>NC_029792.2:111801776-111806951 GCF_000816755.2 Arachis ipaensis | reverse complement strand
TTATTTTAATATAAATATTATTATATATTTTTTTATTAAGTCACCAAAAAATATATTTTTTTATTAAAATTTTTTGTCTCTTTAAACATTTTTTTAAATTTCGTCTGTACTCCTACATACTCTCATTCTCTATTAAATTAGTTTGTACTTGATGTAAAAAATTTGGAATTATATGGTTATTTTAGTCATTTTATATAATATTTTAGTCATGTCCATGTGTATCCAGACATAATACTGGACATTACATTAGTGTCTTGTACATCGTATCCAAACACAATACACAAACAATAATTTTTAGTGTCTCTGTCCTATTGTCTCTGTCTCAGTGTCATGTTCTGTCATGTCTTTGAAAACAAACGCAACCTTAGGTAGCGTTTGGTTGATGTCCTTGTCTCAATGGGATATGGACACAGTGACACATGTCTACTATCTGGTTTGGTGAGACACATATTTTCGAAGGACACGGAAGGACACAGATGGACACGAAGACATCAAATTTGTGTATCTCCAATTTGGTGAGATCCTGAGATACAACTTGTGAGACACTAATTTTTTACTCTTTTACCCTTATTCAATTTTTAAATTTTCAAATTTTATCCTCCTATCTCCCCAAACTTTTTTTGAATAAAAGGTAATTTAGTCTTTTTCAAATATTTATGTGTCTTGTTTATTATTTTTACCAAACACAATACATAGATATAAATATTTTATGTCTATGTCTTTAATGTATGTGTTTTTGTGTCTATATCTCATCTTATACATCAACCAAATGGAGCCTTATATACCCATAGTTAACAATATCACTAGTGGACCAGGAAAGAATAAGATCATCTTTCTAGTAAATAAAACGAAGAATATAACTCTGAATACTTGGTTATAGAGAGATATGCTTATCACTACTTACCTCGATCCAGAATTTCTACTATAGAAATGGAAAATGAACAAACAATGTAATGCTAGCAGCATCACTGAAAGTTTTTCAGAAGATTATAGTAATGCAATAGGTTCAATACACTCTTGTAGTAGTAACAATGTAAAGTGTAAGATTATGGTAATATAACAGGTTCACTACACTAACCTGTTGATTCTTCAACCACACTTATAATTAGTCAAAGAATTGGGATCAAGATAGCAGAATGGGGGAGGGATGATAAATTAGTTCATTGTTAGTATCATAAATAGTTTGGTATGGTTAATTCTTTATGTAATGTAATAGTATTAGTATAACCTAATCTCTAATGCTCATCGTTATTATTACTCTTTCGATTTCTGATTTAATTTTGTTCAATTTTTGTAATTGATGGTTTGGTGCATTTCAAATCTAATTTTCGTGCTTAATTGAATTCTTTTTTTTTTAATAATAAACTTTGATATTTAAATTTGTTTGTGAACTTTCAACTAAAAATTATAGACAAAGTATTATAAGAAATTATAAAACATTGAATTTTGTTAGTTTAAAAACTATTAAATTTAAATATTTAAAATTATATATTTTATTTTCAAGTAATTTTTTAAAAAAAATTTAAAATTTAAGTTTACCGTTGGTTAAATCCGCTGATAACTATTAATTTAATTATTAATAATAAATAATATATTATCGTCGAATTTATGAAAAAAAATTCGACAGTAACAAGCTCTAAAATTTTGCAATTAAAACTTTATATCTAACATTATGTCTGCTGTTAAATCTGACAATTTTTTTATAGTGTCCATTCCTACATGAAAAAAAATTGTCCCAAAATCCGTCTTTCCGTAGATAAATCCCTATAAATACTCGTCGCCGGAAAAAATTACCATACTTAAATATAACAGACAATAATCTTTATATGAAAATGAGAAGATATGAAAAAATTTAGTACAATAGTCTATGATGAATTTGCAGAGACAGACGCTGGTGCACCCATATGGGTTTACAAGCCGTTCAGATGCAAGACTGATTCTAATAATAAATTACTGCTTCATCAATTTTTCAGTTGAATAGGTCGGTCCGATCCGCCTATCAAAATTATGCCATGTATCAGTATCTTAGATGCAATCAATAAGACCATCTCCAGTAGGGAACTCATCCCAATTCCTGTTTATGGCCCACCTGTTATAAAAAGTAACTCTACATCAGCTTTTGCGTCATAAATAGTAAATAGGAACTCAAAGCATCTCTATCTTCTCCATTAGGAGGAACTAACTTTAGTCCCTGTTGTGGTCCTACTTAATTAATTAATTAAAATACTTGAAATTAATGTAATTAATTTTTTTAATGATGTAATTTAAAAAATTTAAATTTAAAAATAATTCACTATTAAAAGATATTAATATTAAATAAATTTATATATAACAATAATACACAATATATAATTCGGGATTACACTAATTTGTAAAATTACTTAATACAAAGAAAAACATAATTAAACTCTATAGTTGACGACAAGCATTGTGAAATTGCCATATGTGTTCAATCAAGTCCTCTTTCAATTGTCTATGCTGCTACCTATTTCGAAGTTGGGCATTTCTTTGGAGAAATTGATGGTATGGTGCAAAATCTTCTTCTCCCAGCTGAGGTTGTGATAAGCCATTTTCAACATCATCATACTTTAAGCCTTGAGCAAAATTTCCTGCATAAGTGTCTCTTTCATCCTCAACAATCATATTATGCAATATAATACAAGCTCTCATTATGTTGGCAAGCTTCTTCTTTTTCCAAAAACGAGCTGGACCACGTATAATTGCAAAGCGTGCTTGCAACACTCCGAATGCTCATTCCACATCTTTTCTTTGCCCTTCTTGGTATTGTGCAAATAACTTGCGTTTCTCCCCTTGTGGCTTTGAGATTGATTTGACAAATGTGGCCCAAATACCATCTGCTAAATAATATCCTATTGTATAATTATTACCATTAATAGTATAATTTACCTCCGGAGTACGATCATTTAGAATATCATCAAACACTAGAGAACGATCTAACACGTTGATATCGTTATTTGAACCAGAAACTCCAAAGAACGCATGCCATATCCAAAGGTCTGAAGATACTACAACCTCAAGTACTATGGTTGCAATCCCATGATAACCACTCACGTACATACCTTTCCACACCTTTGGACAATTTTTCCATTGCTAATGCATGCAGTCAATGCTACCTAACATGCCAGGGAAGCCACGACCATCCGCCATTTGTAGTAGGCGTTGTACGTCATTTGGATTGGGTTTTCGCAAGTATTCATCCTCGAACACCGAAATGACACCTTCAACAAATTTTTTCAAGCATTCAATTGTAGTGCTCTCGCCTATGTACACATAATCATCAACAGCATCAGCTGCTACGCCATATGCTAACATCCGTATCCCAGCAGTACATTTCTGGAGTGGCGACAAGCCTCTTCTTCCAGTTGCATCAACCTTCTGTTGGAAATACGGATAGACGTTTGAGAGAGCGTCTACTATCCGAAGGAACACATGTCTTCTCATTCGAAATCTCCATAGAAAAATGTCAGCATTATACACCGGATCATCTGCAAAGTAATCTTGGAAAAGGCGATCATGTCCTGCTTCTTGATCTCTGTTGATCCATCTACGAGTTATTGGGATAGAGCTTCTATCGATATCTTCTTCTTCTGAATCTTCGAGTAAATACTCATCGATCCAATTATCTATGAGTGTGTTATCTTGCAGTCTTCTTTTGTCATACAAAGCCTCATTAAACATATCATCAAAATTTCTAGTCATATCTAGAAATGTAATTTTTAGTTCTCTTTCGTGTAACACCCTGACTACCAAAGGCAACGCTTCCGGCTGCACAACTCTGATAGCTCAGATATTACGACGACACTTATAATATTTAATACTAAAATATGAAATATCGTCCGATAACGTACATCCATAAATACCATACAACTTACAAAAACTCATAAAGAGTACATTCATATATATACATAAATATATATAAATAATATTACAAACATAATCCAATACAATCCCTATCCCTCTTACAGATTATATCAAGATAAAGGCGAGGGTACAAGAATAATAATCTAAAGCAATACAGAGCATCTCAACAACAACTAGATAAACTCTTCGTAACTTCTACGCCCGTATCCTGAAAGGGGAAAAATGTAGGGGGGTGAGAACATCATCCTCGAAAGGGTTCTCAGTAGAGGGTTTTTGGGAATTACTGTAATAGGATACGTGAAGATAATCGCACCAGTGATTAATAACCGTCTTATGCCTCTTTTCAAAAACAACGATTTACAGTAAAAGTAAAGTCGGAAATCTTTTCTAAAAGAGGAACCATTCAATGCTCAAAAACTCAAAAGCCTTTCAAAATGGTTTATCTATGCAGAACCAAAATAGCCTTTCATAATTTTATTCCAAACCAGAAATACAAAACCGAAATTAACCATCAATTCATCTCTTTCCAACCACGGCCCTAGGCCCAAACAATCTAACCAATAACCAATCACCACAATCCAACAGAGTCCCTGATGCAAACACAGATAGGAAGTTCAAGCACAAACAAACAGATATTACAAGTAGAACAGTTAGCAATTAATCACATAGGCAAACCAAGTATAATATGCACACCCAACCAATGTCACACAAATGCATATGATGCATGCCTGTCCCTAGTGGCTGATGCAGTCATCCGGCTTACAGTTCAGTCCAGAACCAGCCAATATTGATAATCACACACAGCCATTCCGGCTCACGGCTCAATCCAGAACCAGTCAATATTCATAATCATACATAGCCATTCCGGCTCATAATAAAACAGCACTTCCACCATTCAAAATCATCAGATTTATGAAATCGGCATTTAAGCCATAAATCATTTTCTCAATTCATTTCACTTTGAAATCAAGTTTCAACTCTTTTCAGCCTTGGCTTTAAAGATCTCATTTCTCAAATCATCTCAGTCTTACAGTTCAGTCCAGAACCAGCCAATATTGATAATCACACACAGCCATTCCGGCTCACGGCTCAATCCAGAACCAGTCAATATTCATAATCATACATAGCCATTCCGGCTCATAATAAAACAGCACTTCGCACTTCNCCTCTTTGAGATATCACCCATCCAACAATGGGATTTTATAACAAAAGTTTCTCGGCAGAGTCCCAAGTCTTTAGGGGAGAATAACATAACTCATAACTCATTATTCATTTAAAATCATTAAAACATTG
>NC_029792.2:111792836-111800195 GCF_000816755.2 Arachis ipaensis | reverse complement strand
AGCCTTGGCTTTAAAGATCTCATTTCTCAAATCATCTCAGGCTCATAAGCCACTTTTACTCACGGTAAATTCCCCTTTTAAAACAATGCCACTCTCGGCATCCTCTTTCCAAAACTTCCATAATCATGGCAAGTTAAAAGCCTCTTTGAGATATTCAAAATCACCCATCCAACAATGGGATTTTATAACAAAAGTTTCTCGGCAGAGTCCCAAGTCTTTAGGGGAGAATAACATAACTCATTTCGCCAAATTCATTTAAAATCATTAAAACTTTGGCTTTCCGATTTGAGTAATAAAATAGGATCTAAGCCAAACCGAGTCACGTAATCATTTACTTCTTTCAAAGCCGTTTTCTTTACTTAGGAAAAACCAGCTTCAACCCCCATGATAAATTCTAAAGCATTTCAACTGTTTAAAATTGTTTTAGTCTTGCAAAAGTTCAGAGTTCAAAGAGTACTTAAAACCTTTCTCAAAACATTTCAAAATAAAACTTGTCAATAGACAGTCAGGTCTTTTCAAAATCATTAAAACTCTTTAATTGAAACCCCCAAGTCAAATTCAAAGGCATAAACCCTTTTCACATCCAAACAGCTTTACATCAAATTAATTGACTCAATTCAAACCAATCTTCAACGGATTAAACTCATTTCAAATATTTAAAGAATCAACTTCAAACATTACATTTCACAAGCCACACAACAATTCAGCCAAGCCAACATCCATAGTTATTTGAGTCAATCAATTGATACATAAGGCAGATTGGTGCACGAAATTGTGATGTCCAGGCTCGAACAATCCCTGGCAACGTGAGCAACTTGGTACGCGTAATCGTGATTACACTTTAATTATGTAAAATTCACGGCTCTTTCTTTCCCTGGCAGTGGCGCCAGAACATGGTGCCAATACCATGGTTCACAACTTCGATACAACTAACCAGCAAGTGCACTGGGTCGTCCAAGTAATACCTTACGTGAGTAAGGGTCGAATCCCACGGAGATTGTTGGTATGAAGCAAGCTATGGTCACCTTGCAAATCTCAGTTAGGCAGATATAAATTGATAATGGTGTTTTCGATAATAAATAATAAAACAGGGATAGAAATACTTATGTAAATCACTGGTGAGAATTTCAGATAAGCGAATAGAGATGCTTCTCATTCCTCTAAACCTCTGCTTTCCTGCTATCTTCATCCAATCAATCTTACTCCTTTCCATGGCTGGCTTTATGCAAGGGCATCACCGTTGTCAGTGGCTACATCCCCTCCTCTCAGTGAAAAATATGCTCACATGCTCTGTCACAGCACGGCTAATCATCTGTCGGTTCTCGATCATGCTGGAATAGGATTCACCCTCCTTTTGCGTCTGTCACTAACGCCCGGCAATCGCGAGTTTGGAGCTCGTCACAGTCATTCATTCATTGAATCCTACTCGGAATACCACAGACAAGGTTTAGACCTTCCGGACTCTCTTGAATGCCGCCATCATTCTAGCTTACACCACGAAGATTCTGATTAAGATATCTAAGAGACACTCATTCAGTCGAAGGTAGAACGGAAACAAAAGTATAGGACTCATGAAGTGCAACCTACTTATATGCATGCAACTATGACTAGTGCTACTATCCACTTGGTTGGGAACGAATTAGCCTTCTTAGGACATATGCGAGCATATGGGACACGATGGTGGTCAAAGCCTGGGACTTGCCACTTTCTAAGCATCAAATGCAATATGTGCAACCTTGCATGAGGAATGCTCGCGAGAGCCGGGAATCAAAGAATTGAGCATCGAACCCTCACCGGAAGTGTTTGCACTCTAATCACTCGGTGTTTGGTATTTATTCTCTCAATTCTCCCTTAATCATGCTTTCCAAGATTTGTTTTTCATCTAACAATCAACAATTATTCAATGCATGCATACACTTATCATGGGGTCTTTTCCTTAGGTTGTAATGGGGTTAGGGTCAAGGTAGGGTCATATATGGCTAGTGGACTTAGGATTTGAATCTTTGATTAACTTAAACTTTCCCACCTAACCTATATAATGACCTATACAATTAGGTACTAACCTAGCTACCCATTCCTCACTTTTCCACATACTCATGCATTTTTCCTTTCGTTTCACAATACTTATGCATTGATTCCTCTTGAGCTTCACTTTGGGGCATGTTGTCCCTTATTCATTATATGTATTCTTTTTCTCTTTATCTCTTTTTTTTCTTCTTTTTTTTTCTATTTTTTTTTCTTTTTCTTTTCCATATTGTTCTTCTTTTTCTTTTGTTCTTTTGTTTTTCTCAAATTTTTATATACAAGAGCGTCAATGCACGAGGTTTTACATTTGATCAATTCATGAGTATGTACCCAATTCCCAATATTCCAATAATAATACAAAATACCCTTCTATTCACCTAATGCCCCAAGGTCCCCACACTTGAATGATACTCACACACACTAGCCTAAGCTAATCAAAGATCCAAATAAGGACTTTCATTATTTTCCGCTTTAAGGCTTGTAATGTGCTAAATTAAGAACAAAGTGGGTTAATCGTAGGCTCAAGTTTGGCTAACAACGGAGGATAGAAGGTATGGCCGTTTGGGTGAGTGAGCTAATGAAATGATGGCCTCAATCATATAAATGCATGAATGCACCAAATAATGGACATAAAGAATCAAACAAATCAAAGACCACAATCATAGAGAGAGAATACTGCACACAAGAAGGAAAAATAAGTGGTTATAAGATGTAACCACACCATTAGGCTCAAATCTCACAAGCTTGTGTTCTTAACTCAAAACCATGTTCCAAAATATAATTCTTCATGCAACTTTGGCATCAAAGCATTTAAAATTTGCAATGAGTATTGAGGTTCGCCTATCTTTAGTCTCCCGGTTGACACCGGCTTTCGCAACTAATGCCATCACTAAAGCGGGGAATGGTAGATTTCCCTTGGCATGAATGCGCCCCATGGATTGGCGGATGGCATGCGGAACGTCGACCGGTTTCTCGGTCAAGATGCACCATATCAATAAGGCAAGCTCGGCGGTGATGGATGACCCATGTGTGCTTGGGAGCACGTAGTGAGCTAGAATTTGGGCCCATGCCGTGGCTTCTTGAGTGAGGTGGCGGACATCTAAACCCTTGGGTCTTCGCTTTATGGTTCCCTGAATCCAATATGCGTCAGGTAAAGCAATGACGCGGAGGATCGCGCTCCAATCGAATGTGCGGTCAACGCATGCAGCCAAGACTTCTTGGTAGGCGTCATACGCATCCGTTGACGGTGCAATTCCAAGGACTTCTCGGATGGTTTCCACGGTGACCGACACTTGTTTCCGGCGCACAAATATTGATGTGAGATGGGGTGAGTGGAAGTTGGAGTAGAATTCCACCACCCATGAGAGATTGGCCTCCGTTGGTTGCCTCAATAGGAATCTCCAATGCCTCCGGTCAATGTGTGGCATCACAATCGGACTGAGGTGAGCCGGTAAGACTAGGAGGGGTTCCGGATGGTAATTCCTCTCAATAATTCTGGAGTAAACAAGTTCGCAGTAGCGGTTGGGAAACTTGTTTGAATCCTTAAGAGGGTTGTCCTGCTCTAGAACGTCAACGGGGCCCTTAGTCTTCTTCAGGAGGGGCTTGGCCGTTAGTTCCTGGCGCGCTCTATTGGAGGCCGGCTTCTTGGGGCCTTTCCCGTTGTCCTTTTTGATGACCATCCTGTAGAGGTAAGAAAGGAAAATATCAAACCCAAAGAAGTGGAGATACATGAGCTCTATGTAATGAAAGTTATGCCATAGAATATGGGTATCTTAGTTACATGACAGCTGCAACATGTAACTAGGATGATGTGTGAAGCGCAAGGCAAGTAATTTCCATGTGGTGCAAGGGTAGTTTAGGCATGCAAGGGAAGAAGCATGAGAAGCATACACCCTTAGGGACCATAAATGGGAGGCAAGCCAAGAAAATGGAAAGAATGGTTTGTGGAAGGTGGGGATGCACTCAAAAGTGATTGGTGAGAGGCAAGGTAGTCACAATGAGTCCAAAATTCAAGTATGCCTTTCATCGAACACTTGGTGTGCATCCTTCAAGTAGTATGTGATTGTGTGAAAATGAGAGCAATGTAGCTTTCCACAATCCATTATTAATGATTAAAGTGCATATTGATTGCAAGAAAATTAAGCACACCAGTCATCTATTCATGTAAGTGAGTTTGAGACCGAAGTGCTTATGAAGAACAAAGAAAAAAAGAAGGAAGTAACTAGAGAGGGGAGGAAGAGAGGAAGAAAAGAAGAAGGAAGTCTACCTAAAGGGGTGGTGCAGCTAAGTGAGTGAGAACTACAAGAGATTAATGGACTAAGAGGGAGCTTAGTATAATACCTTGTGAGATGGAGAAGGATGTGGAAGAAAAAGAGAGGTGGAATGAGAATGAAGGGGTAAGTGTGTCCCTTTTATTTTTTTAAGTCGTCGATCACCGGCGCGTGCGCGCGCGCTGCGCGCTCGCGCAGGGAGCGAGGTGGGCTAGGGGCGCGCGCGCGCACATGTCGCGTGCGCGCCCATACGCTTGGGCTGGGGGCACAGGAGAGGCACAGGGGTGGCATAACTCTCTGGACGAAGTACCAGAGATTGCTTTATGGCCTAACTCTCTGGGAGAAGTACCAGAGATGGCTGCAGCGTGCTTTGGCGCGCGCGCGCGTCCTCGTAGTTGTGCCCCAGGCATGAGAGGGGCCTGGAGGGGGCTCAACTCTCTGTGAAATGGCCCAGAGAGGAGTGCAGAGTGGAAGGGCGCTTGCTTTGGATGGACGCGTGCGCGCCAGGTGCGCGCACGCGGCAATGGTGTTTGGGCTGGTAGCTTAGTGTAGGCATGAGAGAGGCTTAACTCTCTGTAGAATGTACTAGGGGGCAGCAAAGCAATCGGCGCGGACGCGCGCCATGCGCTTGCACGTCGATTGGCGGATTATGCTCATGTGCGCGGACGCGCCATGTGCGCGCACGCGCAGAGGGGCGGGATTTTTCTAAATTTGCAAGTGGTTACATCATTTTCAACATTTCAAACCCCCCTTTTCCATACAGCCACTTAAGCACTATAGCAAATGAAGTCAATCAAATGAAGTCAAGTGTCTATGTACAAGTCTCAAAGGAAGATCTTACCATGGTGGGGTGTCTCTTACCTAGCACTTTTGTTTAATGTCCTTAAGTTGGACTTTCAACAGCTTATAGTGTTTATTCAAGAGTTGCATCCCTCAAGAGGAACACTTCAAATTCCTTGGCGTTCTTTCTTTGCTCACCATGATACAATTTGAGATGGTGCCCGTTTACCTTGAAGATGTCCGGGCTTGATGGGTGGTGCAAGTGATAGACTCCATAAGGTTCTACTTTCTCCACTTGGTAGGGTCCATCCCACCTTGATCTAAGCTTTCCGGGTAGTAATCTCAACCTTGAATTGTAGAGAAGGACTAGGTCACCGGGTTGGAATTCTCTTCTCCTAATGTTCTTATCATGGATGGCTTTCAACTTTTCCTTATAGAGTCGAGAGTTGTCATAAGCTTCCAATCTCATACATTCTAATTCAGCCAATTGAAGCTTTCTCTCTACTCCGGCCCCACCCAAGCTCATATTACACTCCTTTACGGCCCAATAAGCTTTATGTTCAATCTCTACCGGTAGGTGACATGCTTTTCCATATACAAGCCGGAAGGGGCTCATGCCAATGGGTGTCTTGTAAGTCGTTCGATAGGCCCACAGTGCATCGGAGAGTTTAGTGCTCCAATATTTCCTATTCGGCCTTACAATCCTTTCCAACACATGCTTGATTTCCCGGTTAGAGACTTCGGCTTGGCCGTTTGTCTGAGGGTAACCCTTCAAAGAATTCCAACAAAGCTTACTAAATCAATGAGATGCACACTTTGGCAATTCCAAGGGAGAACGACTCGGGAGACTAGTACTCTCGGATATAGATTGTAGATTTGTTTGATGAAGGATAACTAGGATAGGACTTCTAATTTTCATACCTTTCCAAGAGCCTTTTAAAGTTGTTAGTTTATTTTGACAAGAAAATTTTTGCCGGTATAGAAATTATCAAATGATCAATCGTAGTATAGTCTAAACCGACGCAAAATCCAATGGGTGTCTTGTAAGCCGTTCGATAGGCCCACAGTGCATCGGAGAGTTTAGTGCTCCAATCTTTCCTATTCGGCTTTACAATTCTTTCCAACACATGCTTGATTTCCCGGTTAGAGACTTCGGCTTGGCCGTTTGTCTGAGGGTGGTAAGCCGTGGCGACTTTGTGGATGATGCCATATTTTCTCATGAGGCCATCTATTCTTTTGTTGCAAAAGTGGGATCCTTGGTCACTTATGATTGCTCTTGGGGCGCCAAAGCGACAAATGATATTGTTCCTCACAAAAGAATACACAACATTAGCGTCATCCGTTCGGGTGGGGATTGCCTCAACCCATTTTGACACATAATCGACGGCTAACAAGATGTAGAGAAAACCATTGGAGTTTGGAAATGGTCCCATGAAGTCGATTCCCCACACGTCAAAGATTTCGCAAAAAAGCATATTTTTTTGGGGAATTTCGTCCTTCTTGGAAATATCTCCAAACCTAATACATTGGGGACAAGATTTGCAGTAGAGAGAAGCATCTTTGAGAAGAGTTGGCCACCAAAATCCGCAATCAAGGATTTTTCTTGCCGTTCTTTGGGGCCCATAGTGACCACCTCCTTCGGAAGCATGGCAAGCGTCCAAGATTGCTTGGAATTCGGTTTGAGGTATGCACCGTCGCACTATTTGGTCCACCTTACTAAAGTCCTTAATGAATCTCCGGTAGAATCCTGCATGTCCAAGAAAAGAACGGACTTCCCTCTCGGAGGAGGGGTAAGGTAAGCTTATCCTTTTGGTGTTTGTTGAGATTGAGAGGGAAAGTGCGTGAAACCAAATAGTTTGCTATTGGGGCATACCAAGGAACCACTTCCAAGATTGCATGCAAAGCATCTAAAGGAAAGGAATCATTGATAGGAGTGGTGTCTCCTTTTGTGTGTTCGAGGCGACTTAAATGGTCCGCCACTAGGTTTTGGGCACCGCTCCTATCTTTGATTTCCAAGTCAAATTCTTGTAATAAGAGCACCCAACGAATTAATCTCGGTTTGGATTCCTTTTTTGCCAACAAGTACTTTAGTGCCGCGTGATCCGAGTACACTACTACCTTGGAACCAAGAAGATAGGCCCGGAACTTGTCCAAAGCAAAAACAATAGCTAGAAGTTCCTTTTCGGTAGTGGTGTAGTTGGATTGGGCTCCGTCTAATGTTTTGGAAGCATAAGCTATGACATAGGGAATCTTACCCTCGCGTTGTGCTAACGCGGCTCCTATC
>NC_029792.2:111791076-111791656 GCF_000816755.2 Arachis ipaensis | reverse complement strand
AATGTGCGCGGAGGCGTGATGTACGCGTGCGCGCCCATGAAGATCCTGGCTTAGCCGCTTCTCAAGCCGGCTCTTGGCTTCGGCTCCACGTAGCCGTATCCGCGCGGGCGCGCCAGGTGCGCGGACGCGCCTATGCGGAAATTCCCAAGGCTTAATCCTCATGCTTCCTTTCTTCGTACCCGTCTTCTTTCTCTCTTTCGGTCCATTCCTACTCTATATCCTGGAACCACTTAACACACAAGTCACGGCATCGAATGGCATCAAGAGAAGATTAGAAATGTATCTATTTTAGTGCAAAGCAAGCATGTTTTCATTCATGAGGCAAAACTAGGGAAGGAATGCAAAATCTTGT
The DNA here is from genome assembly GCF_000816755.2 of Arachis ipaensis. Taxonomy (NCBI): domain Eukaryota; kingdom Viridiplantae; phylum Streptophyta; class Magnoliopsida; order Fabales; family Fabaceae; genus Arachis; species Arachis ipaensis. Next base: position 111,791,304 of record NC_029792.2, on the reverse strand, counting down.
ATTTTCATATGGAAAGTGTGTGGAATCATTGATAAAAACCCTGAAATCATCACAAGATAAATCCTCAAATTGGGGTTTGTCAGAGTTCAACACCAAACTTAGAGTTTGGTTGTGGCCTCCCAACACCAAACTTAGAGTTTGACTGTGGGAGCTCTGGTTGACTCTGCTTTGAGAGAAGCTTTTTCTGCTTCCTCTCCATGGTTGCAGAGGGAGATCCTTGAGTTTTAA
>NC_029792.2:111788575-111790181 GCF_000816755.2 Arachis ipaensis | reverse complement strand
CTTTCCAGTATCCAGGACTATGAAATCAGCAGGGATGTAAAGGCCCTCAACCTTTACTAACACGTCTTCTACTTGTCCATAAGCCTGTTTTCTGGAATTATCTGTCATCTCTAATTGAGCCAATATGGCATTCAGAGTATCAACTTCAAGAACTCCCTTCTTCATAGGCGTCCCATTATTCACAGGATTCCTTTCAGAAGTGTACATGAACTGGTTATTAGCAACCATGTCAATGAGTTCTTGAGCTTCTGCAGGCGTTTTCTTTAGGTGAATGGATCCACCTGCAGAAGTATCCAATGACATTTTTGATAACTTAGATAAACCATCATAGAATATATCCAGGATGGTCCATTCTGAAAGCATGTCAGAGGGACACTTTTTGGTCAACTGTTTGTATCTTTCCCAAGCTTCATAGAGGGATTCACCCTCTTTCTGTCTGAAGGTTTGAACATCAGCTCTAAGCTTGCTCAGCTTTTGAGAAGGAAAGTACTTGGCTAAGAAAGTCGTGACCAGCTTATCCCAAGAGTTCAGGCTGTCTTTGGGTTAAGAATCCAACCATAATCTAGCTCTGTCTCTTACAGCAAAAGGGAAAAGCATGAGCCTGTAGACTTCAGGATCTACTCCATTAGTCTTAACAGTATCACATATCTGCAAGAATTCAGTTAAGAACTGAAAAGGATCTTCAGATGGAAGTCCATGAAACTTGCAGTTCTGCTGCATCAGAGAAACTAATTGAGGTTTCAGCTCAAAGTTGTTTGCTCCAATGGCAGGAATGGAGATGCTTCTTCCATGTAAATTGGAATTAGGTGCAGTAAAGTAACCAAGCATCTTCCTTACATTATTATTATTTTCGGCTGCCATGTCCTCTTCCTGTTCGAAAATTTCTGAAAGGTTATCTCTGGATTGTTGTATTTTAGCTTCTCTTAGTTTCCTTTTCTGAGTCCTTTCAGGTTCTGGATCTGCTTCCACAAGAATGTTCTTATCCTTGCTCCTGCTCATATGACAAAGAAGAGGGCACAGAAAAATAATAATAATAATAGAGATCCTTTATACCACAGTATAGGGATCCCTTTGTAAGTGGAAGAAAAGGGGAAGAAAGAATGTGATGTAAAGAAAGAAACACAACTGTGAGGATGGCAGAGATGTGAGATGAGATGTTAGTAGATGAATAAATAAATAGAATAAGATGAGAGAGAAGGAATTTTCGAAAATAATTTTTGAAAAAGAGTTAGTGATTTTTGAAAATAGTTTTTGAAAAATGTTAGTAATTTTCGAAAATTAAGATTTAAAAATTAAAATAATTAATAAATTAAAAAGAAATTTTGAAAAAGGGGGAAGATATTTTCGAAAATGAGAGAGAGAGAGTTAATTAGGTAGTTTTGAAAAAGCTAAGAAACAAACAAAAAGTTAGTTAGTTAGTTGAAACAAATTTTGAAAAGATAAGAAGTTAGGAGGTTAGAAAAGATATTTTGAAATCATATTTTTGAAAAAGATAAGATAATAAGATATTTTTGAAAAGATATGATAGGAATTAGTTTTTGAAAAAGATTTGATTTTTTAAAATCACAATTAATGACTTGATTCATAAGAAATCACAAGATATGAT
>NC_029792.2:111788159-111788520 GCF_000816755.2 Arachis ipaensis | reverse complement strand
TAAGGATTAAGGATTCCAAAATTTTTAACATGAATTCCAGGAATCTTGCATTCTTAGTCTAAAGCTTCAGTCCAGGAATTAGACATGGCTCACTAGCCAGCCAAGCCTTCAATGAAAGCTCCGGTCCAAAACACTAGACATGGCCAATGGCCAGCCAAGCGTCAGCATGTAATTCAGACATGATATGCCTGATATACTCATTCCCAAAGGAATTAGACATGGCTTTACAGCCAGCCAGGCTTCAACATGCTTCATGAAACACTGGAATTCATTCTTAAAAATTTTGAATAAAAATTTTTTTGAAAACATTGTTATTTTTTTCGAAAACAGATGAGAAAATTTTAGAAATATTTTTGAAAAA
>NC_029792.2:111787696-111788121 GCF_000816755.2 Arachis ipaensis | reverse complement strand
TCTTACTCCTTTCCATGGCTGGCTTTATGCAAGGGCATCACCGTTGTCAGTGGCTACATCCCCTCCTCTCAGTGAAAAATATGCTCACATGCTCTGTCACAGCACGGCTAATCATATGTCGGTTCTCGATCATGCTGGAATAGGATTCACCCTCCTTTTGCGTCTGTCACTAACGCCCGGCAATCGCGAGTTTGGAGCTCGTCACAGTCATTCATTCATTGAATCCTACTTGGAATACCACAGACAAGGTTTAGACCTTCCAGAATCTCTCGAATGCCGCCATCATTCTAGCTTACACCACGAAGATTCTGATTAAGATATCTAAGAGACACTCATTCAGTCGAAGGTAGAACGGAAGTGGTTGTCAAGCACGCGTTCATAGGGAATGATGATGATTGTCACGTTCATCACATTCAAGTTGAAGT
>NC_029792.2:111774906-111787610 GCF_000816755.2 Arachis ipaensis | reverse complement strand
TTTGTGCCAGTTTGGGCGTTCAACTCTGGTTTTGGCTCCTTTTCTGGCGCTGGACGCTAGATTTGGGCAGAAAGCTGGCGTTGAACGCCAGTTTGTATCGTCTATTCTTGGCCAAAGTATGGACTATTATACATTTCTGGAAAGCCCTGGATGTCTACTTTCTAAAGCAATTGGGAGCGCGCCATTTCGAGTTCTGTAGCTCCATAAAATCCACTTTGAGTGCAGGGAGGTCAGAATCCAGCAGCATCAGCAGTCCTTCTTCAACCTCTGAGTCTGATTTTTGCTCAAGTCCCTCAATTTCAATCAGAAAATACCTGAAATCACAGAAAAACACACAAACTCATAGTAAATTCCAGAAATGTGAATTTAACATAAAAACTAATGAAAACATCCCTAAAAGTAACTAGATTCTACTAAAAACAATGTCAAAAAGCGTATAAATTATCCGCTCATCACAGATCCAATCACAACATACACAATATCTCACATCAGTACCCATATGTAATAATTCCAATAATAAACTATAGTTTTTGGAAAGTGCCCCTACCTCAAAACGCAGTTCCATAATCCAAACGCCTCATCAAGTCCATTTCCGCCTCAACCCGAACTGACGGCAACCAAAACCTCAGCTCCCAGCCACGTTCACAATAACCATAGCAATACTAATCGCAACATACAATAATCATGACTCGGTCCCACGTTATCAAGATTCATATTCATTAACCAAACGCAACGAAATACTAACGTGAGGCTTTTCGAAACATACTTACTTACCGAAACGAAGAAGGAACGGCTGAACCGAACAGCGGCGGTCTCTCAAACCGGTTCGGCGGCAGCCCGGCAGCCACCTCAAGCGGCAGCGACGACAATTTCCGATCGCGCCAACTGAAACCAACACGCAGTGACTATAGTATTTCCGGAATTCCAAAAGGACAGAAACCACAATTAAAACCCTTACCGGCAACCTTTTTCGGCGACGACAGCAGGGTCTCAAGTGGCAGAGGCTCAGCCCGGAGCTCCGACGGTGATCCCGGAAGTCACAGAACCACTCCCGGCGGTCAAAACACAGGGCACAGCTTCCTCTTCCGACCGCGACACCTGCGGTGGCCTGAATCCTTTTCCGGCGACGGTGAGAACCCCAACAGCACGGCGCGGTTCAGTCTGCTCCATAGCACAGCGACGACCGGACCTCCAGCTCGCGTCGTCCTCTCTCCCAGCGGCGCTCAGTCTCAACCTTCCTCTCCGACGCGACGTGGTGGCGACCGACGCAGCTCGTGGCTCCACAGGGACTCCTCTCTCCCAACGTCGCTCACTCACGGTGGACCAGGGAAACAGAAACGGAGCCCCATCGTGCTTCTCGTTCGAAGCTGGCAAGGACGACAGCGCGGTGACCCCGACGGCAACAGATCGGCGAGGATGAGCTCCTCTGGCTCGCGCGCGACAGCTGCTTCCCCTCAAACCCTCTTCTGCACGAATAGTGGCGACGCAGGAAACTTCGACGGCGTCAAATCGGTGGCAACATGTTGGTGCGACGGTGACCCTGTCAGCATGGACTGCTACGGCGGCGCGGCGCGGTGAGGCGCGATGGCAACGATGAGCTCCCTCCTCCCGCTCTCGCTGCAGCTCAATCTCCCTTTCCCTCTTTGATTCTGCTACTTTCAGTCGTGGAAGGGGAAACCATGGGTGTTGCTGTCCGTGGGTGAAAGGGAAGGCAGGTAGGGTTTCGGCTGCTGGGTTGGAGGCTTTAGGGTTTCATTTTTTTAAACTTAGGGTTAAGGGCAATTTGGTAATTTCACTTAAAATCGGGAATAATATAGTAATTGAAATCCAAATTAAATCCAATACTAATTATATATAGAAAATACCATTTGCTCACCAATTTCACAAATTATTTTCAATAAAATGCCCAAATCAAATAATTAGAAATAATATACTTAATTTCTTCATTTTTCCAAAATAGCAATAGTAATATTTTAAAATATTACTTATCTAATCCAAATCATATAAAATCCTTATTATTTCATAACTATCAACTTTATACTCTGAATATAGAAAATAATCCAATAATTGTAAAATTGGATAATAATCATAACTTATCTCAAATCCAATAAATCAAAACTTGCCTTAATTATCATTACTAAAATAATTTCTGAAATTAAGGCTGTAAATAACTATATGATTTGAGACTTGATCATAATAAGACTTTTCAAAATTTCTGGGTCTTACATCCTACCCACCTTATAAAAATTTTCGCCCTCAAAAATTGATACAAAACGAAAGAAGTTCCATAACAGTTCACCCTTGAACACATTTAAGGAAGAAGCAAAAATATCTCAAAATATAATCATATATACGATTTTCAAATACTTTGATTGTCATATGCATAAGGGTGCAAAGATAGGAGTGTGATTGCAAGGCAAACGTTACTAGGTAGGCTCAAAGCAAAAGATAACATGAGTCAATCATGTGATAGTAGGGCAAAGCATCAAAGGCTATAAAACAGAATGGGGCTAAAATTACGTGCTTAACATCCGCACACTAATCTCATATTAACCTCTAAGTTTCAACTTTCCAACTCCATCAAGCTCTTTACAATCCCCATAACCGATCATAAGCCTAACGACCGCAAACCCGTTCGCAAGGAACAAAACACACACAACTCTTAACGTTGTACACCTACCGCTTCAAATTCCGTATACACATATCACGTCTTAAAGAACTAACGCATCGCGTTATTACGTTTACAAGTCACACGTGATATCAAAACAATTCTCGAGTCTACTCAGAAGGATACAAGATTCTAGCAAGGAGGAACAATATCAAGGATAATGCTCATAGATTTAAGAGAATGTATCCAATTCCCAGATAAACAAAGACGCTCAAGCAATGAAGTTTGCTAGAAATAAATCAATTGACAACATCAAAGATAACCCTTGGGTCAAAGAAGTTCAACAGGATCAATACGAAGAAAACCAGCGCATCAGTTTGAAACAAACTCAAGCTAAGTCGAGGAAGCATGAGGTTTACAGAAGAGAATATTTCAAACCCAAGACAAAGCTCACAGAACTCAAGAGCACGATTAAAATACTCTGAATACTTTGTTCATGAAAGAGTCTAAAACTTGCAAAAAAAACCACTTCGCAGTCTAGAAGAAAAGTTGAGTAGCAAACATCCTTCAAGAGAGTAGCAAAAGCATAAATGTGGCTTTACTTCAATACAATTTCATGTTGAAGTAGATTTTGTAGAGTTCAAAAACAAAATACACACAACTTTGGCTAAGAGCTAAAATATTTCCTCAAATATTTTAGAAAGATATTTAGATGCACAACTTACCCAAAAGCAGTTCATAAAAACTCGAAAGTAATCAAACGCTTGTTCAAAATTCTCAAAATTTCATATTCAAACAAGCGTGTATAACATTTATAGCCAGTACGAAAGAGGGAGTTAAACTCTTTTTAGAAAAGAAACTCAGAAGTAAAAATTTGCTTACAATTTGGTAAAGGAAATAAGTGATGTGTTACAAACGAACCGATTTTCACTAAACAAGGAAGCTCTCCAAGGCCTCATTTAAAATAGCGCATGCCGATTTTTAAATTAACTTCATCAAAATTGAACAATGATTTTCAATCTCAATCAAGCAACAGAAAGTAAATTCCGTTTAATATTTCTTCAAAGAGAATTAAAAACTTCTTTAAAAAGTTCAGAACAAGACTCCAAAAGTGTTCTTGAAATCACCATCTCAGAAGGACATTCAAGAACTTTAAGATGTACTAAAAAGGAGTCAAGCCATACTAGAAAAGATCTTAAACCAAAGTAGTCCAAACAAGATTCACTAGGCATGAGTCATCAAACAAGCTTTCAATTGATCCAAAAGAAAAAGTCATAAGAAAAGACAACTCAATCATTTGTGATTTCTCAATGATAAATCTTTGACTAAAAACTCTTGTAGAGATAATGGGAGAATAAACAATGCACTAACTTGAAACGAATTAAACTGACCCTCATAAGGATGAGATTCACAAGAGAGGACAAACCAAGATCAATGGTAATGTTCACAAAATGTAAAAGATTACTCAAAAATAAAGTAAAGTATGACATTCATAGGGATGAAAGGTTAAATAGAGAATTTAGCCTGTTCATATGAAAAAGCTATGAGTCCAACACTTTCAAAAGAACAACCATGGCATAAACCATGTAGTATGATAAACCAAACTCAAATCAAAATAAATTAAGTGAAGTTTACCAAACGAAACTCAACCGGGATAAAAGCGAAAAATCCCCTTTCTTCCCAGAATTTTGAAAAATACTCCAAATACATGATCAATTGAAGATGTGCATTGGAACTATATTAAAATTGCTAGAAAGTCAATTTACTTTTAAAGTAAGTGCAATTCCGTGAACCGGTAAAAACACAAGCAAGGTATTAAAATAGAGAGTTGCTAAACTGTATAAATAATTCCAAAGTCTCATATATAGAAAAGTATATATCTAATCAACAGCAATTTATAAAATCTCAAAATTGGCTGTGATCACTGTCAAGTAAGAGAAAAACTGAATCAACAATTTCTCAAAGAATGGACTCAGAACCCGAAGTTAAAAGTCACAGCACATTAAGACAAGTTCAAGGCTATATCAAAGAATACTTGAATCAAGAAGAACTCAAACAGAGGAAAATAGATGCAACAAGGATTCCAAACAAGCATATGCAATTAAGATCAAACAAGAATGCATATGAATAGAGAAATAGAGTGGAACATCAAATTACTTTTCGAAAGGATTAGCAAACAAGAACTTCAGGTTAGGGTAAAAAAGAACAGATCGACTCGAATAAAATTCAAGACACACAACTGAATAGCCTCGAGAAATGGTTTTTAACGTTCCCAAAGCCCGCGATTCGCTTTACTCAACTCGTATTTCATCTATGATAACCCATCAGTGCTTTCATATACATAATTCACTAGTATTAAGCCAGCCAAACTTAATATCAGGAATTATGCAATGCAAGACTAACAGCGTTAAATCAATAGATCGTCATGTGCATAAGGCTCTAATTCTCGTCATTCGACAAGACCTAATACATGACAAACACTCAGAGTATGCAATTGAAGCATAATCAGTCCATTCCTCAGGCTCTACAGGAAGAACTGCTCTGATACCATAATGTAACACCCTGACTACCAAAGGCAATGCTTCCGGCTGTGCAACTCTGATAGCTCGGATATTACAACGACACTTATAATATTTAATACTAAAATATGAGCCTGTTTGAAACTTTTAACCGCAAAACCGCTCCCAAAATAATATCGTCCGATAACGTACATCCATAAATACCATACAACTTACAAAAACTCATAAAGAGTACATTCATATATATACATAAATATAGATAAATAATATTACAAACATAATCCAATACAATCCCTATCCCTCTTACAGATTATATCAAGATAAAGGCGAGGGTACAAGAATAATAATCTAAAGCAATACAGAGCATCTCAACAACAACTAGATAAACTCTTCGTAACTTCTGCGCCCGTATCCTGAAAGGGGAAAAATGTAGGGGGGTGAGAACATCATCCTCGAAAGGGTTCTCAGTAGAGGGTTTTTGGGAATTACTGTAATAGGATACGTGAAGATAATCGCACCAGTGATTAATAACCGTCTTATGCCTCTTTTCAAAAACAACGATTTACAGTAAAAGTAAAGTCGAAAATCTTTTCTGAAAGAGGAACCATTCAATGCTCAAAAACTCAAAAGCCTTTCAAAACGGTTTATCTATGCAGAACCAAAATAGCCTTTCATAATTTTATTCCAAACCAGAAACACAAAACCGAAATTAACCATCAATTCATCTCTTTCAGACCACAGCCCTAGGCCCAAACAATCCAACCAACAACCAATCACCACAATCCAACAGAGTCCCTGATGCAAACACAGATAGGAAGTTCAAGCACAAACAAACAGTTATTACAAGTAGAACAGTTAGCAATTAATCACATAGGCAAACCAAGTATAATATGCACACCCAACCAATGTCACTAAATCATTTATCAAAACCAGAGCAATTAAAGCAACCCAGGCTGAATTTCAAGAGCATTCTATCTTTCACATCATCAAATTAATTGACTCAATTCAAACCAATCCTCAACGGATTAAACTCATTTCAAATATTTAAAGAATCAACTTCAAACATTATATTTCACAAGCCACACAACAATTCATCCAAGCCAACATCCATAGTTATTTGAGTCAATCAATTGATACATAAGGCAGATCCAATCACCACATACACAATATCTCACATCAGTACCCATATGTAATAATTCCAATAATAAACTATAGTTTTCGGAAAGCGCCCCTACCTCAAAACGCAGTTCCATAATCCAAACGCCTCATCAAGTCCATTTCCGCCTCAACCCGAACTGACGGCAACCAAAACCTCAGCTCCCAGCCACGTTCACAATAACCATAGCAACACTAATCGCAACATACAATAATCAGGACTCGGTCCCACGTTATCAAGATTCATATTCATTAACCAAACGCGACGAAATACTAACGTGAGGCTTTCCGAAACATACTTACTTACCGAAACGAAGAAGGAACGGCTGAACCGAACAGCGGCGGTCTCTCAAACCGGTTCAACGGCAGCCCGGCAGCCACCTCAAGCGGCAGCGACGACAATTTCCGATCGCGCCAACTGAAACCAACACGCAGTGACTATAGTATTCCCGGAATTCAAAAAGGACAGAAACCACAATTAAAACCCTTACCGGCAACCTTTTTCGGCGATGGCAGCAGGGTCTCAAGTGGCAGAGGCTCAGCTCGGAGCTCCGGCGATGATCCCGGAAGTCACAGAACCACTCCCGGCGGTCAAAACACAGGGCACAGCTTCCTCTTCCGACCGCGACACCTGCGGCGGCCTGAATCCTTTTCCGGCGACGGTGAGAACCCCAACAGCACGGCGCGGTTCAGTCTGCTCCATAGCACAGCAACGACCGGACCTCCAGCTCGCGTCGTCCTCTCTCCCAGCGGCGCTCAGTCTCAACCTTCCTCTCCGACGCGACGTGGTGGCGACCGACGCAGCTCGTGGCTCCACAGGGACTCCTCTCTCCCAACGTCGCTCACTCACGGCGGACCAGGGAAACAGAAACGGAGCCCTATCGTGCTTCTCGTTCGGAGCTGGCAAGGACGACAGTGCGGTGACCCCGACAGTGACAGATCGGCGAGGATGAGCTCCTCTGGCTCGCGTGCGACAGCTGCTTCCCCTCAAACCCTCTTCTGCACGAATAGTGGCGACGCAGGAAACTTCGACGGCGTCAAATCGGTGGCAACATGGTGGTGCGACGGTGACCCTGGCAGCATGGACTGCTACGGCGGCGCGGCGCGGTGAGGCGCGATGGCAGCGATGAGCTCCCTCCTCCCGCTCTCGCTGCAGCTCAATCTCCCTTTCCCTCTTTGATTCTGCTACTTTCAGTTGTGGAAGGGGAAACCATGGGTGTTGCTGTCCGTGGGTGAAAGGGAAGGCAGGTAGGGTTTCGGCTGCTGGGTTGGAGGTTTAGGGTTTCATTTTTTTAAACTTAGGGTTAAGGGCAATTTGGTAATTTCACTTAAAATCGGGAATAATATAGTAATTGAAATCCAAATTAAATCCAATACTAATTATATATAGAAAATACCATTTGCTCACCAATTTCACAAATTATTTTCAATAAAATGCCCAAATCAAATAATTAGAAATAATATACTTAATTTCTTCTCCAAAATAGCAATAGTAATATTTTAAAATATTACTTATCTAATCCAAATCATATAAAATCCTTATTATTTCATAACTATCAACTTTATACTCTGAATATAAAAAATAATCCAATAATTGTAAAATTGGATAATAATCATAACTTATCTCAAATCCAATAAATCAAAACTTGCCTTAATTATCATTACTAAAATAATTTCTGAAATTAAGGCTGTAAATAACTATATGATTTGAGACTTGATCATAATAAGACTTTTCAAAAGTTCTGGGTCTTACATTTCGAGGTGAGAAAGTAGAGTTGAAGTGGAGTTGCGGAGTCATTGATAGTTGATATTTATAAGTGTGTCTGCAGTAAGTACCTTAACGGCTAGTTAACGGCTAGTTTTGCAACGGCTAGTTTTGCAACGGCTAGCTCTGCAACGGCTAGTTTTGCAACGGCTAGTTTTGCAACGGCTACTTAACGGCTAGTTTTGCAACGGTCACTTTCATGAACAATAACGGCACAATAATATTGACTAATTTAAAAACTTACATCAGAAATAAATAAAACAAACTACATCACATACCAGTAATACGCAATAAAAATAAGAACATACTACATAACTCTACGAATATAAGGAACCATTAAGTAAACCACTTGGTGATTATTTTCTCACATGCAATCTCATGAAGAGCTCGTCGTTTTTCACTCATTGTAGACGTGTCAGCATTAAGTATTTGCATATCCATCTCCCTTTCCCTTTCCTTGGCCATCCTTTCCATTTTCCTTTCTTTTGTTTTTATCTCCATTTCTTTAATATACCTCTGAGTTTGTAATTCTTGTTCTTTCATTGCCGCTTGAGCTTGTAATTCTTGTTCTTTCATCGCCGTTTGAATTTGTTACTCCTTCTCTTTGATTGCCATCATTTTTGCTCTATGTTCCTTCTCCTCTTCTCTTTCTTTTTCCCTTTCCATTAGTTCCTTTTCTCTAACATTCTTAATATCTTCCATGAGAGATAATTTTTTGACAACCGATGATTTTCTTTCGCTAAAATCTTCAGACATCTGTGCTTTTTCCTTACCTTTTCGCTTGCTCTTCTTTGATCCTTGTGGGCGAACGGGAGATTCCACACCGGGTTCGTCAGCCAACGGTGTTTCTGGGTTTGATGAGGATGAGTATGCTCCAGTTGCACTAACCTTGGTTCTCTTTGAGCCGCCACTCTGTGTAGGTAGTTGGCTTCTCCATTTTTGCTCCAACCGAAGCATGTTCCAATGCCTCTCAAAAGTGAATTTTTGACCATAATGTGTGGAATAAAGTTTATAAGCCAACTCCTTTATATCATCAGCGTTCGAACCACTCCTTATGTTTCGAGTAGCTTGATCGTAGCAACCAGCAAATTGTGCAACAACCTTGTTGATCTTATACCATCGTTTCTTACATGTAACTACCCCCCTTGTCATGTCGGAGAAAAATTCTACACAGTAGCTATGAATTCGACTCCAAAATGTTTTCCCCTTTTGATCGGTACCAACTACAGGGTCAGTTGAAATATTTAACCATGCACTGATCAGCATCTCATCCTCTTTCCAATGCCAATGTTGAATACTATCTTGCCTCTGATCTTCAATATCATCATCATTGAGGTCGATAGCATCTAATCCACGAGGGTTGGCAAAATCTGAATATTGCGAATTTGGACTAGATTGTATAGGAGTTTGAGAGGATGGGTTAGAAGAGCCACCAACACCAGATGAGTTATGTCTTGATGCACTTAATTGAGTTGGAAATGGCAAGGAAGTTGGAGTAACATTTCCGATAGAGGGGTTGAATATGGATGAAAATGGAAAATGGGGTGTTTGTGAATTTTGATTTTGCGGTTGGAATATAGGAAATTGATTATTACAAGGAGCTTGAAAATTGAAATTAGAAAGATTTTGTGGATTTACATTTTGAAATGTATTTGGTAGTGTGAAGTTTTGGTTTGGAACTTGAGAGTTTGAGGTTTGAGATTGTTGGGTATTTGAAATTTGAGGAAAGTTTTGTAAGTAATTGAAGAAAGAGTAGAGTTAGTTTGGATCCATTTTTTCGAACAAAAAATAATAGTAGCAGAATTATGATTTTGTAAACTTGGAAGATGAAGAAGAGTAGTAGAGAGTGTGAGAATAAAAGTGTATCTAAATGGTATATATAGAGTAACAAAATATTAATTTATTAATAATAACGGTAACATAGTAATGGCTAGTTTCTAACGGCTATTTTTACAACGGCTAGTTTTGCAACGGCTAAATTAATATAACAATATAAATATAAATAATATTTAATATTAATTATGATATAAATAATTAATATAATCAATTTGTGGATCGGATCGTATCCGCAATTTTCGGATCGGATGCGGATATTTACCGCGGATCTGCGGATACGATGGACACCCCTATCTGTATATATAAATTACCTTGTATAGTGTGGTGTCATGGCATTCAAAAAAAGCACTAAATGTTGTAAATTTTTTACATCATCGAACTTTAACATCCAACAAGTTTAAAACATGTGACGGGTAGCACTTTATACATATATACACTCAAGTGATATGCATCTAATTTAAGTATTAATTTTTTATTCAAATTGCTTTAATTAATTATTCTAAAAAATTTAACTTTGTAAATAGTTAATCTAAAATTTTTTAGCAATTCTTTTCGTAAATCAATTATAGGAGCAAAATATAGAAATAATCAAAATAAAATTGTATAGCATTATTATATATTGTATATAATAAAACGCTTACACATAAATAAGAGAAATATACAATATTTCATATGTAACTAAGTGCTAAATTAAAAATAGAGGAATGAATTTAAAAAAATAATGTTACATATTTAAGTTTTTTTGTTAATTTAATTTAATTAAGTTAGTCTAACATAATAACAATTAGTTATGACTAATATTATTTTAAGTTTTATTATTTAATTTAATTAGATTTAGTTCATAAAAAAATTTAAATTTGTAGCATTACTCATTTTAAAAAGCATAAGTATTTTTTTCATTAAACCTATAAATACAAATAATTCTATTTTTGACAATAGTATGTATTATAATTGATGAGGAAAAAAATTAAAGGTTAAAACTATTTCGTGTTAAATTCTAAAAGATTTATCGGTATACCTTGTTTATAATACAATTTTTTAGAAGGCGATCATAATTTTGCAATAAAAGTTGAAATTCATCATTGCTATTTATCCATGATAATACAACATAAAATTATCTGAGTAAAAAAAAATTTCGAAGATAATAAATTCTAATTCTAAATCATGTTTGTTCTTGAGACTTTTTTATTATCAGGATAAATAAAAACTGTCTTTTTTAAAATTTACAGATAATATCTCGTTGGGAATAAGATTCATTCTAATGTAAACGAGATACATGTATTTTTTAAAAAAAAAATAAAATAATAAAAAATATTAATATTATCAATAATCCAAATTTTTAGCATACAATTAGTACATAAAAAGGTTGGTAGAAGAGATTAAAATGGATATATTTGATCAATTAGTACTCAAAAAAGTTGATGGAATTAGTGCTGAGAGATAACCGTTTCAATTCGCTTCCCACTATCCATCAATCTTTTTGAGTACTAATTGATCAAACATATCCATTTTAATCTCTTCTACCAACCTTTGTATGTACTAATTGCATTTGAATTATTAATAATATTAATATTNTTTCAATACATAAATCATTTGACTCGTCTATATTTCTTAGCAACGCAACTGGATTCTCTCTTTAGAACTAATTTATATAGTAGAAAATTATAATAATTTATCTCATTTAGAATTTTAGAAAAAAAAAGACCACCAACTCGCATTTTATATTACTTTTTTCAATATACACATAATCATAACTGAAGTAAACTCTTTTTTGAAGAAACGTTGACATTATATGGTCATTAACTTTATTCTTTGACAACATCCAATCTAGAGTTAGTATTTATTCAAGGGGAGTTTTATAGTATGGATGGGATTAAACATCCATACTTATGAATATTATGTGAACATTTTGTTTAATGAATATGTTTTGGTTGTCCATGTTTACAGGTTCGACGGATGGAAAAAGTATGTCAGGAAGTAACAGTGATTTTGTATATACACTGCACAATATAAAAAAATTAATAAATGTAATAAGATATTAATTATTTTTTGGCAAGTTAAAATTATTTGATAAGTTGTATTTTTTTTGTGTATGTGGTCATTACTGGATATTGGACTTGGGTCACCATTTTTATGTAACTGTACAGAAATAAATTTTTTTGTAGTTAAAAACAAGTCAAAGATAGCATTAAAAAAAATGGGCTAATATGTTTTTGGATTTGTTTGGGTAATCTGATTTTTTAATTTCCAGAAAATGTAGCAAAGTTTCTCTAACTTTTTTTTTGTCATGGTATTCTCGTATAATGGAAGGAATTGTATATTGTTAAATGGATAAAGAAAATAAAAGAATGCAGTGTATTGTTTTGATATTTAACCTAAAAAAATAAATAAATAAATATGTGATGTATGTTACTAATAAAACAGAAAAATAAAATATTATTTTTCATGGCCACATATACAAAAAAAAAATACAACTTTTTCATAAGTCCCAACTTGTCAAAAAATAATTAGCATTTCATTACATTTATTAATTTTTCTACATTGTGTAGTACATCTGCAAAACCACTGTTACTTCTTGACATACTTTCCCATCAGCCGAACCTGTGAGCATGGACAACGAAAACGTGTTCACCGAACAAGATGTCCACATAATATCCACAGGTATGGATGTTTAATCCCATCCACACCATAGAACTCTCCTTTATTCAAACCTATATGTTTTTTTCCTTGATTTTTTTCCTTTTCTTTTACTTATATTATATCTTAATAAAAATATGTTCAAATAATATTTAATAATAAGATAGAGAATTTATACTTCTAT
>NC_029792.2:111771182-111772961 GCF_000816755.2 Arachis ipaensis | reverse complement strand
TTTCAATACATAAATCATTTGACTCGTCTATATTTCTTAGCAACGCAACTGGATTCTCTCTTTAGAACTAATTTATATAGTAGAAAATTATAATAATTTATCTCATTTAGAATTTTAGAAAAAAAAAGACCACCAACTCGCATTTTATATTACTTTTTTCAATATACACATAATCATAACTGAAGTAAACTCTTTTTTGAAGAAACGTTGACATTATATGGTCATTAACTTTATTCTTTGACAACATCCAATCTAGAGTTAGTATTTATTCAAGGGGAGTTTTATAGTATGGATGGGATTAAACATCCATACTTATGAATATTATGTGAACATTTTGTTTAATGAATATGTTTTGGTTGTCCATGTTTACAGGTTCGACGGATGGAAAAAGTATGTCAGGAAGTAACAGTGATTTTGTATATACACTGCACAATATAAAAAAATTAATAAATGTAATAAGATATTAATTATTTTTTGGCAAGTTAAAATTAATGGATAAGTTGTATTTTTTTTGTGTATGTGGTCATTACTGGATATTGGACTTGGGTCACCATTTTTATGTAACTGTACAGAAATAAATTTTTTTGTAGTTAAAAACAAGTCAAAGATAGCATTAAAAAAAATGGGCTAATATGTTTTTGGATTTGTTTGGGTAATCTGATTTTTTAATTTCCAGAAAATGTAGCAAAGTTTCTCTAACTTTTTTTTTGTCATGGTATTCTCGTATAATGGAAGGAATTGTATATTGTTAAATGGATAAAGAAAATAAAAGAATGCAGTGTATTGTTTTGATATTTAACCTAAAAAAATAAATAAATAAATATGTGATGTATGTTACTAATAAAACAGAAAAATAAAATATTATTTTTCATGGCCACATATACAAAAAAAAAATACAACTTTTTCATAAGTCCCAACTTGTCAAAAAATAATTAGCATTTCATTACATTTATTAATTTTTCTACATTGTGTAGTACATCTGCAAAACCACTGTTACTTCTTGACATACTTTCCCATCAGCCGAACCTGTGAGCATGGACAACGAAAACGTGTTCACCGAACAAGATGTCCACATAATATCCACAGGTATGGATGTTTAATCCCATCCACACCATAGAACTCTCCTTTATTCAAACCTATATGTTTTTTGTAATTTAAATTATTTTTAATTATTATTATCATTATTATCTGTCATTTAATTATTTAATATTAATTTTTCAGTGCAAACTCGCCTTGCTGGCAACTAGTATGATATTAATGGCGAGCAAAATAAAAAATTGAATGAGTGTGCTTGGCTTGCTTTGCTACGATAAATTATAATATCAAATAGTCTTTGAAAGCAGAGATGAGTTACATCAAAATTTAATATCAATGAAATAAATATCCATACATAATGTAATGAGTTAAATTTCATTCTTTTAATTTCTAAGGAGAAAAATAGAAAAGGAAAGGAACATTGTAAGATTGAGAATGTAATTGGTTGCAACGACTTCATATTAAAGGTGGGAATGACAAGATTGGTATTCCAAGCTTCTCCATGAGCACTTTATGCAAGTATTTCCCATCATCCTTTGGTCCCCACAATGATTTTATTACCTTTGCCAGCCGGTAATGTTCGTTGTTCAACATAGCTAGGCCCACTATAAGAAATTAAATAATATGGATTTGTATAATTTTTTGAATATGTGGAGCTCTATTTTAATGAATTTTTAGTGTACATTTTTATATTTATTGACATTCAATCCAAAATTTTTAGGTTGATAAAAGTAATTATTTATT
>NC_029792.2:111769277-111770701 GCF_000816755.2 Arachis ipaensis | reverse complement strand
AATTACATATTTATATAAAAAGAATGAAACTTGATTAGTTTTATGTGTAAATGTGTAATAATACCCTTAAGATAAAAGGTAACTATATGTGTTAAAAAGAAAGATGAAAGGATATATTTGAAAAGCGAATTATTACTTATGTTATAGGAAAATTCTTGAGCAATGTTTCAAGTAAAATGGTTTGATATCTTTAGTAACAAAAAGTGGACAGTTATATTTATTTAGAGGAGTTAAGATTGTAGTTACAAGGCCTCCCGTGCTTGTTCCTAATGTCACATCGATAAGTAACGAGAAAGTATAGAAAACAATAATAAATTTGAATAACGTGAACCATGAAGTAAAAAAGAAAATTAAATTTTAATTAAAAATTAGATTGTTAATTAGTTTTATAAAAATATTTGATAACTAAAGAAAATTAGTTAAAAATAGCTATAATTTATCTTATTTAATATTTATTAATTGTTGTAATAATTAATGAATGCTACATAAAATAAAATTTAGCTGTTTTTTTGTCTCAATCTCCGGTCCTCTTCTCGCTGTCGTAGCCTCACTTGCGCCGTTACAACCACCCCTCCCAGTCGGCCGTGCCGATGCCGCCGTGGATTCCAACTGATGCCGCCGCGGGCTTCGCATACGCCACCAAAAACTCAACAATGCCGCTGTTTGAAGTAACCGTGTGAGTATGTTAGATATACCACACACGTGCTTAAAGGCAATAATATATCAAATAAATTACTTACTTTTAATTCTCACTCATGTCTCTTTTATCTATTCAAATTTTTTCTGTTTTTTGTTTTTCCAATTTTATGGTTACATCAAATCATAAGGTGGTTATATGCCCTTTTACATTTTTTCCTTTGTTTAATAAAAATTAAATTTTTTTTTTGGATGTGGATGTTCATTTTACTAAGTATATAGACGGTTATTTTCATTTCAAAGTGGATGTTCATTTAATTTGGATTAGATTTATGTAGATACAATAAAATTTTCTAGATGTTCATTTTATTAGGTATGTTATTTTCATTCAAAACTGACGACTTGATGGAGAAAAAGCTCGACGACGTTGAAGCTGGCTAGTGAGGGAAGGACCGACGGGGGCAATTAAAATTCAGATTTCTAATTATTTAAATAATTATTAACAGATTTTAAAATTTGAAAATCAGCCATTTAAAATTTAAAATTTTAAAATCAGGAGTAATAGCGGATGGTTAAAATTTGAAAAGGTAAAGTAAAAAATTTTTTTGTTATTTGATTTGGGTGGTTTTTTTTTAATCTTTGCTGGGCCAAAAAATTAGCCCGTTATTCACGTTGTTCAGATTTTTCGTTGTCTTTCTAATAGAACTGGTAAGTAATACTAGAAAAATAATAATTTAAAATTATCTTATTTAGAATTTGATCTTCATTACACAAAAGAAAAATAATAT
>NC_029792.2:111736082-111769091 GCF_000816755.2 Arachis ipaensis | reverse complement strand
AAGATGCCTGATGAGCGGATAATTTATACGCTTTTTAGCATTGTTTTTAGGTAGTTTTTAGTATGATTTAGTTAGTTTTTATTATATTTTTATTAGTTTTTAAATAAAAATCACATTTTTGGACTTCAGTATGAGTTTGTATGTTTTTCTGTGATTTCAGGTATTTTCTTGCTGAAATTGAGGGACCTGAGCAAAAATCTGATTCAGAGGCTGAAAAAGGACTGCAGATGCTGTTGGATTCTGACCTCCCTGCACTTGAAGTAGATTTTTTGGAGCTATAGGGGCCCAATTGGCGCGCTCTCAATTGCGTTGGAAATTAGACATTCTGGGCTTTCCAGCAATATATAATAGTCCATACTTTGCCCAAGATTTGATGGCCCAAACTGACGTTCAAAGTCAGCCCAAGGAATTCTGGCGTAAAACGCCCAAACTGGCACCAGAATTGGAGTTAAACGCCCAAACTGGCACCAAAGCTGGCGTTTAACTCCAAAAATAGCCTATGCATGTGAAAGATTCAATGCTCAGCCCAAACACACACCAAGTGGACCCCGGAAGTGGATTTCTGCATCATTTACTTATTTCTGTAAACCCTAGGCCATTAGTTCATTATAAATAGGACCTTTTACTATTGTATTTTCATCTTGGATCTATCAATCTTTTAATCATGTTTTGATGATTGAATCCTCTTTGGGAGGCTGGCCATTCGGCCATGCCTAGACCTTTTTCACTTATGTATTTTCTACGGTGGAGTTTCTACACCCCATAGATTAAGGTGTGGAGCTCTGCTGTTCTTCATGAATTAATACAAGTACTATTATTTTTCTCTTCAATTCACGCCTACTTCTTCTCTAAGATATCCACTCGCACTTCAACCTGATGAATGTGATGATCCGTGACACCCATCATCATTCTCACCTATGAGCGCGTGCCTGATAACCACGTCCGTTCTATCTGCAATAGCTTGAGTGCGTATCTCTTGGGTTTCTAATCTAAGATTACAACATTCGTGATATAGGCTAGAATTATTGGCAGCCATTCCTGAGATCCGGAAAGTCTAAACTTTGTATGTGGTATTCCGAGTAGGATCTGCGAAGGGATGACTGTGACGAGCTTCAAACCTGCGAATGTGGGGCGCAAGTGACAATGCGCAAAAGGACAATGGTCCTATTCCGATGCTAGCGGGAACCGACAGATGATTAGCCGTGCGGTGACAGCGCATGTGGAATTGTTTTCATCCGAGAGGATCATACAGCTTGCCATGGAAGGAGGTAACGCATGGTTGGAAGAAGGCAATAGGAAAGCAGAGGTTCAGAAGCAACAAAGCATCTCCATATGCTTATCTGAAATTCCCACCAATGAATTACATAAGTATTTCTATCTTATTTTCTGTTTATATTTTAATTATCAATACCTCAAAACCATTTTAATTCGCCTGACTGAGATTTACAAGGATGACCATAGGTTGCTTCAAGCCGACAATCTCCGTGGGATCGACCCTTACTCACGTAAGGTATTACTTGGACGACCCAGTGCACTTGATGGTTAGTTGTGCGGAGTTGTGAAAAGTGTAATCACAATTTCATGCACCAAGTTTTTGGCACTGTTACCGGAGATTGTTCAAGTTTGGACAACTGACGGTTCATCTTGTTGCTCAGATTAGGTAATTTTATTTTATTTTAAGCTTTTATTTTCGAAAAAAAATTTCAAAAAATAAATTATTCTATGACTTCAGAATTTTTAAGAATGAAAAGTTTGGTGTCTTGTATATTTGTAATTTTCTTGCATTTTTCTAAAATATATGCATTATGTTCTTCATTGATCTTCAAGTTGTTCTTGATGATTTTCTTGGGTCTGATCTTTAAATTCTCTTGTTTGGTGTCTTTTCTTGTTTTTCATATGCATTTTGAATTATTAGTGTCTATAGAATGAAAATTTCTAAGTTTGGTGTCTTACATATCATTCTTTTCTTAAAAATATGTGTTGATGTTCATCTTGACATTCAACGTGTTCTTGCATGCATTGTTTATTTGATCTTAGTTATTCATGATTAGTTTCATTTTGTTGTTGCTCTCTCTCTCATCATTAAAAATTCAAAAAATTTTCAAAATTATGTTTTTTCAAGTCAATAATTCAGAGAATTGAAGATTCAGAACATACAGCAGAGGAATCACAGAGAAAAAAGCTGAGCGTTCAAAACGCCCAGTGAGGAAGGAAAACTGGCATTTAAACGCTAGCCAGGGTACCTGGCTGGGCGTTAAACGCCCAAAAGGGTAGTATTTTGGGCGTTAAACGCCAGAATGGTATCCATTCTGGCGTTTAACGCCAGGACAACATAAGGGAGGTAAGTTTTCAAATCTTTTTCAAATTTTCATAATTTTTCAAAATAATATCTTTTTCAAATCATATCTTTTTCAAAATCAAATCTTTTTTCATTTTTCTCTCACTATTTTCGAAAATCCTGGCTATCAATTAATGATTTGATTCAAAAAAATTTCAAGTTTGTTACTTCCTTGTTAAAAAAGGTTCAATATTTGAATTTTAGAATCATATCTCTTAAATTTCTTGTTAGCCAAGTCATTAATTTAAAAAAAATTTCCAATCATATCTTCTCAATCATATCATTAATTCAAAAAATTTCTTTTTAAATCGTTTTTTAAATCATATCTTCTCAATCATATCTTCTCAACCATATCTTTTTCAAAATAATTTTCAATCATATCTTTTTTATTACTGATTTCAAAATCTTCTTCAAAATCACCTAACCACTTTCTCACTTTTAATTTTCGAAAAACCATCAACCACTTTTTCAAAACTCTTTTTAATTATTTTAAAATTTTTAGTTTTATTTAAAAATTTGTTTTCGAAAATTTTTCCCATTCTCACCTCTTTTTATTTAAGGACTAACACTCCTCCTCAATTAGCAATTCGAACTCTCTCTCTCCTTCTTCATATGTTCGAATTTCTACCTACCTCATCCCTCTGTTTGTGTTTTCCTCTGACACCTCAAAGAATCTCTATTCTGTGACATAGAGAATTCCATACTTTCTTGTTCTCTTTTCTTTCTTATGAGCAGGAACAAGGACAAGGGCATTATTGTTGAAGCTGATCCTGAACCTGAAAGGACCTTGAAGAGGAAGCTAAGAGAAGCTAAAGCACAACTCTCTGGAGAGGACCTAACAGAAATTTTCGAAAAAGAAGAAGACATGGCAGCCAAAAATAACAACAATGCCAATAATGCAAGAAAGATGCTTGGTGACTTTATTGCACCCCCTTTTGACTTCTGTGGAAGAAGCATCTCAATTCCTGCAATTGTAGCTAACAACTTTGAGCTTAAGCCTCAATTAGTTTCTCTAATGCAGCAGAATTACAAGTTTCATGGACTTCCATTGGAAGATCCTCATCAGTTTTTAGCTGAATTCTTGCAAATATGTGACACTGTTAAGACCAATGGGGTTAATCCTGAGGTCTACAGACTTATGCTTTTTCCCTTTGCTGTAAGAGACAAAGCTAGGACATGGTTGGACTCACAACCTAAAGAAAGCCTGAACTCTTGGGAAAAGCTGGTCAATGCCTTCTTGGCAAAGTTTTTTCCACCTCAAAAATTGAGTAAGCTTAGAGTGGAAGTCCAGACCTTCAGACAGAAGGAAGGTGAATCCCTCTATGAAGCTTGGGAAAGATACAAGCAGTTGATCAGAAGGTGTCCTTCTGGCATGCTTTCAGAATGGAGCATCATATGCATATTCTATGATGGTCTGTTTGAACTGTCCAAGATGTCATTGGACAACTCTGCTGGTGGATCTCTTCATCTGAAGAAGACACCTGAAGAAGCCCAGGAACTCATTGAAATGGTTGCAAATAACCAGTTCATGTACATTTCTGAAAGAAATCCTGTGAACAATGGGACAACTCAGAAGAAAGGAGTTCTGGAAATTGATACTTTGAATGCCATACTGGCTCAGAATAAAATATTGACTCATCAAGTCAATGAGATTTCTCAAAGTCTGTCTGGAATGCAAGCTGCATCAGGCAGTACTAAGGAGGCTTCCTCTGAAGAAGAAGCTTATGATCCTGAGAACCCTGGAATGGAAGAGGTGAATTACATGGGAGAATCCTATAGAAACACCTATAATCCTTCATGGAGAAATCATCCAAATCTCTCATGGAAAGACCAACAGAAGCCTCAACAAGGCTTCAACAACAATAATGGTGGAAGAAATAGGTTTAGCAATAGCAAACCTTTTCCATCATCTCCTCAGCAACAGACAGAGAATTCTAAGCAGAGCCACTCTGACTTAGCAACTGTAGTCTCTGATCTATCTAAGACCATTCTCAGTTTCATGACTGAAACAAGATCCCCTATTAGAAATTTGGAGGCACAAGTGGGTCAGCTGAGTAAGAGAATTACTGAAACTCCTCTTAGCACCCTCCCAAGCAATACAAAAGAAAATCCCAAGAGAGAGTGCAAGGCCATAGCCATGACTAACATGACCGAACCTGGAGAGAGTAAGGAGGACGTAATTCCCAGTGAGAAAAATCTCATGGGATGTCCTCTGAACGAAAAGAAGTTCCCCTTTGAGGAACCAAGGGAATCTGAGGCTCATACAGAGACCATAGAGATTCCATTGAACCTACTTCTGCCATTCATGAGCTCTGATGAGTATTCATCCTCTGAAGAGGATGAAGATATTACTGAAGAGCAAGTTGCTAAGTACCTGGGAGCAATCATGAAGCTGAATGCCTAGTTATTTGGTAATGAGACTTGGGAGGATGAACCCTCTTGCTCATCAATGAACTGAACAACTTGATTAGGCAGACATTACCTCAGAAGAAACCGGATCCTGGAAAATTCTTAATACCATGTACCATAGGCACCATGACCTTTGAGAAGGCTCTGTGTGACCTAGGGTCAAGTATAAACCTCATGCCCCTCTCTGTAATGGAGAAACTAGGGATCCTTGAGGTGCAAGCTACAAGAATCTCACTAGAGATGGCAGACAATTCAAGAAAACAGGCTTATGGACTTGTAGAGAATGTCTTGGTAAAGGTTGAAGGCCTTTACATCCCTGCTGACTTCATAATCCTGGACACTAGGAAGAGTAAGGATGAATCTATCATCCTTGGCAGACCCTTCCTAGCCACAGCAAAAGCTGTGATTGATGTTGACAGAGGAGAGTTAGTCCTTCAAGTGAATGAGGACTACCTCGTGTTTAAAGCTAAAGAATCTCTTTCTGTACACATGGAGAAGAAGCATGAAAAGCTTCTCTCAACACAGAGTCAAACAGAACCCCCACATTCAAACTCTAAGTTTGGTGTTGGGAGGCCATCATCATGATCTGAGTATCTGTGAGGCTCTATGAGAGCCCACTGTCAAGCTACTGACATTAAAGAAGCGCTTCTTAGGAGGCAACCCAATTTTTACTTATCTATTGATGAGCAGATAATTTATACGCTTTTTGGCATTGTTTTTACATAGTTTTTAGTATGATTTAGTTAGTTTTTAGTATATTTTTATTAGTTTTTAAATAAAAATTTACATTTCTGGACTTTACTATGAGTTTGTGTATTTTTCTGTGATTTCAGATAATTTCTGGCTGAAATTGAGGGACTTGAGCAAAAATCAAATTCAGAGGCTGAAAAAGGACTGCAGATGCTGTTGGATTCTGACCTCCCTGCACTCAAAGTGGATTTTCTGGAGCTACAGGAGTCCAAATGGCGCGCTCTCAATTGCGTTGAAAAGTAGATATCCAGGGCTTTCCAGCTTTGCCCGAGTTTAGATGACACAAACTGGCGTTCAACGCCAGCTTTCTGCCCTATTCTAGAGTTCAACGCCAGAAACAGGTTGCAAAGCAGAGTTAAACGCCAGAAACAGGTTACAAACTGGAGTTTAACTCCAAGAAGACCTCTACACGTAAAATCTTCAATGCTCAGCCCAAGCACACACCAAGTGGGCCCGGAAGTAGATTTCTGCATCATTTACTTATTTCTGTAACCCTAGTAACTAGTTTAGTATAAATAGAACTTTTTACTATCGTGTTAGGAATCTTTTGATCATCCTTGATCAGGGATCGGTCTTTTTCCTATTTTCGAATTCATATGCCATTTGGGGAGGCAGGCCATTCGGCCATGCCTAGACCTTGTTCTTATGTATTTTCAATGGTAGAGTTTCTACACACCATAGATTAAGGTGTGGAGCTCTGCTGTTCCTCATGAATTAATGCAAAGTACTATTGTTTTTTTCTATTCAATTCAAGCCTATTACTTCTCTAAGATATTCATTCACACACAAGAACATGATGAATGTGATGATTATGTGACGCTCATCACCATTCTCACTTATGAACGCGTGCCTAACAAACACTTCCGTTCTACATGCAAACAAGCTTGAATGCATATCTCTTAGTCTCCTGATCTATGATCAGAGTCTTCGTGGTATAGGCTAGAATTATTGGCAGCCATTCTTGAGATCCGGAAAGTCTAAACCTTGTCTGTGGTATTCCGAGTAGGATCTGGGAAGGGATAGCTGTGACGAGCTTCAAACTTGCGAGTACTGGCCGTAGTGACAGACACAAAAGGATTACTGAATCCTATTCTAGCATGATCGAGAACCGACAGATGATTAGCCATGCGATGACAGCGCATTTTGGACCATTTTCACTGAGAGGACGGGATGTAGCCATTGACAACGGTGATGCCCTACATAAAGCTTGCCATGGAAAGGAGTATGAAGGATTGGATGAAAGCAGTAGGAAAGCAGAGATTCAGAAGGAATAAAGCATCTCCATACGCTTATATGAAATTCTCACCAATGAATTACATAAGTATCCCTATCTTTATTTTACGTTTTAATTATATTTTTATTATCAATTCACCATAACCATCCGCCTCCGCCTGACTGAGATTTACAAGGTGACCATAGCTTGCTTCAAGCCGACAATCTCCGTGGGATCGACCCTTACTCACGTAAGGTTTATTACTTGGACAAACCAGTGCACTTGCTGGTTAGCTGTGCGAAGTTGTGACAAAGAACTAAAATTATGAACGTGCGCATGAAGTTTTTGACGCCGTTACCAAGGAATGAACGATCACGATTTTGCATACCAAGTTTTTGGCGCCGTTGCCGGGGATTGTTCGAGTTTGGACAACTGACGGTTCATCTTGTTGCTCAGATTAGGTAATTTTATTTTAATTTTAAGTTTTTGTTTTTATTCTTTTTATTTTCGAAAAATTTTCAAAAAATTAGAATTTTTTTTTAATTATTCTATGTTTTTCAGAATTTTTAAGAATGAATTCTAGAGTTTCATGGTGATATGTTGAATCCTGGCTGGCTGTTAAGCCATGTCTAATCCTTTGGACCGAGGATTCAACTATCATTAGAGAAGAGCTTCTTTGTCTTTCTAAGCAATTTAGCTTTTGTATGTAATGATCTGCTAAAGCTTGGCTGGCCATTGGCCATGTCTAGTGTTTTACACCGGAGCTTTCACTGAAAGCTTGGCTGGCTAGTAAGCCATGTCTAATTCCTGGACAGGAGCTTTAGACTAATATTGCATGATTCCTGGAATTCTCTAGAAATTTTGAAATCTTTATTTTTCTTTTTCCAATTAATTTTCAAAAAATTACAAAAAATAAATTTAATAAAATCATAAAAACAAAAAATAATTTGATGTTTCTTGTTTGAGTATAGTGTCAATTCTTAAGTTTGGTGTCAATTGCATCTTTTTAATTTTTCTTAAAATTTTCGAAAACTCATGCATGTCTTCTTCATGATCTTCAAGTTGTTCTTGATGAATTTCTTTGTTTGATCTTTAAATTTTTCTTGTTTTGTATCTTTTCATGTTTTTCATATGTATTCTCAATTTGTTAGTGTCTAAAGTTTGAAAATTTCTATGTTTGGTGTCTTGCATGTCTTTCTTTTCTTAAAAATTTTCAAAAATAATTTCTTGGTGTTCATCTTGACATTCAAAGAGTTCTTGGTGTTCATCTTGACATTCAAAGTGTTCTTGCATGCATCATGTGTTTTGATTCATAATTTTCAGGTTTTGAGTCTTTTGGTTGTTTTTCTCTTTTTTCATTAAAAATTCAAAAATAAAAAAATATCTTTCCCTTATTCTCTCATAAATTTTCGAAAATTTGGTTTGATTTAGTCAAAAAGTTTTTAAATTTAATTGTTTCTTATGAGTCAAATCAAATTTTCAATTTAAAAATTCTATCTTTTTCAAATCTTTTTCAAAAATCAAAACTTTTTCATTTTTTCTTTCATAATTTCAAAATTTTCAAAATTTATTTTTCAAAATATTTTTCTTATTTCTATTTCATAAATTAATGCTAACAATTAATGTGATTGATTCAAAAATTTTAAGTTTGTTACTTGCCTAGTAAGAAAGGTTCAATCTTTAAATTTTAAAATCATATCTTTTTGTTTCTTGTTAGTCAAGTAATCAACTTTAATTTTCAAAATCAAATCTTTTTAAATTTCTTTTTCAAATCTTTTTCAAAATAAATTTTCAATCATATCTTTTTCAAAATCAATTTCAAAATCCTTTCTAACTTCCCATCTTTTCAAATAATTGATTTTCAAATCTTTTTCAATTAACTACTTGACTTTTTGTTTGATTTTAAAAAGTTTTCTATTTCAATCATATCTTTTTCAAAACTCCTAACTACTTTTCTCTCTCCAATTTTCGAAAATCAGTAACCTTTTTTTTCAAAATTCCTTTTTAATTAACTAATTATTTTAAATTTTAATTTAATTTAATTTCGTTTTTCTTCTTAAAATTTTCGAATTTTAACTTTAATTTTTATTTTTAATTTATTTAATTTTCGAATTCTCTCATCTCCTTCTAATTATTTATTTATCTACTAACACTTCTCTTCTTCTTAAAAATTTGAACCCTCTCCTTCCTTCTGTGTTCGAATTCTTTTTCTTCTCTTCTACTCACGTAAAGGAACCTCTCTACTGTGGCAAAGAGGATTGCTATTATTTTCTGTTCTCTTCTTTTTCATATGAGCAGGAACAAGGATAAGAACATTCTTGTTGAAGCTGATCCTGAACCTGAAAGGACTCTGAAGAGGAAGCTAAGGGAAGCTAAAGCACAACTCTCTGGAGAAAATCTTACTGACATTTTTGAAAAAGAAGGAGACATAGCCAAAAATAATAATAATGGTGGAGATGCAAGGAAGATGCTTGGTGACTTCACTGCACCAAATTCCAACTTTCATGGAAGAAGCATCTCAATCCCTGCCATTGGAGCAAACAATTTTGAGCTAAAGCCTCAATTAGTTTCTCTGATGCAACAGAATTGTAAGTTTCATGGACTTCCATCAGAAGATCCTTTTTAGTTCTTAATTGAATTCTTGTATATCTGTGATACTGTTAAGACCAATGGGGTTGATCCCGAGGTCTACAGGCTTATGCTTTTCCCGTTTGCTGTAAGAGACAGAGCTAGAATATGGTTGGACTCTCAACCTAAAGATAGCCTGAACTCTTGGGATAAGCTGGTCACGACTTTCTTAGCCAAGTTCTTTCCTTCTCAAAAGCTTAGCAAGTTTAGAGTGGATGTTCAAACCTTCAAGTAGAAAGAAGGTGAATCCCTCTATGAAGCTTGGGAGAGATACAAGCAACTGACCAAAAAGTATCCTTCTGACATGCTTTCAGAATAGACCATCCTGGATATATTCTATGATGGTCTGTCTGAATTATCTAAGATGTCATTGGACCATTCTGCAGGTGGATCCATTCACCTAAAGAAAACGCCCGCAGAAGCTCAGGAACTCATTGACATGGTTGCAAATAACCAGTTCATGTACACTTCTGAAAGGAATTCTGTGAGTAATGGGACGCCTCAGAGGAAGGGAGTTCTTGAAATTGATACGCTGAATACCATATTGGCTCAGAACAAAATATTGACTCAGTAAGTCAATATGATTTCTCAGAGTCTGAATGGATTGCAAGCTGCATCCAACAGTACTCAAGAGGCATCTTCTGAAGAAGAAGCTTATGATCCTGAGAACCCTGCAATAACAGAGGTGAATTACATGGGGGAACCCTATGGAAATACCTATAATCCCTCATGGAGAAATCATCCAAATTTCTCATGGAAGGATCAACAAAAACTTCAACAAGGCTTTAATAATGATGGAAGAAACAGGTTTAGCAATAGCAAGCCTTTTCCATCATCCACTCAGCAACAGATAGAGAATTCTGAGCAGAGTCTATCTAGCCTAGCAATTATAGTCTCTGATCTATCTAAGGCCACTCTAAGTTTTATGAATGAAACAAGGTCCTCCATTAGAAATCTGGAGGCACAAGTGGGCCAGCTGAGTAAAAGGGTCACTGAAACTCCTCCTAGTACTCTCCCAAGCAAACAGAAGAGAATCCAAAAAGAGAGTGCAAGGCCATTACCTTACTTGGTGTGGCCGAACCCAGAGAGGAGGAGAAGGACGTGAATCCTAGTGAGGAAGACCTCCTGGGACGTCCATTGACCTATAAGGAGTTTTCCTTTGGGGAACCAAAGGAATCTGAGGCTCATCTAGAGACCATAGAGATTCTATTGAACCTCCTTTTGCCCTTCATGAGCTCTGATGAGTATTCATCCTCTGAAGAGGATGAAGACATTACTGAAGGCTTATGGACTAGTAGAGGACGTGCTAGTAAAGGTTGAAGGCCTTTACATCCCTGCTGATTTCATAATCCTAGACACTGGGAAGGATGAGGATGAATCCATCATCCTTGGAAGATCCTTCCTAGCCATAGCAAGAGCTGTGATTGATGTGGACAGAGGAGAATTGGTCCTTCAACTAAATGCGAACAACCTTGTGTTTAAAACTCAATGATCTCCTTCTGTAACCATGGAGAGGAAGCATGAAAAGCTTCTCTCACTGCAGAGTCAACCAAAGCCCCCACAGTCAAACTCTAAGTTTGGTGTTGGGAGGCCACAACCAAACTCTAAGTTTGGTGTTGAACCCCCATATTCAAACTCTAAGTTTGGTGTTGGGAGGTCCCAACAATGCTCTGAATATCTGTGAGGCTCCATGAGAGCTCACTGTCAAGCTATTGACATTAAAGAAGCACTTGTTGGGAGGCAACCCAATGTTATTTAATTATATCTATTTATTTTCTATTGCTATTTTATGTTTTCTTTAGGTTGATGATCATGTGAAGTCACAAAAACTACTGGAAAATCAAAAATAGAATGAAAAACAACATTAAAAATAGCACACCCTGGAGGAAGAATATTTTGGCATTTAAACGCCAGAAACAAGCATCTGTCTGGCGTTTAACGCTAGAAACAAGCACCAAGCTGGTATTTTAACGCCAGAAACAAGCATCAACTTGGCGTTAAACGCCAAAAATAGGCTACATTTGGGTGTTTAACGCCAAAAACAGGCAGCAGTCTGGCGTTAAACGCCAGTATTGCATACAAAGGGCATTTCGCACGCCTAATTGGAGCAGGGATGCTAAGTCCTTGACCCCTCAGGATCTGTGGACCCACAAGATCCCCCACAGGATCTGTGGACCCCACAGGATCCCCACCTACCCCACCTCTCTCACACCTTTTCATAACACTCTTCCCCACCTACCCTTCACCAATCACCTCCATACCTCTTCCCCATAAACCCTACCTACCTCCAAAATTAAAATTCATTTCCCACCCAAACCCAACCGCATGACCGAACCCTAAACCCCCCCACTCCTATATAAACCCCTCATTCCTTCTTCATATTCACACAACACAACCCTTTCTTCTTCCCCTTGGCCGAATACACACCTCTCTCCCTCTCCTCCATTTTTCTTCTTCTTCTCCTTCTTTCTTTCTTCTTTTGCTCGAGGACGAGCAAACATTTTAAATTTGGTGTGGTAAAAGCATTGCTTTTTATTTTTCTATAACCATTAATGGCACCTAAGGCCAGAGAAACCTCAAAAAAGTGAAAAGGGAAGGCAATTGCTTCCACCTCTGAGTCATGGGAGATGGAGAGATTCATCTCAAAGATCCATCAAGACCACTTCTATGAAGTTGTGGCCAAGAAGAAAGTGACCCCTGAGGTTCCTTTCAAGCTCAAAAAGAATGAGTATCCGGAGATTCGACATGAGATCCGAAGAAGAGGTTGGGAAGTTCTCACCAATCCCATTCAACAAGTTGGGATCTTAATGATTTAAGAGTTCTATGCAAACGCATAGATCACTAGGAATCATGATCAAAGTGTGAACCCGAATCCAAAGAATTGGCTTACAATGATTCGGGGGAAATACTTAGATTTTAGTCTGGAGAATGTAAGGTTGGCGTTCAACTTGCCAATAATGCAAGAAAACGCACGCCCCTACACTAGAAGGGTCAACTTTGATCAAAGGTTAGACCAAGTCCTCACGGACATATGAGTGGAAGGAGCTCAATGAAAAGTTGACTCAAGAGGCAAGCCGGTTCAATTGAGAAAACTGGACCTTAAGCCTGTAGGTAGAGGATGGTTGGAGTTCATTCAACGCTCAATTATTCCTACTAGCAACCGGTCTGAAGTTACTATAGACCGGGCCATCATGATCCACAGTATCATTATTGGGGAGGAAGTGGAAGTTCATGAGATTATACCTCAAGAACTCTACAAGGTGGCTGACAAGTCCTCCACTTTGGCAAGGTTGGCCTTTCTTCACCTCATTTGCCACCTCTGCAATTCGGCTGAAATTGACATAGAGGGAGATATCCTCATTGATGAGGACAAGCCCATCACTAAGAAAAGGATGGAGCAAACAAGAGATCATGGACCTCAACAAGAGCATGAGAAAATTCCTCACCATGAAATTCCTAAGATGCCTCAAGGGATACACTTCCCTCCACAAAACTATTGGGAGCAAATCAACACTTCCCTAGGAGAATTAAGCTCCAACATGGGACAACTAAGGATGGAGCACCAAGAGCACTCCATTATTCTCCATGAGATTAGAGAAGATCAAAGAGCTATGAGGGAGGAACAACAAAGACAAGGAAGAGACATAGAGGAGCTCAAGAACACTATTGGTTCTTCAAGAGGAAGAAGACGCCACCCTCACTAAGGTGGATCCGTTCCTTAATCTCCTTGTTCTTATTTTCCTGTTTTTTGGTTTTTGAGCCTTATGTTTTATTTATATTTGTGTCTTTGCTATATGATCATTAGTATTTAAGTGTCTATGTCTTAAAGCTATGAATGTCCTATGAATCCATCACCTCTCTTAAATGAAAAATGCTTTAATTACAAAAGAACAAGAAGTACATGAATTTCGAATTCATCCTTGAAATTAGTTTAATTATTTTGACGTGGTGACAATATTTTTTGTTTTCTGAATGAATGCTTGAACAGTGCATATGTCTTTTGATATTGTTGTTTATGAATGTTAAAATTGTTGGCTCTTGAAGAATAATGAAAAAGGAGAAATGTTATTTGATGATCTGAAAAATCATAAAATTGATTCTTGAAGCAAGAAAAAGTAGTGAATACAAAAGCTTGCAGAAAAAAAAAGAAAAGAAAAATGGCGAAAAAAAAAAGAAAAAAAAGAGAGAAAGAAAAAGAAAAAACAAGCAGAAAAAGCCAAAAGTTCTTTAAACCAAAAGGCAAGAGAAAAAAGCCAATAGCCCTTAAAACCAAAAAAATAGGGTAAAAAGGATCCAAGGATTTGAGCATTAATAGATAGGAGGGCCTAAAGGAATCAAATCCTGGCCTAAGCGGCTAAACCAAGCTGTCCCTAACTATGTGCTTGTGGCGTAAAGGTGTCAAGTTAAAACTTGAGACTGAGCGGTTAAAGTCGAGGTCCAAAGAAAAAACAGAGTGTGCTTAAGAACCCTGGACACCTCTAATTGGGGACTCTAGCAAAGCTGAGTCACAATCTGAAAAGGTTCACCCAGTTATGTGTCTGTGGCATTTATGTATCCGGTGGTAATACTGGAAAACAAATTGCTTAGGGCCACGGCCAAGACTCATAAAGTAGCTGTGTTCAAGAATCAACATACTAAACTAGGAGAATCAATAACACTATCTAAATTCTAAGTTCCTATAGATGCCAATCATTCTGAACTTCAATGGATAAAGTGAGATGCCAAAACTATTCAAGAGGCAAAAAGCTACTAGTCCCGCTCATCTGATTGGAGCTAAGTTTCATTGATATTTTGGAATTTATAGTATATTCTCTTCTTTTTATCCTATTTGATTTCAGTTTCTTGGGGAAAAGCAACAATTTAAGTTTGGTGCTGTGATGAACGGATAATTTATATGCTTTTTGGCATTGTTTTTACATAGTTTTTAGTATGATTTAGTTAGTTTTTAGTATATTTTTATTAGTTTTTAAATAAAATTCACATTTCTGGACTTTACTATGAGTTTGTGTGTTTTTCTATGATTTCAGGTAATTTCTGGCTGAAATTGAGGGACTTGAGCAAAAATCAGATTCAGAGGCTGAAGAAGGATTGCAGATGTTGTTGGATTCTGACCTCCCTGCACTAAAAGTGGATTTTCTGGAGCTACAGAAGTTCAAATGGTGCGCTCTCAATTGCGTTGGAAAGTAGACATCCAGGGCTTTCCAGCAATATATAATAGTTCATACTTTTCTTGAGTTTAGACGATGCAAACTGGCGTTCAACGCCAGCTTTCTGCCCTATTCTAGAGTTCAACGCCAGAAACAGGTTGCAAAGCAGAGTTAAATGCCAGAAATAGGTTACAAACTGGCGTTTAACTCCAAGAAGACCTCTACACATGAAAACTTCAATACTCAGCCCAAGTACACACCAAATGGGCCCGGAAGTGGATTTCTGCATCATTTACTTATTTCTGTAACCCTAGTAACTAGTTTAGTATAAATATAACTTTTTACTATCGTGTTAGGAAGCTTTTGATCATCCTTGATTAGGGATCGGTCTTTTTTCCTATTTTTGAATTCATATGCCATTTGGGGAGGCTGGCCATTCGGCCATGCCTAGACCTTATTCTTATGTATTTTCAACGGTAGAGTTTCTACACACCATAGTTTAAGGTGTGGAGCTCTGCTGTTCCTCATGAATTAATGCAAAGTACTATTTTTTTTTTCTATTCAATTCAAGTCTATTTATTCTCTAAGATATTCATTCGCACACAAGAACATGATGAATGTGATGATTATGTGACGCTCATCACCATTCTCACTTATGAACGCGTGCCTGACAAACACTTCCGTTCTACATGCAAACAAGCTTGAATGCATATCTCTTAGCCTCCTGATCTATGATCAGAGTCTTCGTGGTATAGGCTAGAATTATTGGTGGCCATTATTGAGATCTAAAAAGTCTAAACCTTGTCTGTGGTATTCCGAGTAGGATCTAGAAAGGGATGGCTGTGATGAGCTTCAAACTCACGAGTGCTGGGTGTAGTGACAGACGCAAAAGAATTACTGAATCCTATTCCAGCATGATCGAGAACCGACAGATGATTAGCCGTGTGGTAACAGCGCATTTTGGACCATTTTCACTGAGAGGACGGGATGTAGCCATTGACAACGGTGATGCCCTACATAAAGCTTGCCTTGGAAAGGAGTATGAAGGATTGGATGAAAGCAGTAGGAAAGTGGAGATTCAGAAGGAACTAAGCATCTCTATACGCTTATCTGAAATTCTCACCAATGAATTACATAAGTATCTCTATCTTTATTTTACGTTTTATTTATATTTTAATTATTAAAACTCTATAACCATTTGAATCTGCCTGACTGAGATTTACAAGGTGACCATAGCTTGCTTCAAGCCGACAATCTCCGTGGGATCGACCCTTACTCACGTAAGATTTATTACTTGGACGAACCAGTGCACTTGGTGGTTAGCTGTGCGAAGTTGTGACAAAGAACTAAAATTATGAACGTGCGCATGAAGTTTTTGACGCCGTTACCAAGGAATGAACAATCACGATTTTGCATACCATCTATGTTAAATTTCTATTGTTATTTTATGTTTTCCTTAGGTTGATGATCATGTAGAGTCAAAAAAACAATTGCAAAAATCAAAGCAAAATAAAAAATAGCACACCCTGGAGGAGGAGCTTACTGGCGTTTAACGCCAGAAAAGGGCACCAGACTGGCGTTTAACGCCAGAAAAGGGCAACAAGTTGGCGTTTAACGCCAAAAAGGGAAGAAAAGCTAGCGATAAACGCCAGAAATGGGCAGCAACCTGGCATTTAACGCCAGGACTGGCACTCCAAGGGGCGTTTACACACCAAAATGGTGCAGGGATGAGAAATCCTTGACACCTCAGGATCTATGGACCCTACAGGATCCCTACCTACCTCAACTCTCTCTCTCTCTCTTCTTCACACCTTCCCATAACACCCTTCCCCAAATACCCCTTAGCAATCACCTCCATTTCTCTTCCCCAATCACCTCACAATTCAAATTCAAATCCTTTACCTCCCAAACCCAACCCCTAATACACGAACCCTACCTCTCTTTCCACTCTTATATAAACCTCTCATCCCTCCTTCATTTTCACACATCATAAACAATTTTCCCCCCTTGGCTGAACCACTCACACCTTTCCATCTCTTTCATTTTCTTCTTTTTCTACTTCCTTCTTTCTTCTTTTGCTCGAGGACGAGCAAACCTTCTAAGGTTGGTGTGGTAAAAGCATTGCTTTTTGTTTTTCCATAACCATTTATGGCACCTAAGGCCGGAGAAACCTCTAGAAAGAGGAAAGGGAAGGCAAAAGCTTCCACCTCCAAGTCATGGGAGATGGAGAGATTCATCTCAAAGGTCCATCAAGACCACTTCTATGAAGTTGTGGCCAAGAAGAAGGTGATCCTTGAGGTCCCTTTCATGCTCAAAAGGAATGAGTATCCAGAGATCCGACATGAGATTCGAAAAAGAGGTTGGAAAGTTCTCACCAACCCCATTCAACAAGTCAGAATCTTAATGGTTCAAGAGTTCTATGCTAATGCATGGGTCACCAAAAACCATGATCAAAGTGTGAACCCGAACCCAAAGAATTGGCTTACAATGGTTCGGGAAAAATACTTAGATTTCAGTCCAAAAATTGTAAGGTTGGCATTCAACTTGCCAATGATGCAAGGAGATGCATGCCCCTATACTAGAAGGGTCAACTTTGATCAAAGGTTGGATCAAGCCCTCATGGACATATGTGTGGAAGGAGCTCAGTGGAAAAGAGATTCCAAAGGCAAGCCGGTTCAATTAAGAAGGCTTGACCTCAAACCTGTGGCTAGGGGATGGTTGGAGTTCATCCAACGCTCTATCATTCCTACTAGCAACCAGTCTGAAGTTACAATAGACCGGGCTATCATGATCCATAGCATCATGATTGGAGAGGAAGTAGAAGTTCATGACATCATATCCCTAGAACTCTACAAAGTAGCTGACAAAACCTCCACTTTGGCAAGGTTAGCCTTCCCTCATCTCATCTGTCACCTATGCAATTTAGCTGGAGTTGTCATAGAAGAAGACATCCTCATTGAAGAGGACAAGTCCATCACTAAAAAGAGGATGGAGCAAATGAGAGAGCCCACTTATGGACCTCAACAAGAACATGAGGAAGTCCCTCATCAAGAAATCCCTGAGATGCCTCAAGGGATGCATTTTCCTCCACACAACTATTGGGAGCAAATCAACACCTCCTTAGGAGATTTGAGTTCCAATATGGAGCAACTAAAAATGGAGCACCAAGAGCACTCCATTATTCTCCATGAAATTAGAGCGGATCAAATAGCCATGAGAGAAGAGCAACAAAGGCAAGGAAGAGACAGAGAAGAGCTCAAGTGTTCCATTGGATCTTCAAGAGGAAGAACAAGCCGACATCTCTAAGGTGGACCCGTTCTTTAATTTCCTTGTTTTTTATTTTCTGTTTTTCGTTTCCTATGCTTTATGTTCTATCTATGTTTTTGTCTTTATTACATGATCATTAGTATCTAGTGTCTATGCCTTAAAGCTATGAATGTCCTATGAATCCATCACATTTCTTAAATGAAAATTTTTTCTAAAAAAGAAAAAGAAGTACATGAATTTTGAATTTTAAAATAGTTTAATTATTTTGATGTGGTGGCAATACTTTTTGTTTTTCTGAATAATGCTTGAACAGTGCATATTTTTGAATTTGTTGTCTATGAATGTTAAAATTGTTGGCTCTTAAAAGAATGGTGAAAAAGGAGAAATGTTATTGATAATCTAAAAAATCATAAAATTGATTCTTGAAGCAAGAAAAAGTAGTGAATAGAAAAGCTTGCAGAAAAAATAATAATAAAAAGAAAAGAAAAAGAAAAAGCAAGCAGAAAAAGCCAATAGCCCTTTAAACCAAAAGGCAAGGGTAAAAAGGATCCAAGGCTTTGAGCATTAATGGATAGGAGGGCCTAAAGGAATAAAATCATGGCCTAAGCGGCTAAGCCAAGCTGTCCCTAACAATGTGCTTGTGGCGTGAAGGTGTCAAGTGAAAAGCTTGAGACTGAGCGGTTAAAGTCGTGGTCCAAAGCAAAAAGAGTGTGGTTAAGAGCTCTAGACACCTCTAATTGGGGACTCTAGCAAAGCTGAGTCACAATCTGAAAAGGTTCACCCAATTATGTGTCTGTGGCATTTATGTATCTGGTGGTAATACTGAAAAACAAAATGCTTAGGGTCACGACCAAGACTTATAAAGTAACTGTGTTCAAGAATCAACATACTGAACTAGGAGAATCAATAACACTATCTGAACTCTGAGTTCCTATAGATGCCAATCATTCTGAACTTCAAAGGATAAAGTTAGATGCCAAAACTGTTCAGAAGCAAAAAGCTAATAGCCCTGCTCATCTAATTAAGACTGATCTTCATAGATGTTTTCAAAATTTATTGTATATTCTCTTCTTTTTATCCTATTTTGTTTTTAGTTGCTTGGGGACAAGCAACAATTTAAGTTTGGTGTTGTGATGAGCGGATAATTTATACGCTTTTTAGCATTGTTTTTAAGTAGTTTTTAGTATGATTTAGTTAGTTTTTATTATATTATTATTAGTTTTTAAATAAAAATCACATTTTTGGACTTTACTATGAGTTTGTGTGTTTTTCTGTGATTTCAGATATTTTCTGGCTAAAATTGAGGGACCTGAGCAAAAATCTGATTCAGAGGCTGAAAAAGGACTGCAGATGCTGTTGGATTCTGACCTCCCTGCACTCGAAGTGGATTTTCTGGAGCTACAGAAGCCCAATTGGTGCGCTCTCAATTGCGTTGGAAAGTAGACATTCTGGGATTTCAGCAATGTATAATAGTTCATACTTTTCTTGAGATTTGATGGCCCAAACTGACGTTCAAAGTCAGCCCAAAGAATTCTGGCGTAAAACGCCCAAACTGGCACCAGAATTGGAGTTAAACGCCCAAACTGGCACCAAAGCTGGCGTTTAACTCCAAAAATAGCCTATGCACATGAAAGCTTCAATGCTCAGCCCAAGCACACACCAAGCGGGCCCCGAAAGTAGATTTCTGCATCATTTACTTATTTCTGTAAACCCTAGGCCATTAGTTCATTATAAATAGGACCTTTTACTATTGTATTTTCATCTTGGATCTATCTATCTTTTGATCATGTTTTGATGATTGAACCCTCTTTGAGAGGCTAGCCATTCGGTCATGCCTAGACCTTTTTGACTTATGTATTTTCTACAGTGGAGTTTCTACACCCCATAGATTAAGGTGTGGAGCTCTGCTGTTCTTCATGAATTAATACAAGTACTATTGTTTTTCTCTTCAATTCACGCCTACTTCTTCTCTAAGATATCCACTCGCACTTCAACCTCATGAATGTGATGATTTGTGACACTCATCATCATTCTCACCTATGAGCGTGTGCCTGACAACCACGTCCATTCTATCTGCAATAGCTTGAGTGCGTATCTCTTGGATTACTAATCTAAGATTAGAACCTTCGTGGTATAGGCTAGAATTATTGGCAGCCATTCTTGAGATTCGGAAAGTCTAAACCTTGTCTGTGGTACCCCAAGTAGGATCTAGAAAGGGATGACTGTGACAAGCTTCAAACCTGCGAATGTGGGGCGCAAGTGACAGTGCGCAAAAGGACAATGGTCTTATTCCGACGCTAGCGGGAACTGACAGATGATTAGCCGTGCGGTGACAGCGCATCTGGAATTGTTTTCATCCGAGAGGATCATACAGCTTGCCATGGAAGGAGGTAACACATGGTTGGAAGAAGGCAATAGGAAAGCAGAGGTTCAGAAGCAACAAAGTATCTCCATATGCTTATCTGAAATTCCCACCAATGAATTACATAAGTATTTCTATCTTATTTTCTGTTTTAATTATATTTTAATTATCAATACCTCAAAACCATTTTAATTCGCCTAACTGAGATTTACAAGGATGACCTTAGCTTGCTTCAAGCCGACAATCTCCGTGGGATCGACCCTTACTCACGTAAGGTATTACTTAGACGACCCAGTGCACTTACTGGTTAGTTGTACGGAGTTGTGAAAAGTGTAATCACAATTTTGTGTACCAACGCCCCTTTGGGGGAACAGATAACAACAACGCCAGAATAATGCAGGAACTGTGTCACAGGATGCAGAACCTGGAGCGCCAGCTGGTAGATCAGGAACATCGTCAACAAACTCCCAAATCAAGCTACTCCCGTTCTCCTCACTCCCGGTGAACGCCTAGCCCAAGATCTGAGCCCGAGAGCGTCTGGGAGGAAGGACACCCAAGAAGACACCGCGACCCCATCATTTACACCAGGCAGGAAAGGAGACACGCCACAGAGCGAGACCGGAAAGACGGCCGACTAGAAGACGGCGAGGGAAGACCAAGGAGAACACGGAGACCAGTGATACTGGGCGCAACCCCGTTTCATCGTTCCATCCTCGAGGTCCGACTGCCGAAGCACTTTGACAAGCTGATGGACATGAGGTACGATGGAACCCAAGACCCGCAGGAGCACCTTATAGCCTTCGAGGCCAGGATGAACCTGGAGGGAGTGGGAGACGAGGTAAGGTGCCGCGCTTTACCGGTCATTATGGCGGGACCTGCAATACGGTGGTTTAATAGCCTCCCGCAGGGCTCGATGGCCAGGTTTTTGGACATTAGCCGCGCTTTCCTAGCCCAATTTACTACCAGAATCGCAAAGGCAAAACACCCGATCAATTTACTCGGAGTGACTCAGAGGTCCGGCGAGCCGACCAGAAAATATCTAGACCGGTTCAACGACGAATGTTTGGAGATCGACGGGCTAACTGACTCGATAGTCAGTCTGTGTTTGACGAATGGGCTCCTGAACAAGGACTTCAGGAAGCATCTTACCACGAAGCCGGTGTGGACGATGCAGGAGATCCAAAGCGTAGCCAGGGAATATATCAATGATGAAGAAGTCAGTCAAGTCGTGACTGCCAACAAGCGGCAGCCCTCCTATAACCAACCTCGGCAACACGGTGGTGGAGAAAGGTAGAAGGAGCACACCAAAGACGGTGGTCCGGGCAAGACGCCCAGGTCGTTCCCTCAATTCGGGAAGTTCACCAATTACACCCCCCTCACCGTCCCCATCATAGAAGTTTATCAGCAGATAGCCGAAAAGGAAATTTTGTCGAAGGACCGAACTGGGAGGAACAATAGCCTCTATTGTGATTATCACAAGGGCTATGGACACAAGACACAGGATTGCTTCGACCTGAAGGACGCGCTAGAACAAGCGATCCGGGACGGAAAACTGGCCGAATTCTCCCATCTCATCAGGGAGCCAAGGAGGCGAGATCGTGACCGCGAGGGAGAGGACAAGACTGCACGGTGAAGCGACGTCACGAGCCAGAGGACAACGAGCACGGCCTTACCATAATGAACGTGGTAACAGCAAGAGACGCACCTCCAAGGTCGAGGTCGGCACACAAGAAAGACGCCAAAGTCCTGGCAGTTTCTTCATCTTCTGTGAGAAGCTCCAAGAGAGTCCCACCTATCTCATTCGGTCCAGAGGACCAATGGTTCGATGAGGACGCGAAAAATCCTCCCATGGTCATCACGGCCAGAGTGGAAACCGGCCTCATCAAACGGATCCTTGTGGACACCGGGACTGACTCGAATATCATGTTTCGCAAAGTGTTCGATGCCTTGGGCCTACGGGATGCCGATTTAAAGACTCACCAGCACGATGTCGTAGGCTTGGGCAACCACTTCATCAAGCCAGACGGGATAATCTCCCTACCAATATCTGTAGGATCAGGACATGGGCGAAGATCAGTAATGGCTGAGTTCGTGGTTCTACGAGACTCCACGGCCTACAACGTCATCCTAGAGATGAAGACTATCAACGACCTCGGGGCAGTGATCAGCACAAAGATATTGGTAATGAAGTTCATCGCTGATAATGGATCCGTGGGATCCATAAAAGGAGACTTGGAAATGGCAGTCGCTTGCGACAATGCCAGCTTCTCCTTAAGGAAGAAATCTAAAGAGGTATCGGGAGTGTTCCTCACCGACTTGGACACTAGAGTCAGTGACAAGCCGAGACCCGAACCGGAAGGGAACTTGGAGAGGTTCAGAGTCGGTAACACGGAGGAGAAATTCACCTTTGTGAACAAAAACCTCCCATATGACCTGAAGGAACCTCTAATGAAAATGATCAGGGCTAACAGCGACCTGTTTGATTGGACGCCAGCCGACATGCTGGGGATAGACCCCCAACTCATGTCACACCACTTGGCCGTCAAGGCGAAGGCCAAACCGGTGGCTCAGAGGAGAAGGAAGATGTCACAAGAAAGAGCAGAGGAGGTGGCCAGGCAGACAGCTAGCCTCCTCGAAGCAGTATTTATACGGGAGCTCAACTACTCGACCTGGCTGTCGAATCTAGTTCCAGTGAGAAAGCACAATAGAAAATGGAGGATGTGTGTAGATTACTCCGATCTCAACAAAGCATGCCCCAAGGACTGCTACCCCCTACCCAACATTGATGCGCTCGTCGACGCGGGGGCGGGATATCGGTATCTGAGCTTTATGGATGCTTATTCTGGCTACAATCAGATACTGATGCACTGGTCAGACGAGGAGAAGACAGCGTTCATAACGCCCGGGAGAACCTACTGCTACAGGGTAATGCCATTCGGACTGAAGAATGCAGGGGCCACCTACCAAAGGTTGATGAATAAGATATTCAGCGACCTCATAGGAAAAATGGTGGAAGTATACGTTGATGACATCTTAGTAAAAACCACCCGACCTAACAACCTCGTAGGAGATCTGGAAAACATATTCGCCTCCCTCCGACAACACGACATGAGGCTCAACCCACTTAAATGTGCCTTCGCTATGGAAGCAGAAAAGTTCTTGGGGTTCATGATAACCCAAAGAGGGGTAGAGGCCAATCCAGCAAAATGTGAAGCGATACTCCAGATGAAGAGCCCGGGATGCATTAAAGACGTCCAAAGGCTGACTGGGAGGCTCACAGCGCTTTCGCGGTTCCTCGGAGTGTCGGCTGCAAGGGTGCTACCCTTTTTCAACCTTATGAAAAAGGGGATAGCGTTTGAATGGACCCCGACGTGTGAGGAAGCATTCAAGCATTTCAAAGAGATCCTCGCAACACCACCCGTTCTCGGGAAACCCAAGGTCGGAGAGCCACTCTACCTGTATCTAGCCATAACGGATGAAGCGATGGCAGTGGTTTTGGTGCGGGAAGAAGGGAAGGTTCAAAAACCAATCTACTTCGTGAGTAAAGTACTGCAAGGAGCAGAGTTGAGATATAGCAAATTAGAGAAGTTGGCACTTGCACTCCTAACCTCTTCCCGTAGATTACGACAGTACTTCCAAGGTCATCAAGTAGTCGTGAGGACGGATCAGGGAATCCGCCAGATACTCCAGAAACCCGACCTGGCAGGAAGAATGATGACTTGGGCCATCGAGTTGTCCCAATACGACTTGCAATATGAGCCCAGGAATGCGATTAAGGCGCATGCCATGGCCGATTTCTTGGTGGAAGTAACAGGGGACCCAGCCGAGGCAACGGACATACGGTGGAGGCTCCACGTAGACAGGGCCTCCAAGCAGACATTCGGTGGTGCCAGGATCATCCTGGAGAGTCCCGCTGGAGTCATATATGAACAGTCGATCAAGTTCGAGTTCTCGGTATCAAACAATCAAGCGGAGTACGAGGCCCTTCTGGGCGGCTTAATCTTAGCACGGGAAGTCGGCGCTAGCAGGCTAGAGGTATGCAGCGACTCGCAGGTCGTCACTTCTCAAGTCAACGGGACCTACCAGGCTAGAGACTCCTTGTTACAGAAGTATCTAGAGAATGTCAAAGAGTTGAGCAAATAATTCGAGGAGGTCACGATCCAACACGTTTCGAGAGAAAGGAACACATGGGCGGACCTCCTGTCCAAGCTAGCGAGCACAAAACCAGGGGCTGACAACCGGTCTCTTATTCAGAGTTTGGTAAAGGAACCAGCAGTCACCCTCCACTTGACAAAGATAAATCCCTCCTGGATGGACCCGATAACTGACTTTCTAGAAAGTGGCAAGCTCCCTGACGACGAAAAGGCGGCCAAAGCGTTGAGAAGGGAGGCGGCCAAATACTCGACCATACAAGGACAGTTGTTTAAAAAGGGACTGAGTCAACCTTTGTTGAAGTGTTTACTCCCTGACCAAACGGACTATGTGCTTAGAGAGGTCCATGAGGGGTGCTGTGGTCATCACATCGGGGGAAAAGCCCTAGCAAGAAAGCTCATCAGAGCTGGTTATTACTGGCCATCAATGATGAAGGATTCCAAAGAATTCGTAAGAAAATGCGTCAAGTGCCATAAAAACGCCAGCTTTCATAAGGCACCGGCTTCCGAGCTGAGCCTGTTGACGTCCTCCCGACCTTTCTCACAGTGGAGAGTCGACCTCTTGGGGCCTTTCCCGATCGGTCCAGGCCAAGTCAAGTATCTCGTTGTTGCTATCGACTACTACACCAAGTGGATAGAGGCCGAGCCACTGGCCAGTATATCATCATCCAATTGTCAAAAGTTTATGTGGAGACAGGTGATAACCCGATTCGGCATCCCAGAAGTCGTTATCTCTGATAACGGGACGTAGTTCACCGACAAGAAGTTCGTGGAGTTCCTCGCCGGTTTGGGCATAAAGCAAAAGTTCTCGTCTGTAGAGCATCCCCAGACGAATGGCTAAGTTGAGGCTGCGAACAAGGTCATCTTGCTAGGCCTCAAGAAGCGGCTTGATAAGAAAAAGGGCGTATGGGCTAACGAACTCGCCTCAGTTCTCTGGTCTTACCGAACGACCGAGCAATCGTCCATAGGAAAAACCCCTTTCCGCCTGACATACAGGGTGGATGCCATGATAACCGTGGAGGTCGGCGAGCCGAGCCCAAGATTACTTCTGCAGGGAGTGGAGGAAGCTGTAGAGAAGGACTTAGTAGATGAGGCTAGGGAGATGGCCCATTTGTCAGCGGTGGCGCTAAAGCAAAGAATGGCCCTGCGCTACAACGCCAAAGTACGCAGGGGAGAATTTGAACAAAATGACCTCGTCCTGCGGCGCAACGACATTGGGCTGCCGACTCAAGGGGAAGGCAAGCTAGCGGCAAACTGGGAAGGCCCCTACAGGGTTAAAGAAGTGATCGGCAAGGGTGCCTACAAATTGGAAAAGCTCGATGGCAAGGAAGTCCCGAGAACCTGGAACACAGGTAACTTAAGAAGATTTTACTCTTAGTTTAAACATGCCGAGTAGGCGATTTGACGAGCTCAAATAATTTACCATCAAACGATTTAATTTTGTTAAGAACTTATCATTGCAATAGACTTGTTCAACTGTCGATTAATGTTCACTTGTTAAGTTTACTTTTCCCCTCTTATACGTCCCGCGACAACGAAATTTTCATGATGACACGGTATCCCGGGACTGATCACCCCGGGAACCAACAAAACCAACACGATAACAAATGGCTATAGCAATAGTAAAGCCACGACTTGGCTTCGTTAAATTACCAACACAACGGTAAGCAAACGCAAGCGACAAGCCAACACCAACAAAACGGTAACAAAATAAAAC
The DNA here is from genome assembly GCF_000816755.2 of Arachis ipaensis. Classification (NCBI taxonomy): domain Eukaryota; kingdom Viridiplantae; phylum Streptophyta; class Magnoliopsida; order Fabales; family Fabaceae; genus Arachis; species Arachis ipaensis. The sequence continues at coordinate 111,743,109 of NC_029792.2, read as the reverse complement.
GAGAACGTGCTGCTGAGTAAGCGAGAAAAGGACGGTAATTATAAGCCGACCTGGCGGCTATCAAAGTAGTTTAGATATAAGTCCTACAAAGTTCATCAAACTGCGCGACAAGTTCTACAACAAAACTACAACAAATCTACAAAGTTCATTATTTCTTCGGCATATCAACAATCTTGCCATCTTTGATTGTTTTGAAAACCCCGATTGCCGACATGTCGAAGTCAGGAGCCACAATTTTCACTTGAGCCTTAAGGGCCTCTTCAGTCATCAGGGTTGCGCTCTTTTCCTGCTTCACGGTCTCTTTATGCTTCTTCTTAAACTCTTCAGCTTCAGCTTGAGCGGTCTTAGCCGACGAGACGGCCACATCACGTTCCTTCTCCAAAGCGACCACCCGACCTTGCGCGGCATTGAGCTGGCTCTCCAAAGTCATCTCCCGCTCAGTTAGACGGGAGACGGTAGCATCAGAGGTCTTCAATTTTTCCTCGACAGACGCGGCCTTCTCCTCGGCAGCTTTAAGCTTTTCCTCCGCCTTGGACAGCTACTCACGAAGTGTTTCAACTTGAGTCTTGAATTGATTATTGGCCTTAGCAGCAGACTCGAGCTTCCTATGCAGTGACTGCATCCCCGACAGCTTAAACTCGGCCTTCCGAGCTATGGCAGCCGCGGAGGAGGGTACGGTACATCCACCTCGCCTGTCTCGCAAGGTCGGAACCATGGAAGTGTTCCTCCGTGCCGGAAAGCAGCTGGGAGTCTATGAAGGTCCCGGCGTCGAAGTTCCTCTCCATCACGGTGAGGACTCCTTCAGTGCTGGAGGATGGCTTCTGCCTCTTGGGATTGAGGATAACCTTCAAGTCATCCTCCTCGACTTGTTGGGCGGAGGTCGAATCCCCAGTACCGGCCGCCTCCTCATGAATAGGAGAGACGCGCGCCCCATCAGAATTTTTGTCCGACATCTCGGTGTCACGGGGTGAAGGCACCGCCGGATCCTCCTTATTCTCAGGAGGGGTCTCCGACTTCCCGTCAGCCTTCTCTTCATCGCTTTCCTCCAAAAAGATCTTGTACAAACTCTCAAGGCCTGTCACCTCGGCAGACATTCCTACTGCAGCAAATAAATAAATAGGTTAGTCGTGAAGTCGGCGTAACAAATCAAGGAAACAATAATGTGAGAAATACAAAGTTAAAGCTACTCACAAACATAATTTCTAGCGACCTCCCGGTCGCCCATAAGGAGATGGAGGTTCACATGGTTTCTCCCAAAGACAGCCAACAACACGTCGGCAATCTTTTTGTCCACAGGAGACATCCCTTTGTAGGTCACCTTGATAATGGTATTGGACCCCGCCCCGAAACTCCAATACGTCGGGATGAGGCGCTGCCCTTCTAACGACAACCAGAAGGGGTGGCGACCCTTGACTGGGTGAACTTTAAAGTACTTGTCCTTGAACCCATAGTAAGAGTCCTCGAACAAACCAAAAATCCTACGACCCTAGGAAGATCGGAAGGACATGAACCCCTTCCTCACTTTCCCTTCTTTAAAAGGATTCGTGAGGTTGAATAGATAAAGAAAAACATCAACAGACACCGGCAGCTCCAAGTAGTCACACACCATCTCGAAACAGCGAATGGAAGCCCAACTGTTTGGATGCAACTGTGACGGCGCCACGGAGATCCAGTTTAGGAGCGCCATTTGAAAAGAAGAAAAAGGACCCCCTAGTTGGGTAAACATTGCCTTATAGAACCATATCCAGTCGGCAATTTGGGGGGAGTGAAGGTTGATCTCGTACAACTGCTCGTTGGGAGCGGAAAAGAAAACGTCGTAGTTGGCCTCCTCGTCGGTTCCGCCGCATAAGTACTCGGCTTTACGGAACTCCGTAAGCTCCTCCTCACCCATCTGGTTCGGGGAGTCCTTCACGTCCGAGGTCTCCCAAGCATACCAGTCGTAACCCGCGCCTGAGTTGGAAGCTCGTGAGACGATACGAGGCATACCTACAGTGGGGCACCACTCGGTTAGTCTACGAGGTCGGGAGCTCGGGAAAAGTCCAGAAACTACGTTTAGCCTATTCAGTAACTGAAATCAAGCATAGCTGAAACAAATCCTCAGTAAAGCCTAAAACTAACGCCCTAGAATGGTAACCCCCTAACACACCTATTTAACATTATATCATTCAACACACAAATTCAGCCAGAAGAGCAGCATGCACACAGGAACATGGGCAATGAAAATAAAACGAACATGAAACAGAAAGCGAAGGGCGAACGCTTACCAGAATTGATTTTATTGCAATAACTTGAAAGGAAGTAAGAAGGAGTGAAGGCGCCAAGGATGCAAGAATCGTGATAGGAAATTTGAGAGGGAAGAAGATAAGTGGAGAGAGGTTAGGCACTGAGGAGAAAATAAAGTGCAGAACTGAGAGGGAAGGGGAGTTAAGAAACTGACTTGAAGAGCAAAAGGTAAGGGTAAAAGAGTCTTTACTCACAGGGTTTGAAATAACCTATTATGAGCATTAAATGCCCAACGCGAAGAACGAGGCGACGAACGGCTATCCCCCGCAACGAACGGATACGCGCACAAGAGACACGTTCACTCCACGAGCGGCCGACCTAGCAACAACACACGAAAGAAGACATAACGCACCACCAACGATGCTCACGACCATTGCTAACGCGTTGGGGGCACTGTTACGGCCTGGCCCAACATCACTCGGGCCGACCCGACCCGTAGCCCATCCGACCCGAACGGTCGGGTGCGAGGCGCCCAACCGCCGGCCCGGACACGCGTCATTGACAGCTCTGCTACAGCTGTAGGGGGAAGCTTCGAGGAAGGTGGGTCTGCCCTTGTGGGACCCACTTCTGACACGGTATATATGGGGAGGGTCCTACCCCTCCCCCGAGGTACGACACACATCACTTTATGCCTTTTTCGCCTGCACACCTGACTGACTAGAGCGTCGGAGTGTCTTTGCAGGTGACACCCCCCTTTTCTACACAAAGATCTCGGAACGTCGGCTACTCCACCTCCAACCCAGTAACTCGGAGCCAGACGACACCTCATTTCACCAACTGAAGCATCATTCCGACCCGTCCGATACACGAGCTACCGAACATATATATTTTTTATTATTTTATTATTATCATTGACTATTTTATATGATTATTTTGATTCAAATATAAAATTTTAAAAATGATTAAATTACCAAACTTTAAAAATAATAGAAAAAACTATTAAACATGCACAAGTGTATGTTAAGCCATTAATAATTATAATAGTAAAACTTAGTATAATAGTATATATTAAAGATATAATTATTCGTATACCTTTCCATTTTTTTTTATATCAGTTTTAACTTTTCAAACAAACTAAGTAATTTCATTTTAAAATTAAATATCCTGCCCCAATTTATGATATTCTGAAGGGTTTCATAGCACGGGTTAAATGTTGTAGGCTCCAATGAACAATCTCACCTAAATGCGGGAATAATAATTACTTCCAACCATATTCTATTTTTTTTCAACCATATTCTATTTTTTTTTTCCATTAATAAAGGATAACCCATGTATCACTGAACATGTGCATTACCAAAATGGAGGGCCATACTATGTTAATATGACGAAAGAGGAAGTTTAAAATGAGAGTAAGGAATTAAAATTAAAATAGGCAGACAGTAGCCACCTGAAGTTAGGTGTAATAGTAATCAGTGTTTAAGTTGCACTGTTAGATATGCTAGTTATATAGAATCGTGCATGCAGCTATATAAAGCTTTGCATCAGTGTGTTAAGTAACTGAGATCAATCAATCCAATTATGCAGGTGTTTTGTGTGAAAGTTTGATAGACAAAATATTTTTAGTATTAATTTATGGTGTTTGCTACGGTACGATCATAAATTCATACGTACCGATACGTTTAATATATGGACAAATAACAATAAGCCATGTGGAATTTATTTTCCACGTCGGCATTTAATTTTTTTAAAAGAAAATATATATTATATCACTAATTTTACTAAAATATCCTTATAATTTAATAAAAATAAAAAAATATTTTTTATTTAATTTTTTAAAAGACTTAAATACCCTTTTATTTATGTTAGACAACAAATTACACTTTTAAATTAATCAAATGATTTAATTTTACTGTGTCAAAATTTAAATAATTTAAAAAACAAAAACAAAAACACATTTAATTATTTATCTATACTAAAAGAAATTATTTCAATTTTATTGACATTTTCCATGAACCCTAGTTAATCATTCATACAAAAAAAAAATAAAACAAATTTAAACCGTACTAAAAAAATATCAAAATGTTCCTGGGTCACCCAACCTTCAAATCTCAGACTCACTGCCATAGTCTCTTCTTTGTCTCTTCTCCTTTACACTCGGCTCCGGATTTTCTTCGACAGCTCCCTTCTCCATCCTCTTCCTTCTTTTCCTCCACGGCGCCCTGCCAAGGTCACCGCAGTATTCGTCGCGCGCCTCACCCAGCCGAGTAGAACGTCGTCGCGTCAGAGAGCGTCGCCGTCTTCCTCGTTCCAGAGAGCATCGCCATCTTTCTCGTTCTTCATCACCGTCATCAGCCTCTCCCTTTCGGTAACTCCCCCTCTGTGATTTCTTTTAATTATTATAGCACTGTAGTGATTTCTGTAATTAATGGGATTTACTTTAATTTCTGTGATTTTATATTCGTTGTTGTATAATTGACTGTGTGCTTTCATCATTGCTTTCTCATCTGAATTAATTAATTATGTAAAATACATTCATATTAACATCTTAATATTTGTTCATAAACGTTTATCACCATTCAATAATTCATATCTTCTAGGTGTCGTGAATAAAATATACAAATGATAGCTTTACATGTCAAAGACCCTCTGCTCAAGTATAGTATACACCTATCTCCCGATCAATTTTAAATATTTATTTTTCCTTTTCTAATTAAATAAAATAAATTTAGAGATGAGATAATTTTGTAAAAGAGAGGAGAGAGAGAGTTGAAAGAAAACAAAAAGAAGTCTTCATATACAAATCCATACATTTGATTTAGAAAGCAATCAACGATAGAAAAGGACTGTTGCTTTTATCACTGTCTATTACTTTAATTAGAAGTACACTTATGAAGATAATAAGCAAGGCCAAGGTTTTGTAAATCTAGCTCTAAGAGCATCACTAATTGGCAAGTTTGTCAATATATGCTTCAATTTCTTGTCACCCTTTTCCTCTTTTCTAATAGCATATTTTCTTTCTAATGATAAACTTATCATCTCTGGCAGCAACTGTATTAGACCTTGGAGACTCATTTAGCCATAGACCATAGTTTCCTTTGCAGAAATGATATATGTATCATTGTCATCTTTTTTCTCCTTATGATATGGCTCATCTAAATTAATTAAAAATTTGAGAGCTGATCAAACATTAATCAAAGTCCTATCAGCATACAGTTCTATAGAAATTATTGAGCCTAAAAGAAAAGTGGTAAAGTGCATCACTCAACTTCTCCATACTCGAGTCCTTCCTTGTAGAAAAATTTCATTGCTTCTAAAATTAAGAAGGATCTTGTGGTCAAACTTGGACTTTTCCACCAATAAACACACTGTCCAAAGGTCAAAAGTAGATATTGCCTTCTGTTATGCCCCAATTGTTATGTGCTAGTGTCATATCCCGTTGCCCAAATAGGTACATAGTAGATCAAGATTACAAGGACAAATGAGGCACAAAGAATAAACAAAACATCTTCCATGTTTTTAACCACCAATTAGGCATCAGTGTCTTAAGATTCAACCTTTATATCCAAATACATCCTTGTCAATTAGATTGTTCAGAAACAAGAATAATAATAATGCAATCACACACTTTAGTTCATATTATGCATTGTATTTGTCTTTTTTAGCTCAAACGATGCAAAATTATTTGTAGAGACAAGAGGGCCAACACAACCATGCCACAAATTCTATTATTTGTAAAGAGACAAGAGGGCCAACACAAGCATGCCACAAATTCTGAAGTCAAAGTCTTTCTTACAGAGAGGATGTTACCGGAAGGGAGAGGCTCACGACGGTGATGATGAACGAGGAAGACGGCGACGCCCTCTGACACGACAACGTTCTCCTCAGCTGGATGAGGCGCGCAACGAATGCTGTGGTGACAGGGCGCCGTGGAGGAAGCTTCTTCGTCTTCTTTACTGGAGAGAAGAGAGAGTGCGAAGAGAAGAGAGGGAGACAGAGAAGAGATACGAAGGTTCTGGGAGAAACCCAGGAAAAGAAAGAACAAAGTGATATTTTTTTTGTATTTTTTAAATTTATTTATTTTTTTGGTATGAATGAATGATTAAAGTTTATGAAAGTTGTTAATAAGATTGAAATAATTTTTTTTAGTATAGATAAATAATTAAATGTGTTTTTGTTTTTGTTTTTTAAATTTTAAAATTATAAAATTAAACAATTTAATTTAATTTAATTAATTTAAAAAGATAATTATTTAAAAAAGAATATTTAAGTCTTTTAAAAAATTAAATAAAAAATATTATTTTTATTTTTATTAAATTATAAGGATATTTTAGTAAAATTAGTGATATAATATATATTTTCTTTTAAAAAAATTAAATGTCGACGTGGAAAATAAATTTCACATTGCTTATTGTTATTTGTCCATATATTAAACGTATTGGTACGTATGAATTTATGATCGTACCGTAGCAAACACCTTAATTTATTTGTGTAGGTGTTATAGGCAAAAATAATTTTTAAAAAGGCAATAAATTATAGTTTTATTAGAATTATTTAGAAAGAATTAGTTTCACTTTGTTTGATTTATTTTAATTTACAGAGTGAATACAAAAAAAAGACTGAATAGAATAGAAATAGTAAACCATAAAAATAAGATTTGTGTATTGTGTAAGAAAGAAGTTGAATATATTCAGTATTCACCACTTATTTTTTAGATATAATTTTACTTAGGAAGTATAGTGTACATAGTTATGACTTTGACAGATTATGATATGTTCCAGACACAATAAAAAATATTTTTAAAATT
>NC_029792.2:111733345-111734949 GCF_000816755.2 Arachis ipaensis | reverse complement strand
CTTAATTATGTTGAGTTTTTTAATTTCTTCTTTTTCAACCAAAAAAAAAAAAGGACTTCCTATATAAGGAAAGATAATTGAGGCTTTTGTAATTGCTATTATCATATTATTGGTGTGTTCAACGTGCCTATTTATGGTGATAAGACCCCATCATGTTGAATTGATATCGGCCTATTTAATTTGTAGGCCAATTGAAATTAAAGACAGTCACCACTGACTGCATGTTCAAAGTTTCGTTCTATTTGTCCTTAAAATTTAAATGTTATTTAATTTGTCTTAGCTTATAGTCACTTTTATACCTGTACTTTTTGAAAGAAATTATTTAATTAGTTTAATAATATATTAATTAATAATGTAAAAAAAATTTATGGTCCAAATCAGTCAAATTAAATGTTTTGTTTTACATATTACATTTTTTAAATAAATCGTAATGATATTTTGATATTTTATTGATATTAAAACATAAATTAATTTTTAATTATTTTTAATGTTTTATTTTAATTATATAAAGTATTTAAAATATTTTTTATTTTAACAAATAAAATATATACTATTTCTAAATTTATTTTAAGAATAAGAATAAAGTTGGATACATTGACACATGATGATATTTAATGTGTACAAACGTGTCCGAAGAATAATTTTTTATCTTTTATTAAGACATAGTTGGACATAACAGATACACACGTGTGTCGGACGAATGTCAATGAGTGTTATATCCAAAATATGTCTAACATGCGAACATAATAACTCAATAAAATGTCTATACTTCATAGTATGATATATATTAAATTCAAAACTATTCATATATCTTTAACCCTTTATAAACTTGTTATAATTAAGGAAAAGAGTCCTATACTGCTAAACATACATTTAGTCAATATATAATTTCTCTAAATGTAAGTTTGAGAGGGTTTTTTTCCCCTCTTAAGAGGTTCACATTATTTTGAGATATATAATCTATATTGAAATTCTTACTGGATTGGACCATATCCAAAACTGCAGAGCATTGCAAACTTCACACACTAAACAATCATACATTATCTACTAAATAATTGGGTTTGCTTGTTATTTGTTGTTTAAATTCTTTGTTTTTGAGTTATGGTAGTTAATAAGCTTGTTTTTTAGATTATTTTTTGGGTTATGCTAGGTAATCAATGATTTTTTTGAATAACATGAACAACCACCAATCAAATAAAAACACATTATACTTCTAAATTACCCACTTAAATTTTAATATTAGAATAACCATTCGTACATCTAGTAAAATGAACATCCGATATATCTATTATTCACATTATTTAATATTTTCATTGTCTACTTATACTTTTTCTTATTTTTTTGGTTGTCCAGATTGTATTAGACGACCTCTTTCTGTAGCTGACTAGCTTCTTTAATTTTTAAAAGAAAAAATCAAGCATTTCCGATTATTAAAAAGGAAGGAAAAAAAAGAAAGAAAGAAAGATATGAATAAGCTAAGTGATTGAACATGGTGCTCACAATTTTTTAAGTTGAATTAAGTCCTCAATTATAAAAATTCAAAAAAAGGGTTATCCTTAGTCGTAGACATCATTATATCGATGAATCTGAGTAATGTCATCAAA
>NC_029792.2:111732670-111733231 GCF_000816755.2 Arachis ipaensis | reverse complement strand
ATAGTACATATTAAAAATATAATAATTATTCATATATCCTTTATTCTTTTCAGTTTTAACTGTTCAAACAAGTTAAATAATTTCAGGACAAAATTAAATATCTTGTCCCAATTCATAGCAGGTTAGCATCCCTGGGGTAAAATGTTGTAGGCTCCAATGAACAAATCTCACCTAAAATGCGGGAATAATAATTACTTTCAACCATATTCTATTTTTTTTTTTCCAACCATCATATAAATTTTTTTTTCTCATTAATAAAGGATAGCCCGTATATCACTGAACATGCATGTGCATTACCATAGGAGGGCCAAACTATGATATTCTTAATATGATGAAAGAGGAAGTTTTAAATGAGAGTAAGGAATTAAAATAGGTAGACAGTAGCCACCTGAAGTTAGGTGTACTAGGAATCAGTGTTTAAGTTGCATTGTTAGACGAGTTAGGAAAAAATATATGTAAACCATCCCATATAAAATTTGGATTTTTTAAATTTTAAATTTTTACTTAAAAAAATGTAATTTTTTATTTTTGAATGATTTTTTTTTATATTTTTTTTAGTCT
>NC_029792.2:111723148-111732243 GCF_000816755.2 Arachis ipaensis | reverse complement strand
TATATGTAATCCATTTGAATAATTTTATTTTAAAATTCTCAAAATTAATATTATAATAAAAAAATACGCGCTATCAAACCTTAACCCCTAACGCGTTCTCTTCAATTCTTCTCTCCCACGACTGCGATTTCTCTCAAACGCTCTCAAGGTTCATTATTGCCCCTTGCGTACCGTTACGTCCTCCCCCACAGCTCTTTTCTCCACGGCACCGCATCCCTTCCTCTCCAACCCTAATCACTGCGACACCGCGCCTATCCATGTAACACCTCGTCCTGCGACGCCGCTCGCTCCCCCCACCTTCTCTCGCCACAATGCGCGTGCCTTCCCTGCAACTTGTCGTTTCATGACGCTGCACCCTTCCCTCCGAACCTTCTCATTCTTCTTCTTAAATTTGAACGATTTTAGTTACAAGTTTTAGATATTTCTTAATTTTGGATGTCTTATTTTGTTAAGTTTTAAATTTTTTAAAAATAATTTTGGGTTTCTCTCTTTTTTGTTAGGTTTTAGATGTTTCTATATCCGAAAGTGATGCGTTCTTCTTTATTTTTTTAAATATTTAAAATTTATTATAAAAAATAAATTAAACAAAAACTAGACACTAAGACACTAACTTGTACCAACGAATTGACCTAGTTATATAGAGTCGGTGCATGCAGCTATATAATGATAATGTTATCAAACCTCTTCATATACAAGAGTGATTGTTCAAATTCAATACCCATACAAATAGGGTTAATGTAGAACAACCTATTACTGATATTCAACATCATAAAGATAATGTTCAAGTAAATCATATGGTGGAAGATCAAAATCTTCATAATGAAAATGTTGTTTAAGAACATATTGCTCAAGAGTAACTTCATGATTCAAGAATCGGAAGTTCTAAATTAAATCAAAGAATTTATTAGCAATGCTGGAGGTACGTAAATTATTAATTTTATAAATAAAATATCTAACATGTAGTATTAGAGTAAAATTATCTCTGCCTTGCCATTTCAAAATTTAATTACTGTGTATTATTTTGATTAATTGTTTAAAAAAAATGCATAGTATGAATTTTGGAATAAGTAAGAAAAATCATTGAAATTGAAATTGACGCACCATAAGAAGATGAAATAATAGAACATACTCCTAAAAGAAATTCTCCAAAATTTGTGTAGTAGTTGTTCTTTATAATGGCATGATTTCCATGATTCCCATAGGTTTTCTCATTTTTAAATTAAAAAAAATGAAATGGGAAACGCTGTTTAACAAGAACGAAAAAGTGAAGAAGAACTGGTATATATAGTGTGTGTTACTTTATGTTTTAGTGGTTTTTTTCTACTATGTTTACATATAGTTTTGTTAGTTTCTTGGCCCACTTCTTTTAATTTTTACGTTGGAGTTCATTTGAATTGCTATAAAATTGCAAAATTTGTTAGGAGTGAGGTTTGAACTTAGATCTTCTAAATATTACCAACATATTTATCTATTAGATCATCTTCACTTTGATAATATTCATGTCACTGAGTTTATTTATTTGATGATTATATTTGCATGCAATATAAATTCTTCTGTTGCATATCATATTGTGATTAATATATAATTTATTAAGGAGTAGCCACAGCATTCTTGATAATAATTATATTTAAAAAAATCATATAAATATTAATATGATATATTTGTAATTGTTGTGAATTATATAATGAACTTACCCACAGAAATTTATTATGTTATTCACATATAATTAGATTAAAATAGAGAATATTTTTTACTTCTGAATTAGCCTACAGGCATTAAGAAGTAGTATTTTATTTTCTAGTTTTAATACTTTAGTTAATATAGTGAATATTATGTGTGTTAAAATCTTTGTCCACGGGTAGATTTTAATGACACTATGATTCATATTTATTTTGATATGACTTGCATTGGCATGTATTATCATATGTTATGGATTTTAATATGCCTATTTAAAGTTGAGTAATGTTAGCATGATTTATTATTTGCAGCAGTAATGATATCTGAAACTATATCTGAAGTTCATTTGTTAAGTGGTGACAACTATAAAGAATGGAAAGATAAGGTTCTCTTTCACTTAGGGTGTGTAGACTTTGACTATACTCTTCGTAGGGAAGAGCCTCCGGCACCTACTGATGCTAGTTCTTGAGCCGAGGTAGCATTATATGAACGGTGCGAGAAATCCAACCATTTAAGTATGATGTTCATTAAGTCTCGTATCTCAGCTAGTATCCGAGGTTCAATTCCTGATTACGGGAATGTCAAGGATTACATGAAGGCTATTGATAAATAGTTTGAGTCTTCTAGTAAGGCACTTGTAAGCACCCTAATGGCACAATTGTCATCCATGAGACTTACCGGTGTAAGAGGTATGCATGAACATATCATGAGGTTGAGAGACATTGCAGCACAACTGAAAGCTTTAGAGGTTGAGATTTCTGACTCATTTCTGATGCATCTTATTCTGAATTATTTTCCTACCCAATACGGACCATTTAAGATTTTCTATATCATACATGAGAAAAAATGGTCCATTAACGAATTACTGGTGATGTATGTGCAAGAGGAAGAAAGGCTAATTCAGAAACTTTGTGAAAGTGCACTATTAGTGACAAATGAGGGTGGTAAAAAGTAAGCTCATAAGAATAAAGGAAGGGGTATTGCATCCCATCCTATGAAGAAAGAAGGTGCACGGTGTTTCTTTTGTAAAAAGAAATGACACATGAAGAAGGAGTGCCCAAAATTTAAAGTTGGCTTAAAAAGAAAGGTACTAACCTTTGTGATCTGATTCCTTCAGTGTGTTTTGAATCTAATTTTGTTGAAATATGTCATGACACTTGGCGAATTGGTTCTGGTGCTAAAATTCATATTTCAAATACCATGCAAGATTTCATAAGGAAAAGGAAACCGATAGGAAGTGAACAGAGCATCTATATAGGTAATCGAATGTGTTCACTGTTCATGTGTGGAAGCTGTTGGAATATTTAGGCTTGTATTAAGTACTGGTTGTATTTTAGATTTAGAAAAAAAAATTTATATTCCAGATTTTTCTAAAAATTTGATTTCTTTTTATATAAGCTTGTAAAACAAAAATTATGTATAAATTTTTATGATGATTCTGTTGACATTATTAAAAATTCTAATATTATTGGACGTGTTACTTTAATTGGTAATTTATTTAAAGTCCATTTAGCTAATAATATTCCATCGGTTTTATGGTTATGCATGGTAATGGTATGAATGAAAAATCTTCTATGTTGTGACACCGAAGGTTGGGACACATCTCCATTGAGAGAATGAAAAAATTAGTAAGTGATGGGGTTCTTGAACCTCTAGACTTTACTGATTTTGATACTTGTGTGGAATGAATTAAGGGGAAGTAAACCAAAAAATCTCAAAAAGATGCTAAGAGGAGTTCTGACATATTAGAAATAATTCACACTAACATATGTTGTCCTGATATGTCCTTAAGTGGTCAGAAATACTTCATCTCTTTTATTGATGATTATTCATGATATATGTATCTCTATATGCTTCATAATAAATATGAGGCATTGACCAATTTTAAAGTTTATAAAGCTGAAGTAGAGAAACAATGCGAAAAGCAAATTAAGATCGTAAGATCAGATAGAGGTGGAGAATTCTACGGAAGATATATGGTGCGGAATTTCTAACCACAAACTAACCAACAAGTGCATCGGATCGTACCAAGTAATACCTTACGTGAGTAAGGGTCGATCCCACGAGGATTGATGGATTAAGCAACAATAGTGTTTGATAGGCTTAGTTAGACAAACAGAAAATAGTGTTTGGAAGTTCAAAAGCATTAAAAAGTAAATTCAAAGTTGAAGACAGGCAAGTGAATAGGTGAGGAATAAAATATGGAGAAAGCAGTTAAGGCTTCAGAGTTATCTATTTTTCCAGATTTACTTTCTTAAATTATAAATCCATACATGAATTAAAAGAGAAAAAGCAATAAAATTAATCCATAGAAATAGACAGAGCTCCTAACCTTAACAATGGAGGATTAGTTGCTCATGGTTCAAAGTAGAAAATAAGGATTGTAAATTGGAATGGAATAATGTTGTGTTTGGGGGTGATATAATGTAGAGCTGGAATCCCCCTATTTATATCTAATCCTAATAAATTTAAAATCTATCTTCTAAAACTAAAAAATAATATCTTTTCCTATTTTTAAAATTTGAATTTAAATTAGAATTAATTATAGCAATCAGCAAATCTTCAATTGATGGATGGGGACCACTTGGCTTCACTAAGATCCACGCCTAACTTGGGCTTGGCAGCATGAATTGGAGTTTAGTTGAGTGAAGCTGCGCCTAACTTGAAGTGGGCAGGACCAATCTCGCGTATTGTTGTTGTGTCTTGCGCCTAACTTGAGAAATCTCAAGTTAGGCACAGCCTTGGCAGTGAGTTCGGAGAAGAAATATGGACTATTATATATCGTTGGAAAGCTCTGGAAGTTAGCTTTCCAACGCCACTAAAATCACGTCCATTGGACATTTGTAGCTCGAGTTATTCAGGTTTGAGTGCAGAGAGGTCAGGGTTGACAGCATCATTCGCCTTCATCTCTTCTTCTGCAGAAACTCTATCAAATCCAGCTGAATGTTACCTAAAATAAATAGAATTTTGCACAAGACTCAAAGTAGCATCCATAGTGGCTAAAAGATAATTAATTCTTGATTAAACTCAAAAATTTAAATGCAAATTCACTATGAAAAAATAGGAAAGATGCTCACGCATCAATATACTGGAAGTGGACAAGCACCTGGTCCATTTGCAAAGTATCTTCAAGAGCATGGTATTGTGGCAAAATACACCATGTCTGGTACACCAAATCAAAATGGTGTAGCTGAAAGAAGAAATAGGACTTTGCTGGATATAGTGAGGAGTATGCTTAGCAACTCCAATCTTCCTTTATTCTTGTAGAGTGAAGCCCTTAAGGCAGTCGCGTATATATTAAATAGAATTTCAACAAAAGCAGTTCCAACTCTAATCTTCCTTTATCTTTGTGGAGTAAAGTCCTTAAGACAACTGCGTATACATTAAATAGAGTTCTAACTAAGGTAGTTGCTAAAATGCCATTTGAACTATGAAAAAGTTAGAAACCTAATTTGAATCATATAACATTTGAGATTATCCTCCTGAAGTTTGGGTTTATAATCCACAAGAAAGGAAGTTGGACTCAAGGACAATAAGTGCCTATTTTATCGGCTATACAAAAAAGTCCAAGAGTTACAGATTTTATTATCTCTCCCATTCAAGTAAAATAGTTGAATCTAGAAATGCAAGGTTTTTAGAACATGATGTGAAAAGTTGGAGAAATCATCTTCTTAAAGTTGTTGAGAATGATAATGCTTGTCAAACCTCTCCATGTACAAGAGTGATTGTTCAAATACAATGCCAATACAGATAGGGTTAATGTAGAACAACCTATTACTGATGTTTTACATCAGGAAAATAATGTTCAAGTAGATCATATAGTGAAGGATCAAACTCTTCATAATGAAAATGTTGTTCAAGAACATATTGCTCAAGAGTAACTTCAAGAAGAAGGAGAACCTATTATGCCACTACCTTTACAAGAGGTTGATGATGCAACATTAAGAAGATCAACAAGAATAAGAAGGCATGTAATTTCTAGTGACTATGTAGTGTATCTTGCTGAGTCTGACTATGATGTTTGTGATGAAAATGACCCAACGATATTTTCACAAGCAATTGAAAGTCGTAATTTCAATTTATGGCTAGATGCTATGAAGGATGAAATGAATTCTATGGCGGATAACCAAGTTTAGAATCTTGTAGAATTGCTTGATGGAGAAAAGGCCATTGGCAGTAAATGGGTCTTTAAAACCAAGAAGGATTCATCAGGCAATATTGAGCATTACAATGCTCGATTTGTTGCCAAAGGATTTACTCAAAGGGAAGGAGTTGACTATAGAAAAACATTTTCTCCTGTTTCAAAGAAAGACACTTTCCGCATCATTATGGCATTAGTAGCACACTTTGACATAGAATTACATCAAATGATGTCAAAACGGTCTTCCTTAATGGAGATTTGGAAGAAGAGGTCTATATAAGACAACCTGAAGGGTTTATCTCAAGTGTTGGTAAGGAGTTAGTTTGCAAGCTTAAGAGAGCAATATATATAGTCTTAAGCAGGCTTTTCAATAGTGGTATTTGAAGTTTCACAATGTGATTTCTTCATTTGGGTTCATTGAGAATATTTTGAGAATATTTCTGATTAATGTATATATTACAAGGTTAGTAGGAGTAAGATCATATTTCTCATCTTATATGTAGATGATATTTTGCTTGCAATAAATGATTTAAGGTTGTTATATGAAGTGAAACAATTTTTCTCTAGACATTTTGATATGAAAGATATGGATGATGTATCTTATGTCCTTAGCATAAAGATTCATAGAGATAAACATAAAGGAATTTTAGGTTTATCTTAAGAAGCCTATATTAATAAAGTTCTTGAGAGGTTTAAAATGCAAAATTGTTCACCAAGTGTTGCACCTATTGTGAAAGATGACAATTTCTACTTAGATCAATGTCCCAAAAATGAACTTGAAAAGAAACAAATGCAAAATATTCCTTATGCTTCAGCCGTTGGAAGCCTAATGTATGTTCAGGTCTGTACAAGACATGACATTACTTTTGCTGTTAGCATGTTAGAAAGATATCAAAGTAATCCAGGAATTATCTATTGGAGAGCTACAAA
This sequence comes from Arachis ipaensis, assembly GCF_000816755.2. NCBI lineage: Eukaryota > Viridiplantae > Streptophyta > Magnoliopsida > Fabales > Fabaceae > Arachis > Arachis ipaensis. Next base: position 111,725,495 of record NC_029792.2, on the reverse strand, counting down.
GAAGGTCTTAAGGTATCTTCAAGGGACCAAGGACTTCATGCTTACATATAGACGAACTGATAATTTAAAAATTATTAGATACTCAGATTCATATTTGGCGAGATATGTTGATTCTAGGAAGTCAACGTCAGAATACATTTTTATGCTTGCTGATGGAGCAGTATCTTGAAAGAGTGCAAAACAATAACTTATAGCTACTTCTACCATGGAAGCCGAGTTTATTACTTATTTTGAGGCTACATCACAAGGTGTTTGGTTAAAGAATTTGATTTCTGGGTTTAAGATTATGGATTGTATCTCTAGGCCATTGGGAATATATTGTGACAATTTAGCTGCTATATTTATGGATAAAAATAATAGAAGTAGTAGTCGAAGTAAGTACATCGATATTAAATACTTAGTCATTAAAGACCGAGTTAGGTCTAATGAGATACAAATAAAATATATTAGTACTAAACAGATGATAGCTGATCCTTTGACAAAAGACATACCACAAGGATTGTTTAAGGATCATGTTACTAGTATGGGTTTATGTTCTGTAATGTCACTTATATGACTTATGTTATATTATATGACATATTTAGATATGAAATTCTTATTATTGTTTGTTTTTCATTTGGTTAGTATATATGTGTATACATGATTGAGAATGACAAACAAAATTCAGTGAAGGAACTAGAATAAGCATTGGGCTTATTCCTACAGAAATACCACATAAAGAGTTTATTCGATTAAGAGATGTTACATTGTAATACATAGAAGGTAATACTCAATTAATGAGAACCTATCACTATGATTTGTGTAATTTGTCTTAATTGTTTAAGTATAGTATGTAATTACAGACTATACGTAATAAATGTTGGACCAAGTGAAAAAATATTAGAATTTTTATTCTAATTGTAGTCCAATTTGTTAATGTAGAAATTAGTTTAGGTGGTATTGTAATTATTAATTAATTATATTGGTTGTTGGTCTTTTTTTTATGGAAAGAACACGATTGTTCATAAACTTTATAAAGTTTGGATCTCCAATTTTGATCATATAACAATAAAATAAACACATTTTAATTTTATTTAACTTTATAATTAAAGAATTAGAAGTTTTAAATTAAATTAAAGAATTTATTGACAATTTGCTAGAGTATGTAAATTACTGGTTTTATAAAATTTCTAACATATAAAGCTTTGCATTAGTGTGTTAAGTAACTGAGATCAATCAATACAATTCATAATACCTCATACATACACGCTCTCTTCTCTATTCTCTCTCTGTCTGATCTGTTATCATTTATGTAATTCTACACTTCTATTTATTTTTAGCTTTTACTTGTGTAGAGCGCACCTATAAGCTCAATTTGGCGCAACAATGGAACCTATTTCCGAGCAAAGCCATGCTTCTCTCTTATCAAAGCTTCTCCTCTCAAAACTCTCACACATCATGTGGTCTTGTACCCTCTTTTTTGTTGCATCTTCTGAACTGTTTCTAATCCTCCAAAAACTGGAACCCAAGCTCCATTTTCTGCCTCTATGTTTTCTACTTATCTGTTTCCTATTGAAGTGGCTTCTCTCAAGGCCTTCTCCCGTTTACATTGTTGACTTCTCATGCCTTAAACCTCCTAACCATTGCAGAGTGCCATTTGCGGCATTCATTGAGAACGCTTCACAGTTTAAACTCTTTGAACCAAAAAGCTTAACTTTCATGGCCAAAGCCCTCCAAGCTTCTGGACAAAGCGAAAATACTTACCTTCCCTCTCCATTACACTTCATCCCTCCAAAAACAGACCAGAACGAAGCCATTAGAGAGGTTCACAAGCTTCTCTTCCCCATCATTGACGACCTCTTCGCAAAAACCAATGTTTCACCAATTGACATAGACATACTCATAGTTAACTGCAGCTGCTTTTGTCCCTCTCCTTCTCTGTCCTCCATTGTCATCAACAAGTACTCCATGAGAAGCGACATCAAGAGCTTCCACATCTCTGGTTCGGGTTGCAGTGCAAGTGCACTCGGCATAGACATGGCTCAGAGACTTCTGAGAGTACACAAGAACTCAACCGCCATGGTTCTAAGCACAGAGATTCTGTCAACAGGTTGGTATACCGGCAACGAGATACCCAAGTTGATCCTCAACTGCATCTTCCGGATGGGAAGCGCAGCCATTCTTCTCTCCAACAAGAATCAGTTAAAGAAAAATGCAAAATACAGGGTTCTTAGGACACTAAGAACCCAAAGCGCCTTCCTAGACGACGGTTATCTTTCTGCTATATTGGAAGAAGATTCCGTCGGAAAACGCGGATTTAGCGTAAGGAAGAACGTGCTTCACGTGGCTCGAGAAGCCCTTCGTTCAA
>NC_029792.2:111718046-111722934 GCF_000816755.2 Arachis ipaensis | reverse complement strand
TGCCTCTCTCGGAAACGCTTCGGTATGTTGTGTCCCTCTTTAAGTTGAGGATCTTGAAGAAGGATTCCAAAGGCAAAGGGATTTACGTTCCGAATTTCATGAGCGTGATACAACATATTTGCTTGCCTTGTACGGGCATGAGCGTTATAAGGGAAACGGGAAAAGCGCTGAGGCTTTCTGAAAGAGATATTGAACCTGCATTGGCCACAATGCACAGGTTCGGGAACCAGTCTTCTTCGTCGTTGTGGTATGAACTTGCGTACCTGGAAGCCAAACAAAGGGTTAAAAAAGGTGACACTGTTTGGTTGCTTGGTATGGGGAGTGGTCCCAAGTGCACTACCGTGCTTCTCAAGTCTGTTACGCTTCTATCTGGTGAACCCAAGAATGGTCCATGGGCAGATTGTATTCAACACTACCCTTTGTTAATTAATTAAAGTTATCACGTTCTGTCTCTCCGATAAAAGGTCCTGTCTCTAATATTAATAAGTAAAATACGCAAATTAAATAAATGAGATTTAATATTACACGAAGGTCTTAAATCGTTTTTAGTTACATATTTATTCTATTTCAGCTCTCGGTTATCAACTTGTGAAGTCGATTGCACTTGAATTCTCACATTATTGCATGTTATAACCATTTAAGCCTCATAAATAAATCGCTTCATCCAACGTCGATTTAATAGCAGTTGGTCATAGTACTAAATCATTGTGAACACTGTAAATTTTCTTTCAGAATATAATGAGTATAAAAATAAATTTGTTACTTATTTTGTATAAATGAGATACATGTATATTATACATATCATGGCCCAAAATTAAAATGGTGGATACTACCATAAAGATTTTATTATTGTCTTCATATGAAAATGCTTCTTTTTTACCATTAGATGATGAAATGTATGGTTTGATTTTGATGTGTTACAAAAATGTTATTTTTTTTAAAGTGTGGCTAAACAAACAAAATACACTTTTAACACAAGAATCTTCATAAAAAGATATTTTTAGTATCTTCATTTGAGTAGTTGCCAATTAAAATTATAGTCTAGATAAATTAGTCTAATTTTTTAAAAGATCTATAGAAGCTCAATAAATTCAATCAGATTAGTCCAAAAAGTCATATAAGTTAACCTATCCGATTTACTTAGAGCACGAATGTCATAAGTCCTAACTCATGTCCAACCCAATTTACATAACAAGTAAAACTTTGTCATCCGTTAATTATTTCAGATAAAATTCACAACTTAACCACTATCTCATCAACATGGGATAACTTCTAAATATTGAAGAAGAAATTATTCTAATTACTGCAGTCACCTACTTCTATAAATATCCTATTAAACTCATTGATTTCTCAGTTTCAATTCACTTAATTCTACTTAAAACTTTTGTTAATTTAAATATCAAAATCCTTTACAGGTACTCTTCATTACCGTCCTGGCGAGAATGTCAAAATAATCCACCATCTCGACGAACAAATCTGATCCTTCATCCAAAGAAGTTTGGACCTCACGTCTAAACTCAAATTCACCTTGGTTTTATGTATTGTCTCAAAATATATACCTATTTCGTTTTCTGTAAATACTTTAATTTAGTCGAATCGACAATTGTGTATAATATTAGGTTGCCAATAAAGTTTATAAAGTTTTAATTTCTTTTGAAAATAAACAACATAATTAAATATTTAGTTTTATAAAATTTTAAATTTTTATTGTGAATATATTTTATAACCATGGTAAGCACTTCCATAAACTTTATAAAATTTTGGACAAATCACTGTATTAAACCAAGGGGAGCAAAAAATTACACAAATTCGCCAAACAAAAAATTATTTCATGAATCAACCAATGCATGTTTATATGTAGTTCGAATCAACTAAATTCGAACTTGATCTACACATAATTCGAATCATGTTGCTTCGAATTATACACAAAACTCATACACACACTAATTCGAATTAACCTGATTCGAATTACACATATACAATAATTCGAATCAAGTTGATTCGAATTACACCCTCATTTATTAAAAAAATTATTAATTTATTAAAAAATTTATTAAAAAAATAATTTAAGATTTTAAAATAATTCAATCTTTTCAAAATATAAAACTTAGAAGAATAAAATTTTAAATTATTTATTATTATTTTAAATTATTATTTTATTATTTTAATTTATTAATTAAATAATTTAAAAAGTAATCATATTTTATAATATCATAGTACAATTATAAAAATTATTATGATTGTGGTTGGTAATTTATGCATGGCAGAGTGGTGATTTATCCATGTGCCGTACTTAATCATCGTAAACTGTAACGTATTTTCCTACTAAATCGTTGGAGGCGACGGTAAAAAGATACCACCTAATAAATAGTGGCAAAGTACAACATTTAAATGAAAATTGTAAATTATGATATTTTGCAATGATTTACATAAAAGAAAAATGAGACAAAAATATAACCAAATTGAAATAAGAACATTTACTTACAGTTTTCTCCTACACAATTTAGTTAGGCAATTTACCCTTGATATTATATAACAGCATATGTGAAATAATAACAAATATAAAAGATCAAAATACTATATTTCAATTATAAAAAGGGGAAAATGTAATAAATTTTTTTCGTTCTACTACGTGTGTGCATGTATGTCTATCCATGGAAGATAAACCATTCTAAACTTCCTATGAACATAAATTCCAATCATGTTTCTTCCGAAGAATGATTGATGGTGTACAGAGAACTTTGGAATATCTGACCAAACCTCGTCCAAACACAGCATGTCAGGAGGGCTTCTCGCGAAGAAAATCAATCCGCTCAAGACTCAATTACTTTATACTCTCACCCGGTTGCCATCATTTGTGTTTAGACTTTAGAGTTCCTTTCCCATGGTAATTAATAGAGCCACATAAGTATGCGGTATTGGGGACGGATAATCAACTTCTAGATATTTGTAGGTTGAAAGACAAAGTTATGGCCACCCGTTTGGTGCAAAGTTGAAAAAACCTTTGTATCCATGAAATTTTCCAAAAACCCCACAGGTTTTATATTAAGAAAAAAAAAAAAAAAACAATTCAGTAGTGCTAGTTAGTTTATTAGGGTAAGAGTAAATTACCATTTCTACCCATGAAAGTTGAAAATGCTGACATATTTACCTATAGAAGAAGGAAATTACCATTTATACCCATAAAAAATGAGTTTCGCACAACAAAATTATCCAAACACTAAAAAATTACCTAAAAACCCTAAATTACCCTTATCTTCACCACCACTTTTCTAATCTTAAATCCCACCACTACCCAAACTCTTCTTCACCACCACTATTCCTAACTACCACCATCACTAGTCATCTAAAATCCGCAAGCTTCCTGGACTGATTAGTGCAAAACGATGCTACAGCGGAGAGGTGAGGCTTGGCTGCCACCACTGCCTAACCACAACGGCCGCTGCCATCTCTAGAGGCAAGTCTTTGTGATTTTGAACTTCAGGTGTTCTACAAGTGTACCATAATATTTTGTGCTGCATCATAGAAATTAGGAATTCAATCATGAATACAAACTAAAGTAAATAGATCAATGAAAATGTGAAATTAAATCAGTAGAATGAGATAGAGGAAGCTTGAGTGGGTGAAAAACAGCATAGTGTTGTTGGTGGTGTCTAATTCCTTCTCCATTTCCAAATTCAAAACCCTAGCTTTCACCATTGTCGTTAGTTTCTTACCCTATCAACACCAAGGGTCGCAACAATCGCAGCATGTTCAGTCGGGTTCCAACTTCACAAATTTCCAGGAGGATCCTCTTCTTGATAAGCTCATAATGCAATTAGGAGTAATTCACCCATTTCCGCCGCCGCCAATTAACTGCAACGTTGCTGGTTTGTTCGTGTTCTTCTTTGTAGGTGTTGTGTTTGATAAATTGTGGACTTCAAAAAGGAGGAACAATAAGGTTAATAGTGTGGATAGCTTGAAGATCGTGTGGCCTTAGGTACAAGAAATTATTGTTTGCACCTCTTGTACCGTTTTGAGTGATGGTGGTAGTTAAAAATAAGAGTGGTGGCGAGTTAGAATTTGGGTCGTGATAGAATTTAGAATTGGAAAAATGATAGTGTGGATTAAAAGGAAAAGTTAGAGATGAGTTATATTAAAGGATAATTTAAAAATTTCAAATAATTTTTTTAGATTTAAATAGTTTTGTTAGCAAAAATTCATGTTTCATAAATACAAATGATAATTTTCTTTTTTTATAGATAGACATGTCAACATTTTCAATTTTCGTGGATAAAAATAGTAATTTTTTCCCAGAAAAATAAAGGAAGAGTTGGAGAGAATGCAGGCAAATATTGAGGAAGAGGAGGGAGCAGACCAGAGAGAAAACGAGATTATTGGCAAAATTTTGTTTACCTTAATTTTTCTATATTAAAACAAGGTGCACATTAAGCTTTTCCGCTGCCGTATTTGCTATGATGGGAATAATGACGAAATTTAACTCTTTCAGAAAATATAAATCTTTTTGTAAGCAAACTACGCATAAAGTACATTAACTACTCATCCCGCGCTGCCATACCCTAGTTTGCTATGATGGGAATAAATACGTTATCATAATGGCATAAGGATCAAGTGTTTCACAATAGCGGTTACATTACAGCTTAACAACCAAAAAAAAGGACCATTCAAATGCAGTGTATTTAGTTACTGCGCAAAATATATACGGAAGTTAAAACAAAGCACATTCCAAAAAGCTCACATAGACCTGCTTGGTGAATATACCATTAAGTTTTACTTCAACAATGGGTTTCCCCCAAGAGACCGGTGACAATACTCCATCGTTCACCTTCCTCCCATACTAAAATAAAATCAAATAAAAAGATAACGAGCTGTGAGCCAAATAATAATA
>NC_029792.2:111696948-111717908 GCF_000816755.2 Arachis ipaensis | reverse complement strand
TACGCTTTGAGGGTTGGGGAATCCAAGGGCCATTAAACACGTTCAATATAGTGCATGCTTCACTATATTGCAGGTCTGGTAGCAATTTGGGGGTAAGCAAGAAACACCTACATAACATTTAATGAAAGAAATTATTTAAAATTCTGCAAAGATAAACCATAATTTCCCAATATCAGAGTTATGAACTAAGGGTATACTTGCAAAATTTGGTCCTTTTTCCTATATGTTATAGGTAATGAAGTATGAACCAATCATTTTGTGCATACTGGTCAAACCCTCTGCTACTAGTCAATTCCAGGTGACTTGCAATATTGCTAATGTTAGTATTATTTTGGAAAATACCACACTTGTTGAAGTACAGCATCAGCATCTAAACTACTATGATCATATCTGATACAGCTAGATATTATTAATCTCAAGGAATCTTTAAAAGACAAACTGATCCGACATATTTATATATCGTAAAAGCTAAGTGAGTGAAAGGAACTTAGATCAAGTATAGTATAGATCAGTTAGTACTCACTGTGGTGTATTCGGCTTGCTTGCAGCTCTGACCAGTTGCTGAAACATCTTTCTTTCGTTTATTGGGTCCATGCCTGATAAAAATAAATAAAGTAAAACTGTCAATGAAGGTCTCTAGAGCATTGTAAAAGATCAATCCATAAAGAATTAACTTCAGTCACTAACCCTGGTTGATTTCATCAACAACTCTAAATGGGACATTTGTAAGATCTTGAAGGGAAAGAAGATATACGATAGTTGAAACTGACCGCTCCTATTAATAAAAAAAAGTCGGTTTAAGGAAGAATTCAGAATTCATATAGTAGCACCATGAAAAAAGAAAACTTAATAAAGAAAAAAAACCCTTCACAATACCCCTCCAGATTGATGATGAGCACTAAGAACTTCAAGTTTTCCATTTTGTCTGTCAATAATGGAGATAAGACATGCTGAGAGGGGGGAAAAACAGAAAAATAGCTAGGATGCAATGGAGTTTGACAACATAAACAAATTAAGTTGCATGAGTGGTACATATGCCTACAACAGATGAACTACATATTATATTTTGAGAAATGAGAGAGTCGAGAGGAGTCAGTTCTGAATCTGACATATTGAACAAAATGAACCAAGTGTACAAACGTATTTATACAGCACCTTAAATATCTGCAGCAAGCTAGTCTAGGGGGTAGTTTATGAAACCGAAATCATTAGTTACAACTTACTACACCAGGCACCAGCTGTGGCAGTTCACCTAGCTAGCACACGTCTCAACTAACTTACGCTAGCTTAGCTTACTCTATGAAAGAGAGGAGTGAACAACTTCATGAATTTCATTTGCTTCAACTAAATAGCATAAGCTGGTTTGTATGCAACTATGCATATGCATATACTAAACAAAATTCATCATAAAAAATAAACATAAATACAGGGGATACTGGAAACTATATGATTCCCCTAAATTCTAACATCCTGTATGTGCCCCAATTACAAATTTTACCATGGTGTAAAATAAATGGTCAAATTAAATTGATAATAATACCCTAGTTATTGTTTTCAGCTACATCTGTGAAAAAAATATAGACCATACAATCAGGTTTTCAAGTGAAAGCAGATACAGAAAAGAGAATAAAGAGTAAAGGTAGAAATTGGTTTAGATGTTCAAACTGTAGTCACCTGAATTTGACTTTAATACAAATTCCATATTGGGCATACTCCTTATCATGCTCATCTAAGAAGTTCAAACATGACATTAGAATAAAAAGGCAATGAAACCCAACAATATTAAATTTTAATTACCAACTTACATACCTAGTGAAACTTCACCAGCAACAGCCATCTCTTGAAAATTACGGCTAAAAGTTTCATTGATCAGTGCCACAAGGTTTCGAAGTGCTGGAAGCCATTTATCCTGCAGAAAAAACTAACATATTGGTGCTTTGCCCATGACAAAATTTTCGAGAGAATCAAAAGCATGAACAAAAGTGGCAAGTTTTCATTCCAGTAAACATGGAAAAGGGTATAGAATCAAACAACATCCAGAGTCCATCCATTAAAACTACTCACTAATATATTCATGAAAAGGGGACATGCCATAGTTCGGTGTAAGAAGGTTGCAATCCAAAGTTACATTAGATTACATTCTCTAATTCTCCCAAAAAGCTTAATTCAACTCCACATTTAATCACTTCATACAATCAATCAATGGGAGTAGTTGTGGGCTAACAAGCATAAAGTTTCTGTTGTCAATGATCATTATTTAAGCCCAGAATTCATTCAAGAGGAAGAGGATAAAAATGTTCCAGAGTAGGAAAAGGATGTAGCTAGGGTTGAGGGGTATATGAGTAAATCTTAAGAAGGTAACACTGTGGATGAAGAAATAATACAGGAAAATCAAATAAGAGGTAAGTTCAAACCTTATGAAGGGGATGGAAATTTAGATTTAATGAGGTCACTCAGGTGGCATGGGTTATGGTGATGGGGACTGTATGTGACAATGGACTGACAAGAGTGGAGGTTGACTGAGGAGGTGATGGTGGTTGGAAGAGGAGTAAGGTGGTAGACGTGCCGGGGTAAGGTGGTTAATGCTATATAACCAAGTATTTTTAGTAACCAAGTCAACTTAATAGTTCATTGGCACAACAAAAATCACCCACATAAATGTATGTGTGAATTGACGCTCTAAGATAAGAGTTGAGGTATATTGGGATATTCATTAAAGGATAATATGACTTGGTTGTGGACTTGTTTATAAAGTTGTTTGTTCATAGCACTTTAGTTGAAGAAAAACACTAATTCTTTATGTATGTTATAACCAATTTATTTAAGAAATAGAAATTAACACCACTTAAATCTAATTAAAAAGATCATTCTCAACTGATAATTATACAATTGGTTATGATAATATGATTATTGTCATAATATTTCTTTATCAAAGGCAATTGCACAAACATAATCCAAATAATTCTTTTGAAAAGCTTTTTTAATAAACAAAAGAGATTGCAACAAAAATTTAACAGCAAGTGAAAATATATTTTCTTCTTTTGATAAGAGTTATAATTGCTCTTTTATTGGAGAAGGAAACTAATAATTAAAAGAAATCATACAAAGCTCTACTCAATTCCATAAAGACAATTCAAATAGTTCTTTTGGAAAAGCTTTTTTGTTGAATACAAAAAGAGATTGGAAAAAATTAATGAGAAATGAAGGAATAATTTTATTCTTTGATAAGAATAACAATTATTCTTTCACTTAATTTGAGAAGAATAGGTAAGATACTACATGAAAATATACAATCTATAATCAATTGCATTGCATAAACTTTTAAAAAGTTGTTTAGATTGAAATGCAACAGAAGATTGCAAAAATTTTGACAGACGAAAGTATAATGTTGTTCTTTGATAAGAATGATCATGATTCTTTTATTTGAGAAGGAAAATTAAGAAGTTATATGTAAACATAAAAGCTATCGTACAACTCAATTACGCACATTAGCTAGAAGAGAACATGAATGTATAAACCTTTGCTAAACTGTATTATCTTTCACAAATGTTCAAAGTTGTAACTTATAAAATGTGAATACTTTATTTACAAGTTATAATTATTAACACATTCATGCTTATTACATTCCAAAGTTTCAATTCTTTAGATAAAAATTTAGTATATTTTAATTTTATAAATTTCATAAGAATTTCAGCTACATATGAAAGCTTTCTTTAAACATTTACATTTAGATGCAATTATTTTTAAATAAAACTCATTAAACTACTAAACCAATTAGTATATTATGTAATTTTAATTGAAATAATTATACATCAACACAATCTACAAATACCTTAATAAAATAGACTTTTCATTCATTTTAAAGTATCATTTTTATGGAAAAAAATGCACATTTTAATCTCGTGCATTGCATGAGTTTAGGCCTGGTATACCATGAAGGCACAGAAATATAATTCCAATGATTAGTACCCATAACGTTTTCATAAAACTAGTAAATACACTAGAAGAAAGCTTAGCCCTGTAATTATATTCAGGAATACGTCGAGACAATAAAACAAATGCCCATTAAGTCACAAATATCAATATTGGATTATATTTTTAAGAAGGTCAATTTAGTAGTTGCAATTATAGTGCATTCCCAAGTCCCAACATAACAATCAAGCGCCGAAAGAAAGATATAACTTACCTCAATTTCCTTTATTTCAGTAGAAGACCTTCCATATTCTTCCTCCTCTGCAGCAATTTTCTCTGCAAGTTCTTCTATCTGAAAATAATCTGTGACTTCACTTGGCACATCAACATACTGCAAAGCTAAGTGCAAGAACAGAACAAGTACCTTTTGTCGCCGATACTCATACTCCTCCAATGCATTATTATTAAGTGTAAATATTGCCCGGGCCTCAGAGATTGTTTCTTGAATAGCATTACTTAAATCCTCAATTGTAGTGGGCATCTGCATAAAAAGACCCAAATTCTCTCAGGGTGCCCAATAGGTAGGTAAACAAGAAATTACATAGAAACTACTTCAGTTAGAATAAATAAAAAAATAATATCATGATGGTGAATGTGTACTGCAACTAGCATGCATTTCGTTGTCAGATACAATAAGCTTATGGTTGTGGTATCTAGAGAATATGTCCTCCTGACTTTTATATTCTATATCATAACAATACTACTATCTAGATAAGAAGAGCATCCAAAATGAGTGCTAATGTCTAAAAACTGAACAACAGGCTTATAGAACAGTAACATTACCAGGACACTACATTGTTATTAAAGCACATGGTTGAGCCCAAAGAACCAAAAGAAGAATTTAAGAGCCTGTTGCAGATCATCAAAGACAAAGCTTTAAGATTCAAGATGACCAGGCATGTTTAATGGTGTTGCCACCGGATAGAAAACATGCCAATATGGTCATCGCAAAATGCAAACAGCAGCTTAATGAAAGACAAAAAGCTCAGTCCCCCATTTCTAGGGTTCACCAGGGAGTGTACAAGATTTGTCCAGTGGCACACCGACTTGCCTCAGACATTGTCAAGTACTCTCATTCAATACATATATCAATTGCAATTACTGTAAAAATTTGATCAACTCCCTAAGCCACCTCCAAGTGGTGGATCAAACACACTTTCAGACTCTGTTTCTCCAATTTAAGGTGCAATCTGAGAGTGACTAACATCTATTCAGAACTTGAAGGGACAAGTTTAAATTTAGTATCATTACATAAAGTTTAGAAATCCAATGTTTGATAGAATATCTGAGAATAAATTAGGATATTATACGATCAGTTACAATACAGCCGTTAAACCAGAATGTACAGATTCCCTATTTAGGCTATGTAGGTTAAACCCACAGAATTTTTATGTCTTTCCCTCCTCTCACATTCAACCATGTTAGTTATTAGAATTAAGTGAATCTAATTCAAATCCAAAAGCTAGCTCATGAGATGAGGAACGCTCAAGATCTTACAAAGGCTATCTAAGCCTTATTTCTAGGAAATCTGGAACTCTAAAAAACACCCCTCACCTAAAATTGGAAACTTGTTGCATGAAGTTTGCATGATCGGACATTTGTGGGAGACCTAGTAACAACCACAAGATAGACTTTGATGCCATAGTAGACTTGAGTGAGCCGAAATTAACACCCAAAAGCTCAGTCAAGAGAAGAGTGGCATGGGACATTAATATTTATTTGCTGCTTCCTTATTTAAGCTTCAATGATTTATTATCTTGTTTGTAGATCAGACTTCTAATAAGGAGATCACTTCCTTGTTTAGGATATTATTACCAGAATAAATGAGATTCAGTTGTCATGCTTTCTGATATATATTCCTTTGATTTGGCAATTTAAGACCGAAATAAGAGTTCAATAACTACAAGTAGCAATGGTTCAAATGCAAAACATCAATTATATTGTCATATTTGAAAAAGTGCACATTGCATTCCTCATCTGTGACACAAACCTCACGAAATTCGTTCTGTAGCTCAGGTGTCAATGGTGCAATTGATTCAGCTTGATTCAAAGAATCCGTCAGCTGCCGTTCACAAGCCTCAGTCTCTTTCTTAACTGAATAAAATACAAAATGCCATCAGCTTTGCTGCACAAGCACAAGTGAGAGTATGAGTGTGTGTGTGTATGTGTGTGCCCGCGCGCACGCGCGCATATGATTACTAGATAAGAAGAAAAACCATAGTAGCTTCTCACGGTTCTGAAATTGTATAGTTGCTTCAATGGCAGACCTCTCATGCTGCTTTAAATCTGCCTCCAATTTTCGAATCTATAAATTCAAAATGTTAGTATGTTGCTGTGTGTGTGTGTGTGTGTGTGAGAGAGAGAGAGAGAGAGAGAGAGAGAGAGAGAGAGAGAGAGAGAGAGAGAGAGAGAGAGAGAGAGAGAGAGAGAGAGAGAGAGAGAGAGAGAGAGAGAGAGAGAGAGAGAGAGAGAGAGAGAGAGAGAGAGAGAGAGAGAGAGAGAGAGAGAGAGAGAGAGAGAGAGAGAGAGAGAGAGAGAGAGAGAGAGAGAGAGAGAGAGAGAGAGAGAGAGAGAGAGAGAGAGAGAGAGAGAGAGAGAGAGAGAGAGAGAGAGAGAGAGAGAGAGAGAGAGAGAGAGAGAGAGAGAGAGAGAGAGAGAGAGAGAGAGAGAGAGAGAGAGAGAGAGAGAGAGAGAGAGAGAGAGAGAGAGAGAGAGAGAGAGAGAGAGAGAGAGAGAGAGAGAGAGAGAGAGAGAGAGAGAGAGAGAGAGAGAGAGAGAGAGAGAGAGAGAGAGAGAGAGAGAGAGAGAGAGAGAGAGAGAGAGAGAGAGAGAGAGAGAGAGAGAGAGAGAGAGAGAGAGAGAGAGAGAGAGAGAGAGAGAGAAGGGGGGAGGGGGAGAGATAATAAATGTAATGTTGCTTTTGTTGTAGAACAAGAAAAAGACCGTAAGCCTAAACCTAAGAAAATCCACCACAGCAAGGATTACACTCCAACCAAATACTCAAAATGGTGGCATTCATAACAATTACCACATATTTAGCCAAATTAGTCCCCAGTAAAGGAATTTCAATCAAGAAGAATGCTAACAGTGGTTGAAAGAAAGAAAGTACAAGAGCTCTTCCAAACACAAAATATGAAATCTAGGGCACATCTCACACTCCTAATGCTAGACATCTGTATAGTTTGCAGGATATGACATTTGCAAATGGCCTGGTAACAATCATAGGATAGACCCTAATACCATATTAGAATTAAGTTGGCCTAATTCAACACCAAAAGCCCATGAAGAGAGTGATTGGAATGTAGCATTCTTATTTGAGTTTCAATGATTTGTTACCTTGTTTATAGGTCAGATTTCTAATGCGGTTGGGGATGATGTTTTACTAAAATTTCTCCTACATATGTTACATATGTATAGTCTGCAAGTCCAAACTAAGCCATCATTGAATAGTAACAGTCAATAACAGCCTAATAACTCTGTACATGTCGTGTTTATTACAAAATCTTTATGTTTGATTGAAAGCTTGAATAAACGATGGCTGTTGTAAGGTAGCCCCAACAACCAATGTAAAGCTTGGTCAAAGCTTGATAGTCATACGGACTTCTTGATTCAATGGACTAGCATCAAAGGCTTAGTTATTGCTTTAGATATAATAATTAATCATTAAAATTTAATAATAATTAGCTTTTAAAAAATAGAAAAGAAAAACAACATTAACCAATACCCGCTACTTTAAAAAAATGGAAATCTCAGTTCACAGAAGTGGCAACAGGCAAATATGAGACAATGGCAATATGTTTACACCAGAAGTAATAAACTTCAGGCAACAGGCTTTAACTTAATGGTGTTTCACTATTTTAACTTTCTTGTCAATCGAGACACCATAGGAATTGAAAGTGAAAAAATAATAAATTCCAAATGGATTGTGAGTGATTGATTATGTAAAATTTCTATCTTCTCAATAAAAAACATGAAAATCTACTTAATCCATGGCAACAGCCCATTAAATGTTTTCTAGTGCAACATCAGCACTAAATTTATCAACAGATTACCTCAGCATCAAATTGAATCGAAGACATCCGTTGTTCAATAAAGCTTCTTCTGTAAGCAACACACTCAACGAGAAGTTGCTGCCAAAAAATTGGGGAGCATCAACAGCAAAATAACTTGATATCCAAAATTTTAAGTCTATCCTCAGTGGGAGAAAGACATTAAAATAGAAAAACTTAGAATGTGTTGGAACCAACATCATAAATTAATCCCAACAACATAGAATAATAGAATTTTAACCTGCAAATAACATGAAATTAAAAGGAAAAAAATGAATATCACCTTTAATTTCATTGCATTACGGAATCTCAGAATGTGAAGTTTATTTGCCTGATCAACAAGCTTTGCCATCTCAGTATCTCTATCAATGGGTTCCTCCAATGATTTCAGTGCAGCTCTCTTTTTCCCTAAATCCCAAGAAAGGACATTCATTCATTCATTTAAGAATATGAAATAGTGAAACAGCCTTAAGCTTTCATTGGAACCTTGTCATTAGAGGTAGAAACCCTTGTACATAATGGAACACAAGCTGACATCAGTGTGATATCATGAGTCTAGAAGAAGACTATGACGAGGAAAGAAAAAGATACAAAAAGTTAAAGATATCCAAAACCCAGTGCCTTTCGAATCTAATTTTTTACTACACCAACCATCACACACACCTAATATAATAGTCACTCACTACTAATCTGTGTGATATCATGTAATTCGGATATAAGATCAAGCATTAATTTAATTCATTTTCATATTTATGTATTTAAGTCATAGTAGTTATATAAATCTCCCCGTTGTGTAGTTAAGACGCATGGAATTCATGCACTCTTTCTTTCCTTCTTCCATACCAACACGCTAGTCTGTCGATCCAGGAGGACCCACTTCCATCCCATCAAAATTCTTTTCAGAAAACCATGTGTCTTTCCGATTGGTGGAACCTCTCCTCCTGTGCCTCTGTCACTCTGGTAGTCATCATCCATCTTTTTTCCTGTCTATGTCTATACTGTTCCAGGGTCGCTGCTTTATTTGACACCAGCCGCAATTCTCAATCAACACCATCATCAGTCACCATCTTCAATCACTAACCACAATGCCGGTTACCTCTCATTGAACATAGTCCAACCACAACTGTTTTGTTGTCATCTGGCTTCACAAGCACGTTCATGCACCATTTCTTTTTTTGGCAGTTCTCCACACACTGCCCCATCAAGTAGCACAACTGATGATGTCTCTGACTGCAGCTTCCACCATTTTTATTCCCTCCCTGCTGCCTCTTACCAAAACTGTCCTTTTTTGGTTCATCCAATATTTCATTAAGAAAAAGCAGAATAATACAAGATAGGGGATAAGATAAGAGTTCCTGTTTCCAAGAGAAAAAGACTCCTTTTGTTTCAAGCCTCCTTGGTTTTCCTGTCGTCTCCTTCTGGCACAAGTGGAAACTATATTGGGTTATGTTTTCGTCTCCCATTGTAAATCACACCAATGACAATGTTTTTCACTCAGACCATTTTCATGGCTTCTTTTGATATCCAAGTTTTCCTTGCTATTCAGCACACCCAACTGTTGTTCTTGCGAACTCTTTTTGCATGCTTAGGAAATTTCCGCTACATTCAATGCTTCTTTTCAAACATAATCATTACTGGTAGCAGTTTACAGCCTTAATTTCTGTTTTCAAATTCCGCTGGTAGATGCCTGTCTCTTCTTCCTAATCATGTTATACTCCGAGAAACCATGCAAGACGATGGTCATTCCAGCCACCCAGTTATTAAGATTTATCCAGCATTTTGGAGTTGCCTTGGTAGACTTCAGTGGACGTAACTTTAGACTTTTAAGGGTTAAATTTAACAAGCTAAAAGGTTGGTAAGCTTTAGCTTGCGGGGGAGCGTTCACAAAGTTAACTACAAATCTCAATGTTAAGCTTCTAGCAGATCAAGGGAAACCAATATTTGACCATGAAGATATAGAAGACTGGTTTGGAAACTAAATTATCTCACTCTCACTCATCCTAACATCTTTTTGAACTCACTATGCATTATGCAAAGATCATCAGGATACTGTGATCCACATTCTAAAGGGTCTTCTCAATGAGGATAACAATCTCATAGCTATTGTTGGATTTTGTGATGCTGGACAAGTTGTCTGATTGATAGACATTCCAGTTCTAGCTATTGTGTCCTCAATGGTGGCACACTTATTTCTTTGTAAAGTCATGCAGGATGTGGTTGCACAGTCTAGTGGAGAAGAATAATACTTTGCTATATCGATCAACTCAGGTAAGCTTATATGGCTTAAACAGTTTACCCAAGGAACTGCAATTTGAGACAATTAAATGAACGACCTTTTTATCTGGCAACCAGGTGACTTTACACATCACTTCTAGCCTAGTTTTTCATGAGAAGACCAAAAATATTGAGGTTAACTGTATCATTTCGCTAGACAAAAGGGAGACATCACCACAAGTTTCATCAATTCAAAGGATCATTTGGCTTATGTCTTAAGCAAAGAAATAAAAGGTCCTAGAATAAGTTATCCATGTAAAAAGCTTGGTGCATATGATCTATATGCTAAAGCTTGAGGGAAAGAAAAATATGTATGAATATAAGGTTATCTTTCGATAGTGGGTGTGTTCACCCAACACATGGACATGGTCCACCATTTGGTTTACCAACACACAGGTAGACACTAATTCACAAAATTTGGGTACCATCTCAAAGCTAGGATGATGAGACAGACCGTGAGATAGTTTTTCGACTATTGTCCCTAACTAGTTTTCAAAATACCAAGTTTATCCCTTTACTCTAAGCCCTATTCTTCCCCCCTTTCTCTTCCTCCTCTGCCTCACCCTTCCAATACCTCCTCCCATTTATGCCTCATCTTCCTTACTCCGACTCACCCTCCTAGCTCTGCCTCTGCCTCCTTCAACCCCTCCCATCCTCCCTCTACTCACCACCCTCCACCTCCTGCATCCCTCTGCATTAGCCACCAATCTCTCTTCCTCAACCAATCGCTCTACTAATGTTGGATCTGCTTGTCTCTGTCCTCTATCAGCGCTCTCTTCCTCTTCCTCTCTCTCACAGCGTACATAAACTACATGGAGCCTTGTAGAATTAGAATAGGGGCAGTTACAATCTCTTAGGATCCATTACAATACAGTAGTTAATTGTGTACATGTTGTAATTATGTATAGATTCACTTTTTAGGCTATATAAAAGAGAGACAACAAGAAAAAGTCTTCCAACAAAGCAAGCAACCTGATAAAAAGAAATTAGCAGACAACTTCTACTTACCAATACGGTTGTGAATACCTTCACGTTTTTGTTTCTCTAGTTGAAATAATTTATTAATCTCCTCCTAAAAATTTTATAATGAAAAAATAATTATTTTCAAAAATACATAAAAATTTCAATCAGTCAAACTGTGTCCAAAGAACAAACAGTTCCAGCTTAGAGAGAAACCAATACATTGCAATTGAATTATAAATTGTCCATGGCCTACCATCTTTCTACGAAGATCAGCATATTCATTAATTAAGGCCTTTAGCTTATCTCGAGATCTTTTAGCATCTTCTTCCAAGGTAGCAATACTTCCTTCAAGATCCTTTTCCCGGGATTCCAGCTTCTCAATTTCTCCCGCATTTGAACCTAGTAGTACAACGGAAGGGAAAGGAGAGGACAATAAAAGACCAGTATTAAAATTAACCAACATCATTCACCTGTTGTTTAACAAGTTTCAAAGTGGCATACTATTCACTATAAACTTTGGATCTCCCACTTGTTCAACCATGGCTGAGATATGACCCCCATATCTAGACTTAGACCACCGGTAGTGATTTTCCGGTGTCCACAAATTTATAATTCCCAATTTTGGAACCTCGTCAGCCCTCTTATCAGTATCTTTGGATCCAATATACTGAAATAGAATAATTGTAGACAAAGTGCAAATTATACAACATTAGCTTAAAGCATTTTAAGAAGTCTATAAATTTGAAGTACTAATTTATGAAGGAAGCACAGGAGGCATACAGAATGATCCAAATTAAACTGGCGAATCAAAACCTCCTTGACAGCACTAGGAGCATCAAAAACTTGGTCCAGCCGGGAGTGAATGCCAAGGGCATGCATCTAGTTAAAATAATCGTAAAACTTCAGGTAGCTAGAATGGGGAGTGCAACAAAAATTAACCACCAAACTTACATCTTCAGTAATTCTGAAAGTCTCTCTTTGTTGGTCAACTTCACCGGTATAATTTAAAACTGGAACATCAAAGAACTTTAGGTGCTGCACCAAGAGGTCCCGATCACGAGGATCTTGTGTTATGAAAGACTGGATTTGAACACAGAGAAACAGGCATTATAAGCGCCTCCATGATTCATCTACCATGCCCCAAAAGAAAGGTGAGCAAAAATGAAGCACTTATAGCAATCAAAATTTAGCAGAAATCTTATCTTTAGAACTTGGTAGATATAAGGGGCAAAAAATGTGAAATTACACAGAAAGATCTGCACAAATAACAGAGAAGCTAAAGAAAATTTTAGCAATAATGCTATGTAAACAACTCATTTTGACAATTATACAAGACAACTACACAATAGGACAAAAGGTGTATGTATAAATACACATTACATATGCCCCTCTGCTTTTTTGTAGTTTCTTGTATAGTTCTTGCTCCAATTGTTTATATAGCATTATTGAAATTTCAATAACCCACTTTCAGCTGCACATCACTGGTCAATAGCTGTACTTTCAAACTTCCCCTCAAGCATGATTGCTACCTTTTCATGATAAATAACACCAAAAGCACCCATCATTTCATCCACTTGGCTTGAATCTAAAGGTTTATATCACTCTCAATTCACATAATGGGTCCGTCTATTCCTAAACATAAATTTGGTAACATGATTAAGTGTGTTTGTATCTGAATTAAAAGGAGCTTTACCATAATGGTCTTTGCTGATGCTACCCTTACGGGAATAATGTTCAGATGTTGATGATATAGGTTGCAACTAAGGCACTGATTTCATTAATCTAGGATTTACATTCTTCATCTGGTTGAGTACTTCGTGCTTGTAGATGCCTTGGTTACTTATCTTGAGTGTTACAATGCAAATTTATAAGGCCCTAAGGTTAGCAAGTATGCAATCAATCCATTGAAGGTGTATTGCTTAATTTTGCCAAGATCCACTCAAGCTTCTCTATACATGCATGGGTATAGTTACTAGTTAGAAGTAAATAGTTCTTCTCTGTCAACTGACCATAATTGTTTTAAACATAACTAATTAAAATTTTAAAATGCATAGTTGAAGTAGGACAAAATGAAAAGTATTGGCATTGGCATGCATACAGAGGTAATCACATAGGGAAGGCATTCAGTAACCAATTGGATGATGTACAAGTGTGTGTGGTTCTTAGCAATGAGGGACATGTTAAAAGTCATGATTTTACTACAACAGAAAATAAGAAGCTATTATGCTCCCAAATAAACCATAAAAAGAGAAAATACAAGACAAAACAAAAAGGAACAAATCATTCTGCGAGAAGCATCTCTGAAATAAACAAGGCATCCCAAAACACACTATTAACATTTTCCCCACAAACAGGGAAAACATAAATTAAACTCCATCTAGCAATTTCATAATAGCTTACACTTAAGAAACTCAATTTAACAAGTCATCAGAAAATAAATAAGCCTCCTTGACCAAATAACTAAATTTCTATTAATATAAATAATTAAATATAACGCGCATTCTTTATAAAAAGAGAATGCAATAGGTTTGCATATAACATCTATGGTTACCTTCCAAATATATTGCGCAGCTTGACCCTCTAGATAAGCAGCATGATCTTGATCTGAGACATTCACCTGTAGTTTCACCCATAATTAACAGACTAAATAAAAAGTCAAAAAGCTACAAGAGCTGAACAGCATAAATGTTGACCATAGGTACCTCTAATAATACTGGGCCATAAACCCCCTTATTGAAGATTTTACGATGTTCTTGGACCCATTTAAAGGCTTCAAAAATTTTGTCTGCCCCTGCTTTTTGCAATACATGCAAACATTTTGTAATTTTATTGTTCATTTCGCTCAACCTGCAAGATTGAGAGAGAAGGGATACATAAGATTTTCACTAATAACAAATGTGTATGTAGAGCATTTCATATACCTAATGACTTTTACCTTTTTTTACATTCATTCAAGGATGTCACTTTACAACTTATTTCCCTCTCTAGTTGTGATATGCGAGGATTCATCACTTGCTTAGCTTCATAATCAATATCAGAGGCTTTAGCTCTTAGTCTTTGCTGGAACAAAAAAAAAATCCACCATGATATAAGAGTCCAAGTACAGACATACAGAGACTTACAAAATAATGTCCAAAGAAATTGATTCATGTGATATGATTGCATATCAGTACAGAAATATAAACACAATTATAAGTGAAATAGTTTCTTTCATTTCTTTTTATAAAAGAAGAATACAACTAAGACAGGGAAAAGAATAATTCGAGAAAAGGGAGGACAAGATATCCTCTCAAGTCTCAACAAAAGATATAGACAAAAGATTGGCGAAGCATAGCTTTCCAATCTCCCAACATGTTTGAGACATAAAGTACTCTAAAGAGATCATGAGCTTTTAAGAGATCATTAGCGATAAAGTCCAGTGAAATAGTATTGCACACACGAAAAACAGTTTCAAACTGAAAACATTGAAAGCTTTAAGATCTGTTGGATTACAAAGTCACAGTATACATAAAGTTTGAATTTGAATATTTAGAGAGCATGTAAAAGCTGCACAATGTATTTACGTAGGCTTAAACTAGTGAAAATGCAGTAGTTTGAATGGTCACAGAGCATATAATTACTACAAAACATGATTATATCATAAGCTGGCAAAACAGCAGTTGCATGATAGCTGTATAGCTCCTGTCATTTCATACCGAAACAAACAGGTAGCTGGTATAGGCTGTTGGAGATAAACTAGCTTACACTGCGGACAATGATAACTGTATGGCTGCTCACATTTAATATCAAACTTACACCTAGCTGGTATAAGCTTTTGGAGTTAAACTAGCCACACACTACTTAAAAGCTAGTTTTGTATTCTAGGAACTAGGTTATGGCTAGCTATTGGAGCAATTTTTTTTTTTTTTTGGGATAAAAGAAGAATTTCATTTAGAAAAGTAGAAGGATAATACAAATTGAGGGATAATGGATCCCTTATGCAAAAACAAAAGCAAAAAACAGAATTTATCTATAAAGCATAACTTTCCAATCTCTCAACATGTTCGAGCAAGAAAGTCCCTATAAAGATCATGAGCTTTTCACCAACTAGATGCTACGCATCTAATTCTATCCCAAAAAACATGCTTGTCAAAAAATCTGTAACTAAAGGGGTGTGTATTACGCTCCAACCAAATAGTGGCGAAAATTGCACATGGCCACAGAAATTTTGACTCCTTTCTACTACCAAATCCAACAAACCTAGTCGATAGAAATTGTTCTTGAGATACAGAGCACACCCAATATTCATCAAATATGCTAAACAAATTGTTCCATAGGAAAATAGCTATTAGGCAATGCAAAAAAAGATACGAATAATGAGTATACAAAACAGCAACACAATTAAATGTCTCCTTGATGTAAAACTTTACTAGAATTCACCTTGATATTTGAGACAATATAAAGCTGTGTTAAGTACTCGAGTGAAAAAAACAAGAATTTTGCGTGGGGTGGGGGGAAGAAGTTGCTAAGTTAGTTAGAGAAGAGTGTTAAAATAGCTCATTTGCCTTTTATTTACAGTAGAAGAATGAAAGAAAAGAGAGTTGAAAATGAAAATAAAGTAGGATCAACTAATGTAACAAATAAGATAGCTGGAAAAGATAGTGGAGAGGGCATTTGTGAGCGATGAATTCTATTATAAGAGAGAGGATTGAGAGTGTACATAAGAGGAATGAAGGGAACAAATAGGAAAATAAAAGATTTAGGCTTGGCAGGACCTTAGGAGAGTGGTAGCCTCTCTAATGCTACCTTCTTCTCTACTTTTCAGTATTTGGGTATTCAATTCATACATGAAGTGTATCACCTTCATATCCTCCAGCTCCTCTGTTTCTCATCCAACTCTGTTCTTACTCATTCTTCTGCTCCCTTCTATAATTCTATTCTTATAACCTCTCATCTTACTCTATTGGCAGTTTTGGTCCAAATTTTCCTGGTCCATCTTACTGTGCCATCCATTGTGGAGTATGCCAAAAACTTGTTCAAGGATCATAAGGATATTTGGAGGAAGCATATTTGCTCAATTATGTCGGATGCATGGACTGAGCATAAGCAAAGGTGGATCATTAACTTGGTAAACTCTCCTATAGGCAAAGTTTATGAAGTCTATTGATGCTGCTAAATTTGTGAAGGTGGGTGAGAAGATATTTGAATTGCTTGATTCCCTTGTGGAGGATACTAGGGAAGAAAACGTTCAAGTGATAACAGACGATAGTTCCAATTATTTGCTTGCTGGTAAGATGTTGAAGGGAAAAAGAAAGCATCTCTATTAGACACCTTTTGCTGCCCATTCCTTAGATTTGATACTTGAAAGCATTGTCAGGATGCCTTTGATGAAGAAAATTGTGAAGAGGGTGATCTTTCTTGTTGGTTTCAACTATTCCCACTCAAGCACCTTGAGTTTGCTGAGACACTTCACAAACAAGAGGGGATTGATCAGACATGTGAATACTAGACTTGCAACCTCTTTTCTTTCATTGGAAAGACTTCACCAAGAGAGGGGGAACCTTAGAAGAATGTTTACATCCAACGCACGAACACAAAATAAGTTATCTAAGGAGGCTAAAGGGATGGAAGCAACAAAGATTGTTCTAATGATTTCCTTTTGGAAACATGTGCTCTATATGTATATGAAGCGACGGACAAAGCAAAAGAAGCAATCAAGAAGTCCTTCAACAGCAATGAGAGCAAATACAGTGAAGTGTTCAAGATTATTGATTAGAAGTGGGACAGGCAGCTCCATAAACTATTGCATGCATCCGGTCACTTGTTGAACCTGGAACTCTACTACGATAACCTCAACATTGAGTATTGCCTTGAGATCGCAAAAGGTAGATATAGTTGCATAAAGAGATTGGTGCGTGATTCAATAGAGCAAGGAGAGATAGTAAAGTAACTACCAATTTACAAGCAAGATTTAGATCTTTCTGGATCTAACTATGCCATAGAATCAAGGAAGACCTTTGCCCCTAGTGAGAACAACTAAACCACTTCATTATTTTCTTAGTTTATAATCTTAGTTTTTCTTTTGTTCTCTTTTAGCTACTTTTCTTACATTGCACTCGTGGAATTGTAGCTCAATGGTGGAGGTCCTATGGACAATGAAATCCAAACCTACAATAGCTAGCCATCAAGACCTTAAGCTAGACATGTAGTGCAACTGGTTGAAAATGTAATTGGAGTGTGTTTGAGCTACAATAAACACCCTCAGAATTTTAATTCATAGGCAATTAGGCAGGATATATATTATTTACACATTGATTATACTTGATGTCTTAGCTTCATACTAAGAGGAGGAATAAACTTGACAACAAAACAATGCATGACTTGGTTTATATTAAATATAACCAAGCTCTAAATAGAAGA
Organism: Arachis ipaensis; assembly: GCF_000816755.2. NCBI lineage: Eukaryota > Viridiplantae > Streptophyta > Magnoliopsida > Fabales > Fabaceae > Arachis > Arachis ipaensis. The sequence goes on along the minus strand of NC_029792.2, from coordinate 111,700,251 downwards.
TATAATTTTAGGGATGAAATTGACCCTATTTCACTCAATGATATTAATGAATGTAGTGAGGGAATGTTGTAGACAAGGAGAAAGATGACAATGATGGACCAAAAAATGATTTGGTCTTTGAAGGTGATGGTGATGGTGGTCAGGATTGGAGAAGGTGCATAGGGCATCTGGATTAGGAGAGCCTAGAGCAAATACTAGGCAACAATCTAGGAAAAGAAAAAAACCTTCAAGTGGTGGTGATGAACAAGTGCAACAGGTTCCAAAGCTTACAAGACCAAGAGTAAGAAAAGAAAAGAAAAAAATGATTGATGAGGAAGAAGAACTGTAATTTGAAGATCTTAATGAAACGGAAGAAAATGATGAGAATAGATTGTTATTAATATCAAATGATATATTTTACCAGCTCTTCTTGTTGACGAGGTTCGGAAGGACCTAGATTCTCAAGTTCAAGTTCAGAAGCAGCAAGTTCCTCCCTAATTTTTTCAAGTTTTTTTTGCCAAGTTTCCTCCTGTCTTCTCAAATCTTCCATATCCTTGTAATTCCTTTGCATCTCCACATCCTATAAATCAATTTAAAGAAAAAAAAAACCTTGTAATTCACACAAAATTTTATGCTACATGGCACAGGATAAACCCACAAGTACAACATGGAAAATACTAACTTCTTCCAGTGGCCTTTGTTAAAAATAATTGGGTGCAGACTGTCAACAAAGTAGATGGAAGAAAAGAAAGTAAGATTACAAAAGTGAAAAATTACCAGTTGGCTCTCTTTATCTAGAAGTTCTGACCGCTTCTTGTAGTTCTCTTTTATACGGCTGTCAACCTTTTTCCATTTGGCATCTAGTGCAGTCTGTTCCTCCTTCTGTTTGCTGCAATGAATGATGGATCATAATCCATTATCAGATCTTAACAACAAATGGTAAGGCTATTTGGTCAGACATTCTACATGCAGCCCTTCCCGAACTAAGAGAATATTATTCTTTAAGATGGAGATGAAAGTGTGAAAGCCTATGAACAAGTGACTTGGGAGATTTCTCAACAACGAATCTTTCAAAATACATCAAGGAAAATGCTAAAATATTTAATGTAACCTTTTGATAGTGGTAAATATAGAAACCTTTGTTTCAGGTGCAGAATCTTTGGTTTTCTCATTTTTCTCAACAATAGATGTTATCAAACAATCTTAATAGAAAGGTAGAGTGTCATTCTTGACGCTTGAATGTCTGTTTTAAAAGAATGAACAGGAAGGCCCTTATGTATACTCATACTGGAGCGTAAACAGAATCCAATTGAACCAAATATCCCATTGTTTATTTTATAAAAGGAACCTGTCCTTACTATCAATGATCTTCCTTAACTCCCAAAATTTTCTACCCTGAAACAACCTACAAAGCATCAAAACATCAACAAAGGACAAGAAAAATTATATGATGTAGTCAGGTGCTATAAGAAATTGGGGTTGGGGGGGAAATTCCAAGGCTCCCTCTAAAATCAAATATTTTATATGGACAACTGTGCTTAACAAAATTAATGCCAATGACCTGTTGTAGGTTCAAAGACCACATAAGGCTATCTCCTGTGATGTATGTGTTATGTGTGGGGTGAATTCAGTGTCAAACTCACAGCAAATTTTGTATTCCCAGATGGCTGATTTTTATGGAACAACTTCATTTGCCTTCTTCCAGGCCCTCAAATACACTTTTAATGTATTTCATTTCAAATTTAACCAAATTCAATCAAGGTTATCAAGAATCCAGTTAGGAAACACAACACCAAGCCGACAGTTAGACTTCATAAAGGATGAGCCAATGAGCTTTCATGAAATACAGTGGAGGCCCACTGACCTCAACCCATCCCAAAATATGCAACCTTCTCATCCAGCAATTAAAAAATAATAAAGATTTTCGTACTTAATAGGATCCTTAAGATCATTTAGTAACTTTGCAGACTCCTCCATTGCCTTTGCCGCATTATTCTCATGTTGCTTAGCTTCCCAATATTGAGCCTTCTTCATGTCATATTCAAGCCAATGCAATTTCTTTTTCATGGTTTCAGCCTTCATGAAAAGAAAAAAGTACAACATATTAAGAAATTATTTAAAAATTGTATTTCAGGAGAATATGAGGATAATTGGCAAGGGAACAGAATCATACATGGTCTAAAATAAAGTTAGATTAGGAAAGGGAAAAAAAATTAAGGGTATTAGAAACAGAAGAAAGCATCAAAACCAGTGGCTCAATAACCCCTTAGCAAACCAGATTGTTAATAAAGAAGGTAATCAACCAAACATAGCACAAACCTTGGCAAGAATCTCATCTCTTAGACGGACACGCTCAACATCCTTCTCTAGTTCAGCATTTTGTTTCTTCAACAGATTCAAGGTACCTAAATGCCCCTCCTTAGACTGGAATAGAATTTGCTAAGTCATTTTGAAGATCACAAAAAACTTTTAGATGATTAGCACCATCCTAAGCAAAGGATTAACTTACCACTTCAATATTCTTCAATGCATAACTTTTATGAACTAGTGCACGATGTTGCTCGGGAAGTTGTGGATCACCTACAGCCTTTTCAGTTTCTTCCAGGAGCTGCACTGGAGTTAACTTTGCAAACTCACAGACCCTGTCTTGCGGTAAAAACTACAAATTGCATGAGTCCAAAACAAATTGTCAGGTAAGATAAAAAATTAAAAGGAGAAAAAAATTTACACAGAGAGAAAATATACATTTAAACTTCGAAACCAGATTAACAAAGCTATAAATCCCATATCCGAAAATTAATATACCAAAAGGAATAAAATTACACTATTAAGACAAGGTACCAAGAGAACAGAAAATAATTCAACAAATATATTGGCAGAAACAGAAATATAGGTTTAAAATGAGAGCATCAGCCTTAAGACACCTACACATTTTTCAACATCTCAAACACTCATTGTTTACCCTCAATAGTTGAGCTTGTATGGAAAGGAAGAGTCTGTGGTTGGGTTAGTGGTACATCACAGATCATTGCAAGTGATCTTACTCAAAATTAAATTACTGCTGAAGAACAACTATGAAGTTGGAGGAATATTGATTTGTTCATAGGAAGAAAGAAACAACATAAGGATAAACTTGCTTATCCAAACGTTTGTCATAAAAAACGCAAGAGCTAACTCCACCAAATACTAAAAATGGCATACACAGCAACATCGTCACAAATAAATGGCTTCCTTCCTGTGTTCAAAACTAAAAGTCTAACAGTGTAAACAACGATCCAAAGAGACACAACTAGCACTCACCAAATTTTTCTTACATCATTTTTC
>NC_029792.2:111693348-111696862 GCF_000816755.2 Arachis ipaensis | reverse complement strand
ACACAAGGTCCCACAAAAAACAGAATTTAACAGCGCTATTGAGTATCATATTATTATATTCCTTACCACTAGCCCTTAAATTGATAAATATTTTGGCTAGATGGAATAGGTGAATTTACAGAAGTAGATGGCATCCTCATCCCTAAAAAAGAGGGGAAAATAAAAGAAGGATGGGACAAAAACACAGGTCATAGAGCTTCTATAATACTTATGCTTCTACCCATACAAGATTATTTAAGAACCAAAACATTTCAATATGCCACATCTCTAGAAATAGATCCCAATTAAATCCATGGGATCATCCTCCAAAACACTGAAAATCTAGAGTGAAGCCAAGTAGATAAACCAATAAAATGTCACATAATATAAGCAAAAAGTAAGAAAAGGAAATCTATGCAATGAAATGACTTAGTTACAGATCATGTGCTTACTTGAGTCAAGTTACTGACTTGGATGTTAAACCTTTTAACAGTTTCAGCTACATTACTTTTGGGAACTATATTCCCTGAAATGAACACAATGAAAGATCAGAGAGTTAGTTATCATATTGAGTTATCATATTGTTTAAGCATCCCATAAAAATTGAGATGCACCAACTGCAGTGGCAATCCAAAATTTAAATTCTTGCAAAGAGGATTGTGGGAGAATAATTAGAGCCCATTTGGGAAGCTTTAAAAGTAACTTTTTTGAGCTTTTGAGTTATGAAAAGTAGTAGTATTAATGTCTGGTACAATTTTCAAAACCAAATTGCAGCTTTCTAGGAAGCTATTTAGGAGCTTATAGAGAAGTTAAAAAAAATGACTTCTCTCATAATACTACTATTTTTTATCACATTTCTATAAAATAAGCACTTTTAGAACTAAAAATCCAAACACAAAATACTTATTTATAAGCTACTTTTAATATAGCCATTTATTGTTTAAGCTATTTTGTCAAAAGGAGCTTAATTAAACTGTTTACCCAAACTGGACTTTAATCTGAAATGCATAACAATTTATAAGAAAATGAAAGTGCTGATGAAGATAATGCTACTTTAAGATGAAATTCTGCACCTTCAGACCAACGTACAAATGAAAATAATGGACTGTAGTCACTGTACTCAGTATCTAATAACGAGCATAAACATACTGTCAAATTCAAATTTGAAATTAAACAAACGTAATTCCGTAGAATTGATTTTGATCAAAAGTAAATTTGATATCATGTTTGGATGATAAAGGTCAAAAAATCACTTCGTCAAGAATTATAAAAATTTTAAAGAAAAAGGGTCAGTGAAACAAAAAGGACAAAAATGTCAAGACTTGGTTTTTATACAATGCAGTTGCATTAAAATGTGGCTTCAAGTCAAACCAGGTTTGAGAGCAAAAACACTAGAACAAAAAAAGGCTAATGGGTAATTTGCCAACAACAAAGCCTTATCCCGTTAGGTATAGTCCACTAAATGTATTAAACAAAGACAATGTGCTCTATTGAATGAGTAATTTGCCAAACAAGAAAATCTTCCTTTTGAGGTGGTTTAGGGCTCTATATTGTGATTATCACTATTTGAATGACAAAACAAACACGACACATATTTTGTCTTTAGATATCATGTTCAACCAAATTTTAAAACATTTAAGATATCGGTCAAAAGTACCATCTAGTTAAAAATAAGAGTATCGAAAGTGTTGAGGTTCCTACCATTTAACAACCACTCAGACTTGTTGTTAGTATTTATTTTGCGAGTAATGGCAATACACTCATCTTTGTTATTCCCTCTCAATGTAATCTTAATGGATCCAGACTCCTCTCCCCGCTTCACATATGCCCCGACACTAGTTGCTCGCCCAAGCAACTGCAAGAAATAAAGATTTCATATAAAATGGTTCAAAGATAAAGTTTTGAGAAACCTATTCGAATGCAGAAAAGGACAAACCAACCGGAGGCTCTCCACAAAGGCCAAGTGCAATAGCACACACGAGAGAACTTTTTCCAGAACCATTGGGTCCAACTACAAGATTCAATCGAGGCCCAGGTTTGCATTTCACGTGATCAAAGGTCATAAACTTAGAAAGCTCAATCTCAAGAATGTTTCCGGGCATATAATCATCATCTCCTCTGAAACAAAATTTGAACCATCAGCTCCCTGATCACAACATTCATAACAAGTTGTACTACATTGATTTTAAATGTATATAAGAAATATATCAAACGATTTTAGCTTAATGTGAAATTTTATAGCACATGATCAGCTTTGGACGGAAGATTTGAAGCTGGAGTTTCTTATTTCTAAATTGAGGAATAAAATAAAAATGTTTGTAAAACCAAATAAGCTTTGATTCAAGGTCATGCAACGTAATACTTCTATGTTGTTCGTTTTCACTCCTCTCATTTGAAAATTTCTAAAATGTTTCCCTAAACAAATTTTAAAAAAAAAATAAAAAAAAAAGGCACCCCAAACGGTTAACACTTTCAAAGTTCCCAACTTTAACAATCCCACATTGTTTACTTAACATACCAACGGATTAATGACAAAGCTTACAACAAACACCACACTCCACAGCCCTAACTCCTACAAAGAGGAGTTTCCGAGGAAGCAATCTAAAAGGGGCGACATGAAAATCGTTGGATTAAGTAATGCTAAGAACCGCGAAAGTAGTATACAAACCTGACAATTTTATGGCGCTTGGGTGGAGGTGGGTCAGCCATTGCAGGAGATAAAAACTTGGATCTTTCTCTTTGCACCATAGCACCATCAACAACAAAAAAATCAGCAACCAGAATCAATAAATCAAAATCAGAAAAATCAGCATAAACAACTTAGAATTAGAATCATAGCATAAACAACTCAGAATAAAAAAAATGCCAGCATAATGCAGGAAAACATTGCACCATAGCACCATCAACAACTCAGAATCAGACCAATCAGCAACCAGAATCAACAACTCAGAATCAGAAAAATTCCAGCATAAACAATGTAGTGAAGCATTGCACCATAGCAGCATCAACAATTCAGAATAAGAAAAATCAGCAACCAGCAACTCAGAAATCAGAATAAATTAAATTAACAAAATAACCAAAAATAAATTGAGGCAGCAGTGCTTACCAGCGACGAGGGAGGAAGGAAGGTGCCGAGGAGAAGAGTTCGGCGATGGGATGGTGGCTGGGTTCCAAGAAGGGTTTAGGACGTTAGGGTTGGGTTTGTCGCAGTAAGAGAGAGAGATGAGTTTTGAACTTTTGATGATGATGACTCGAAACAGAGATATTTAAAACCCTAAGGTTGATTTGGGAATTGGGGATTATCTGAACAAAGTAAGAAGGAGGAGGGTTAGAGTGAGGGAGAAGGTATGCGTGTCTGAGTGTGACAGACTGAAACCACGTTTGGCGCCAAATTGACGGATTTCTCGGGGATTGGGCTCGTATGGCCTAGCGTATAGGTGTTTAACTGTTTAATTTGATTAAAAAAATGAATATTATAAAAAATTTGGATTATATATATAAATAATTCAATAAACTATCCAAATAGAATTCAAAA
>NC_029792.2:111693028-111693337 GCF_000816755.2 Arachis ipaensis | reverse complement strand
TTCATGAAAATATTTAATATATTTAATATTTTTGTATTTAAATAATGACTTATCTGAATTTTAAAGTCTTTGAGAATATATTTAATATTTGATTTTTTGTCACATTTTTAAGTGTTTTAAAGAATTATTTGTTAATTCACAATTTTTAAATTATTTTGTTAGCAATATGATCTTTAAAGTACTATTTTAATAGTTTACTCTAAATAATAAAACTAGACTTAGTAATTAAGACTTATTTTTTTTTATTTGTATTATCAAATTATGATGCTAGAGTTGGTAAATTTAATCGCTAATTTTTACTCATTGTGA
>NC_029792.2:111690545-111693018 GCF_000816755.2 Arachis ipaensis | reverse complement strand
AAATAAAAAAATTATATATATATATATATATGATAATTAAAATTTAAAAAATACTATTTGTATACTAAAATTAGCCACTAAAATTAGTCACTAATGTATTTGTATATAATACATGTATGATTTAATTTATTTTCAATATGTATTTATATTCTAACATATATTTTATATTGATGGCTAACTTTAATAGCTGATTTTAGTGTACACATAACATAACTCAATTAATTTTTATACAACATTTTTTATGTCCCTATTAATTTCTATAAATGACTCAATTTTAAAAATATAAAAACTACTAATATATTAACGAATTATTCCATAACGAAACGAGATCTAAACTTTAATATTATATATCGCGTCCAATTAAAATTTGATGATCAATAAAGAATAAACATAAAGTTAAAAATTTCATTAATTCACTATTAAAGTTTGTTCATTTTCTAAAGGACTAAATAATATTTGAGAAATATAGGGAGCCAATGGAATATCTGTATAATGTGTACAATAGGTTATATTGTGTTCGATTCAATATGATATCAGATGTTTATTATCCTGGTACCCGTATGGTTATTCTGGATAATATGGGTGTATTGTATTTGATAAATTAGTAATATTTTATTCTGAATGTTCATTTTTAACTCATATTAGACCAAATAAATAGTCTATTATACACATTGTACAGATACTCCATTCACTCTCTAGCGTGATTGATAATATTTTTCTAAGTAGCTAATTGGAAACTAAATAGGTATATAACCTAAAAAAGGTGTATTTGTTACCAAACGCCTCAAAACATGTTTGTCGAATTGTCCATAGGCACAAATGTACTCAACAGCAATTCCAATACTAATTTTAATTTTAATTTTTATTTTATTTTATTTTAGATCTTATAAAACATATAAACATCAAAAATGATACTCCAAAAATATTCTATTAGAATTGCTCTAAGAATATATAATGAATTAAGTAATAAAATCAATGATAAAAATTTACCTAAAAGAAACGTACTTCAATTTTTTTTTTTTTGAACTTATAGACGAACTTTAAACTATTAAACTACATACTAATATTTTTTACACCACTTGAAATAGAAAACAACTTAAAATAAATGTGAAAAAGTACTTATACTAATAATTTCTTTGTTTTTAGAGACAGTACAGAACATGACACTGAAACGGAGACAATAGGACGAAGACACTAAAAATTATCTTTTGTGTATTGTGTTTGAATACGATGGACAAGACACTAATGTAATGTCTAGTATTATATTTGGATACACATGGATAAGACTAAAATATTATATGAAATAACTAAAATAGCCCTGTGATTTCAAATTTTCTACATCAATACAAATTAATTTAATAAAAAATGATGTTTTTGCACATAAAAATCTATTTTTATTTAGTAAACCAAATTTTTTTATCTAAAAACTGATTTTTCTTTTCAAAAAATTGATTTTTTATTTAAATTATATAAAATCAATTATAATTTATAAATTATTTTTTAATATTTTAAAAGATCAATTTTACTTTTGATAATATTTATCTTTTAAAAGTTTAAAGATTAATTATTTTTGTTATTATTTTTATTACAAATCAAATAATATAATATAAAATTAAAATGGTATTAAAGTAAAACGATAAAAAGAAAAGAATTATCTACCCCCAATAAAAAATTCTACAGAAAAGAGAGTACCTGAAAAAGAAAGAGATAGAGAAAGAACAGGAAGAAAAAAGTATCTCTGAACAACGCAATAAGAAAAATAAGAAGGGGAAAAGGAAAACAAAATTTATAAAATTGTCCGTGTCCATCATTGTCCTTCGTGAAAGAGTGGACACAAAAGTATAAAAAACTGTCTCGGAAACAATATATCCACTATCCATGTCTCTACTTTCAAACACTTTTTAAACAAATGTTGTCTCCGTGTCCTGTCTCCGAAAACAAACGCTACCTAAGGGCTTGCAAGTAAACCCCAAAAATTTAGAAATCATATTTATCTACTATTTTAAAATACAAATTGCAATTAAATCTAAAAAGTTGAAGAAAGAAATATCACAAATTTTAATTTTATTATGATTTCTTTCAACCTCTTTACTTAGTCTTTTTTATTTAAGTGTCGAAAATTTTTCAACATATACCGAATTTCGGTGAATGTTTAATAAACTGCTATAATAACAAACGCTTGAACTTCCAACGAGATCTAGTAATAAAATTAATTAAGAAAAAAGTTTAAGAAATAATAATTTTAATTTTTATTAGCCAACACTTTTAGTCAATAATCTAATTTTTTTGTCCAAAAGTTTAACATCCTATAAACTTATTCATTAATTAATCATCACTGCGTTTACCTAGAAGGCTAGAAGATACAATATCCAAGTACTACAAATTTAAATCAAAAAGAAAAAAAAAAACAAATGATTATTAGTACGGTAAATTATAAATCTATGATGAAAGTTAAATATAATAAAAAAATAAT
>NC_029792.2:111683196-111690527 GCF_000816755.2 Arachis ipaensis | reverse complement strand
ATAGAATAATAGAATAATTAAACCTTAATATTTTTATCTATTAAAAATAATTTTTAAGATATATTTTTATTTTTAAATTTTTTAATTTTACCTTATATTTACTCATAAAATAATTAAAAATATATTCAGTAAAAGTTGAAATTGCTTAAAAAATACAAAAGAAAAAGTATACTATGAGGGTGCAACGGTGCATACTTACACAATAGGCTCATAGGCTGGTTGTCTGCTGAAGCAAGTCATTGCTCATTAATCATTACTCATTGAAAAAGTATAGGAAATAACGGGTTTTTTTTAACAATGTAAATAATAAGTAAAAAAAAAGTTAATTGTAATTTTAAAAATTAAATTTTGAACTACTTAAATTTAATCATAATTTTAAATATTTTTTATTTTTATTTTTACCATAACTGCTATCTCGCAATTTTGTACCGTTGCTATCGTTGCTGTACGCAATCCTGATGCCCTCATAACTGCTGCCTCGTTACTTATTTTTTATTAACTAAGTTGGATGCTCATTTTACTATGTTTGCGAATTGTTCTTTTCATTTTAAAGTGGATGTTTATTTGGGCATATATAGCATTGGTATTTTACTTGATTCTGCATGCACATGTTCTGCAGGATGTCCATTTTACTATATATATGGATGATTCTTTTCACCAAGATGTGGATATTTATTTGAGTCATACCATTTGGATGAACGAATCAAAGCAGTTCGCGATGGAAGTGGCGAAGACACGACACAATGGCATGGAAGCAAGGGCAGAGGTGCAGCGTTAGAGCACCAGCAAAACAAGACCTCTGACTCGGCGATGGTGCGACATCACGGATGGGAGAAGAAGATGCGTAACAACAACGTCGCTTGCAGGGAGAACAGCGGCGATGCGACGCATGGGATAAGAAGGTGCAACAGCGTCGGTTGTAAGGAGCACAAGGGAGGCGCAGCGCAGGGGAGAAGAAAGGTGCGACGTACGCGTTGCTTCTTTAGACGACGATGGCGGCAGTGAGGTGCATTGGTGACGGGGCGACAGGAAGGGGAGTAAAGCGGCAGCAGTAAAAGGAGAGAAGGTAGAAGGTGAGAGGCTAGGATTGTGGTGGATAAATGAGGTGGAATATTTGTTGTTTTAGTAGACTTGGAGTGTAGCTCATTATTCACATTGTTCGCACCACATTGTTTACCTAATAAAACTCTTACTCGTTACTCTTCTTGTTACATTCATCTCCTTTCTTTTTTTATTTTTTTTATTTTTTATTATTTTAATACATCATAATCTATTTGTTATTGGATAAAGTATTTGAATATTCTCTATGGCCTAAAAAAGGGGTTAAATCTATAGCCTCTTTTAAATTTTGCACTTTAACTTTAAACTGGGGGTATCTCAATGTGGTTGTTGAATCTGCAATATTGGTAATGTAACACTCTACCACACAGAGTTTTATGCTTAAGCTGTAAAACAAAGATGGTGTGGTATTACGATCTCTAAAATAAAATATATACATAATAATAGTTGAAAGAATTTAATAATTGAAGAGTCTTGAAGGAAAGCTTAAACAAAAATCCCAAAACGAAAAGCGCAACACTCACGTAAACGGAAAACTTGGATAGGAAGAAACGTAAAGACCTATAGATATATAATAAGAGCGGAATGTCAAAGGAAATAAAATACCAAACTCTAGACTCGACCTGTGAAGCCAAGGCCGGCCGGAGAATATGTACTTTGGAGAAATTGGGATTGCCGGTGGATGAAGTCGCCTTGGTAGTGGGCGGAGACAAGGTGGTAGGAAGAGTGGAGAAGAGAGGAGGAAGGAGTAAAAGAAGAAGATTAAAGAAAGGATTGAAAACAGGGCGCACTGCAGACAAATGCGTCGGGGACTCGACGCGTGCGCCGCGTGGATGACTAGAAAAGAGTAATGACGTGAAAGCGTTGCCCACGCATAGGCGTGGGTAGCAGAAAGGGGAGAGGACGCGTACGCGTCAAGGGACGCGCACGCGTGAAAACAGTTGTGCGTTGAGCACAAAGGCAGCATAGAACTTGCACAACTCTCTGATTTTTGTACCAGAGGTTTCAAAATCCGCGATCGACGAGTACGCGTCGCTGGGAGTTTCGCCAATCCACGCGAATGCGTCAACTCTCGCGCGCCATTCCTAGCCTTTCGCACCCACGCGTGCGCGTCGCAGCCAATTCTGCAAAGCTCAATTTTTCATGTTCCTTCCACTTGTGCATGCTTCCCTTCCATCTTCTAAGCTATCCTTGCCCTATAAATCCTAAATTCACTCAACAAATACATCACGGCATCGAATGGTAATAGAAGAGGATTAAAATATATCATTTTAAGGCAAAAGAAGCATATTTTCAACCATGAAGCGAAATGAGGAAGAAAACACAAAACTATGCGATTTATATGAATAAATGTGGAAAATATTGATAAAATCCCCCAAATTCTACACAAGATAAACCACAAAATTGGGGTTTATCAAGGAGCAGCAGAGGCAAGGGCGTGAGATAGAGGAGATCAAACGCTCCATTGAACTCTCAAGGGGAAGCAGCAGTTGCTACCACTAAGGTTGTTGAGTCCCATCATACCTCTCTATTTTATTTCTGTTTTCACTGTTCTTTTAGTTTACTGTCGGTTTTCTTTTCTAAGTCATGATCACAAGTAGTCTCTTTCCAGTTTTATTTTATGTTTTATTTGTGTTATAAAATACCCATTGTATTACCACCATGCTTAAAAGGAAAATTTATTTGAAAAAGAAACAGTGAGATGCATGAATTTTAAGTTTATCAGGAATTATTCCCATTGTTTTGATGTGGTGGCCTTGCATTTACTTTCTGAATGTATGACTGAATAGTGCATATTTGATGTAGGAATTGAGAATATTGATTCTTGAAAGAACAGAGGATTTAGAAAAATATTATTGACTCTCTGAAAAATAAAAAAATATTGATCCTTGAAGCAAGAAAAAGCAACAGAAAAAGAAAAATAAAAAAAATAATAAAGAAAAAGAAAAAGAAAAAGAATGCTCATAAAAGAAAAATCAAAAGAGCAAGGATCCAAGGCTTTGAGCATCAATAGTTAGGAGGGTTAAAAATCAACCTCAAAAGCTCAAATGAGTTGCTATCCCTAACTAAATGCTTGTGGTGTGAAGGTGTCAAGTGAAAAGCTTGAGACTGAGCAGTTAAAGTCATGATCCAAAGCAAAAGAGTATGCTTAATAACTCTGGACACCACTGGCTGGGACTTTAAGCAAAGCTAAAGTCAAATCCAAAGGGTTCCCCTAGTTAAGTGTCTGTGGCATTTATGTATCCGGTGGTAATACAGGAAAACAAAACGCTTAGAGTCACGGCTAGGCTCAAAGGTGCAAAGCACCAAAAGAAGCTGTGTTCAAGAATCAAGAAAAGCTAACCTAAGAGAATCGATAATATTATCCGGATTCTAGTTCCAAAAGAAGCCATTACTTCTGAGTTTCAAAGGAAAGTGAAATGCCAAAACTGTTCAAAAGTAAAGAGTTATTAGCCCCGCTCATCATTTGGAACTAAGCTTCATTGAAAAACTTGAAAACTTGTTATCTCTCTCTTCTTTAGTCCTACTTGTTTTTGGTTGCTTGAGGACAAGCAACAGTTTAAGTTTGGTGTTCTGATGAGCGGATATTTTATACGCTTTTTGGTGTCATTTTTGTATTGTTTTCAATCTATTTTATTATGTTTTAGTAGGTTTTAATGCAAAAATTACTTTTTGGATGCTAGTTTGAGATTTTATGTTTTTCTCATGATTTTAGGTGAGTTTTGGATGATTTTGGCAAAGTTTTGACAAAGCCGGATTCAGAGTCAAGGAAAGCGTAGCAGATGCTGTTAGGATCTGACCTCCGTGCATTCAAACGAATGTTTCTGAAGCTACAGAGGTTTAAATGACGCGTTCTCAATGGCGTTGGAAAGCTAACTTCCAGAACCTTCTAGAAATATATAATGGCTTATACTTTTCTTTGGAAATGAAGGCCTAAAACGGGCATTGAACACCCAAACTATCCCCTTTCTGGCGTTCAATGCCCCAAGGAGACAGAAGCTAGCATTGAACGCCCAATACTCGTGTTCAACACCACAAAGGGAGCAAGGAAATATCATATCTACACCCTATTAGGCGTTGGATGCCCACTCCCTCAAGTTAGAAGCCAAGTTCAGCCCAAGCACTCACCAAGTGGGTCCAGAAGTTGATTTTCGCATCATTTTATTTAGTTTACTTCATTTTTATTATTCTTAATTATTAGATTAGTATATATAGAAGAAAGATCACCATTGTTTGGGGGTTCAATCTTTAGACTTTTAATCTTCACCACTTTTGAACGTATGAACCCTTTGTACAGTATGAGCAACTAAACCTCCTAGGTTAAGGTTAGGAGCTCTGCTGATTCCTGTGGATTAATACAAGTACTTTTCTATTTCAATCAATGTGTGATTCTATTCTATGATGCACTATCGTTCTTCATCTTTATGAATCTCGATTCTACATGAGTTCTTACGAGTCCTGACCCGGATAGTATTGAGCTACAGCTTGAGGATGCATCACGGGGGTTCTAACAGAATTATCTGGATTAATTGGGTATGTGACATATAACCCCGTTAGTCAGGGGCAATTGAGGTTCCTGTGGCTCTAAGGGCTAGAACCATAAAGAGAAGCAGTATCTGATCTGGAAGATTCGACCTTGTCTGTGGCATTTTGAGTAGGATCACCAAAGGGATTGACTTGCGCGCGCTTCACCCTCTCCCAGATTGATCTAGTTTGTTCGGATGTTTGGTTTGGACCTGAGGAGATTAATGACCACAACTCATGGCTTAATCACTTACAGCCTTGCTATTGAAGGAATCATTCATCGTTGAAATAGAAAGTATGACGTGTTGACTCAAGAGAAGCATCTCCGAAGCCTTAACTACTGCTAATTACTGTCTCTACGTTCAATTGTTATTGCTTGTTTATGTGCCTACAACAAACAACTACTATCCTTCTATTCACCTAACTAAGATCTGTAGGATAACCACAGATTGCTCAATTCGACAATTCTCGTGGGATTCGACCCTCACTCACCTGAGGTATTACTTAGACGACCCGGTGCACTTGCCGGTTCAGTTGTGCGAGTGTAAAATTTCGCACACCATTTATCCAAAACAACTCAGTCAATCTATAAGACTCACATAATGACCAAATATATATTTTTGCATCAATATTGATTTATAACAATTTTATAATATAAAATTATGTTTTAAGAAAATCTCCTACCTCGAATAGTCAAAACTTGTAAACCACAAACCGCGTCAGGACCCTTATTCTTTTGGCCTGCAACAGCAGCAGCCCAACCATAGCTCTATACTACTTTTGCAACAACAGCGGCAACTTTAATCGCCACATGCAATAACCAGAACTCAACCCTATGGCAATAATGCCACTAAAACCTCAGCAACATATAATGGAACAACGATTAAAAGGGTTTTCGGACCAAAAATCACTTACTGCACAAAAAGGAACTAAGAACAGAGTAACAGCAGCTCCAATGATGACCTCCAGCGACAACAGTGTCGTCCAGCGGCCAAGCAAGAGTAGAACTAAAAGGGGCGTCGGCAACCCCTTAGCAGCTCCGGTAAGCTCCATTAGCGGCGGCTTTGACCACCTCGACCCAAAAAATGGCGACAACGGTCTCTGGCAACTTCGCAGGTGGCAACGACGGTGAGGCGGCACCAGCAGGGACGAGCTCCTTCTCTTCCTCGCGCCTCTCACCCTCTGGTCTCAATTCCCGACAACAACGCCTCCGCTCTCTCGCGTCAAGTTGTCCTTGTGGTGGCTCGACGGTGGCTCAACGATGACGATGGGACAACGACAATGACAGTAGCTATGGCGGTGACGATCTTGGAACAATGATAGCTGGGCATCGAGGATGAAGCTCTGTCACGTGTTCAGCCTTCTGTCAATCTCTCTCTCTCTTCCCTTCGACAGCGACAACAACGGCAGCTCCCATCCCCGATGGCGCCGTTCTCTTCCCCTCCTTCGTCTCTTCTTCCCTCTCCGTTCTCCCTCTGGTTCACTCTCTCTTTCTCTTTTCTTTTCTTTCAACCGTTGGGTGAGGGTGTGTTGGAAAGGGGAGTGGCGCCTGGAGGGTAGTGAGAGTGGGTGGGTCGGTGTGTTAGGGTTTGGTTAGGGTAAAGTTAAGGTTTTAATTTAGGAATTAGGATTTGGATAGTGTATTAATTTAAAATCAAATTTAATCTAATATAATTAACTTTAAGAATATTATTTATTTTTTAACTTACAATTTATTTTTAATTAAGTAATTGTCCCATTAATATAAAAATCTCTAAAAATATTATCTTTCGTAAATATAATAAATCATAAATAACTTATTATTTAATTTTCAAAAATTCAGGATCTTACACCGCCGCCATGCCGTTACAAATCCATTGCACTTTCTCGCATCACGCATTCAAGCACTCAAAATCCATCACACTTCCGCTACGCCGTCGTTTCATTGTCGCGCTAACGTTCTTTGCCACACTGTTGAGTCGGCCTTCCAGATCTATCATCTCTCCACCATCATCGATTTCCGATTTGCTTCTTTTTTGTTTACTTTTCTTCTCTTTGTCTTTCATTCATTTGAAAACCGTCCAGTTTTTGGTTTGGTTTGACTCACTGGTTTTTCGACCAATTTCTCGGTTTCTATCTTGTTCTTTGATAGGCCGATTTTCTTCTTAAATTAAATCATGTTTCTTGTCGATTCACAGTTTGACTGACCAATTCGAAATTGATTTTTAAAAATTGCAAAAAAATGAAGCTTTTAAGAAAATTAAAAGTATGTTTGATGCTTCAAACACTAAACCAAGTACACTCTTAACAGTGTACTCGATTTTACCATCATTTTAACAAAAGACACTATATTTTTTTCTCTTATATCTTTTTGTCTATATGTGTTTGGTTGCCATCCGTATCAGCATCTTCATTTCTTCTATACGTGTGTTTTTCCATACGTAACTTGTGTTTATATTTATCCTTTGTTGCCCAAAATTCTGTTTTATAAATCATAACAAATTGAAACTTGGGCAATGCCCAGAATTAAAATTAATTAATTTTATACATAAGAAATTATTTAATAAAAAATTTTAAAATTAATATCAAATCTAAATAAAATTGTAAGGAGATTATAAATTCTAGCATCTAAAAGAGTTCATCACTTAATACATATGTTTAGCAAACTTAAATATTATAGTGCAAGAATAAATTTATTAGATTTAATGCAAATATGAATATAATATTTCAATAATTGAAAATAATATTCTTAAATCATGACATCATGC
>NC_029792.2:111645872-111683179 GCF_000816755.2 Arachis ipaensis | reverse complement strand
TAAATAACAAAGATAATATATAATTAATAAAATTTATTCTCAAAATAGGATATGCAATATTAGAATTTAGACTATTGATATGAATTAATTTTTGTTTTTGCAGAATTAGATAATTTAATATATGACATTATAAGATTAATGCTAAATTGATTATATAGATCTTATTTTCTATGGTAGTATAAATGTAGATCTAAGATAAATAATTTTTCTTATGTTGTTGCTATAGATAAATATGACAATTTTATATGAAACATAAAAACTTATATGTCATACATTCATTATAATACTATTTTGAGCTCTCTTTTAATAGATTATATAATAGATAGATTGGTCAACTAGGAGTGCAATAAAATAGTATCTTTTTATTGCATATAAAACAAATCGCACCCCATCACTTTAACTAATTTACTTGGATTCTATGTTTTATATTCTCTTCGATTTTTTCATTTATCCCATATGATATATCCAAAATACTTAAAACACTTAATTTATGTTAAAAAAAATTTCAACCAAATTTATATTCTATTGAAAAAATATAGAATGTAAATTTTATGTCTTAAACTATTCAAGTCGTGATGTTAATGATTTGACGAACCAGAAGAGAGAGAAAAAAGTGAAAGTTGAGAGAATGGGAGAAAAATTGGTTCTTCTCATTTTAATAATTTCCCATAAATGAAAAAAGTAGAAAAATGAAAAACCTTATGTACTCCTTATGTACTCCTACTATAATTAATTACCTTTAATATTAAACTAATAAAAAATAATCTAAGTAACATCCTCTCGCAAGGTAGAGTTTTGGTAAAAAAATTAGCAAGTTGGTCTTTGAAACGAACTGGCATAAGATGAATGAGACCATACAAATACTTTTCACGAACAACGTAATGTGTTTGGTTATTTCATGAAAGATGGGATTATTAGTAACGTGATTGGATGATTGGTTGTCATAGAATAGAGTGATAGACTTTTGAAGTGGCAAACCAATGAAATCCATTAAAAAAGATAACCAACTAGCTTCACAAGTGGCAACAACAAGAGACCTATATTCAGCTTTTGCAGAGGACTTGGTAATTATGGTTTGCTTCTTACTCTTCTAGCTAATGAGATAGTTCCCAAGCATGAAGCAATAACTGAAAACAGAGCGACGAGTATCGGCACAGCTAGCCTAGTCAATATTGGCAAGTCAATATTGGCAAATCCAGTGAGATGTAGATTAGAAGTAGAGGAAAAAATAGACCAATTGTAGGTCTACCTTTTAAATATCGGAGTATGCAAAAAATAGCCTGCAGGTGAGAAGTGGTTGCACAGTCCAAAAACTTGCTCAAACGTCCCACAGCATAAGAAATATCAGGTCTAGTGTTTGTGAGGTAAAGGAGTCGACCGATGAGCTGTTTGTAAGTACTGTTGTCCGTTAAAATGGTACCTGACTCCTTCGAGAGCTTCTGACTATAATCAAATGGAGTGAAGAGAGGCTTGCAATTTAGATAACCAAAATACTTGAGAAGTTCCATGGCGTACTTCCACTTGAGAAGGTCCATGGCGTACCTCCGTTGATAAATATGAATTCCAGAGTTGGAGCGTGCTACTTCTATTCCCAAGAAGTACTTGAGATCACCAAGATTCTTTATTTTGAATTTGTCATCCAAAATTCGTTTGATGGAATTGATTTAAAAATGCCATCCCCGGTTAAAACCAAGTCATCAACATATATTAGAATGGCAGTGAAGGTTTCAGATTGTTTCTTGACGAGGAGGGAATGACCATAAAAAAACTGCTTATAACCAGCATCAACAAGAGTCTGAGTGAGTTTAATGTTTCATTGTCTGCTAGCTTGCTTAACCCATATAGAGACTTTTGCAATTTACAAACCAAACCTGGTTGTGACACAGCCAAACAGGGTGATATCTTCATATAAATTTTCTTGTCTGAATCTCCGTGAAGGAAGGCAGTATTGATGTCCAGCTATTTCAAATGCCAGTTCTTTGCTGCTGCTAATGCTAACATTACTCGTAGAGTAGTCATTTTGACAACTGGACTTAAAGTATTACGATAATCCACTCCTTGAACTTGAGTGAATCCCTTTGCAACTAGCCTTGCATTATGCCTTTCTATGGTGCCATCAGGATTGAATTTTACCCAAAAAATCTATTTGTAACCCATAGCCTTCTTACCTTTTGGGAGTTCAGTGAGACACCAAGTTCTGTTCTAATCTAGAGCTGTCAATTCAGCTTGTATTGTCTTTCTTTAACATTCATATGCAGCCGATTCCTCATAAGTTCTAGGTTCTGAATTTGAGGTGATGACTAGAGAAAATAACTTTTATTTTGGAATTAGTTTATCCTATGACAAATATTGTGAGATAGGATATAAAGAGTTAGAGTTGGCAAAGTTGCTAGAGTGAGTTGCGTGGGTTATCATACAATGGTAATCCTTCAAATAAGCAGGCGATTTCTTGACTCTTTCAGATTTTTTAGTGATGTAGTCATGTGTGATGTTGTAGTTTTGTGATGAATGTGCATTGTTAGTGTGTGGTATGATAATGGGTGTAATAGTGTGTGAGAAAATTGGTGAGTCCATTGAGATTGAGAAATGTTCATTTGACTTTGTAAGTGTGGTATGTGTGTGTGATTGCAAATGATGTGTGGATGGTGTATCATATTGAAAAAGATCAATGCATTATGGAGTACAAGTGAGTTCCGCAGGAATGTCAATGCTAGTGGAATGTGAAAATGGAAAATGAGTTTCATAGAAAGTTAAATTTCTAGATATGAAAATTTCCTTTGATTTTAAATCAATAAGTCGAAAATCCTTTGTTCCTAGTTTAAAACCGAGAAAAGCTATTTTTCTAGCTCTTGGGTCTAATTTTGTTCTTGAATTTGTTAATGTGGAGGCATATGCAAGAGAAATAAATACTTTTAAATATGAAAGGTTAGGTAACTTACCATACAAAAGTTTATAAACATAGTTATCAGAACCGGACCGGACCGGCTGATTTGACCGAAAATCCAGTGAACCGATAATCTGGCCGGTTCGATTTACGATGCAGACCGCTTCTGCAATTAACCCGGTCAACGGTGGTCAAACCCGTTAATATATATATATATAAATTTATATATAATTTATTTAAATTTAAATAATATAATATATTAAACACTAATTTTTATTTTTCAATAAATATTGTATTATAATTTTATATATTTATTTAATTATTACCGGGTTAAACGGTTCGACCACTGACCCATCGGTTGAACCACTAACCCAGTGACCCAGTAACTTCACCGGGTCGATTGCCGGTTCGGTTTTGATAACTATGCTTATAAGCACTAGCATTATCCAATTTAGTGCTGGGCAGCCTATTAATTAGGTGAATAGCGTGAGTAACTACGTATTGTCGAAAATAATGTGGAATTCCTAATTGAAACAACAGTGCTCTAGCAACACCTAAAATGTGCTAGTGTTTTTGCTCTAGAATTCCGTTTTGCTTTGGTATTTCTACACAAGAAGTTTGGTGTAAAATGCTAGTTGATGCAAAAAAGATTTTAGAGTGAATTCTAACCCATTGTTAGTCCTTATACACTTAATTTGTTTTTTAAATTGTACTCTGACAAAATTCACAAAATTAATAACCAATTGTGATGCCTCAGATTTGGTTTTCATAAAAAAAAATTCAAGTGAATCTACTCTTGCCATCCACTACAGTCAAAACGTACCTATGTCCTTTTATTGGAAGGGACAGAAATGGGACCGCAGATATCCATATGAACTAAGTCAAAACAATATTTTATTTCAGTTGTACTAAGATCAAAAGATAATTTCTTTGTTTCACAAAATGACATGAGTCACAAGGAAGTTTTGAAGTAATACAATCTATAAAAGGATAATATTTCTTTGGTAAAATCAGTTTATTCATGTGTATGTATCCTAGTCTAAGATGCCAAATGTTGTTGTGCTCAGTGTGTGAAGGTATTGTGGGATGAGTAGTGGTTGTAGTTGCCACCAATGAAGTTTGCTTAGTTAGAGGAGGGAAAAATGAGAGAATTCTGGTTTTTTACTCATTGTATATAACCCTTCTTTACACTTAGTAATGCCAATCATCTTTGATGTGGATCGATCTTGTATCTCACAATACTTATCATCGATTAACAGTTGGCAATGTAAATTTGAGGTTAATTTTGACACAGAGATCAGTTTAAAATCAAAAGAAGGAATGTACAAAATATTTTTGAGAAAACGTTTTTAGTGAATGTGATTATGTCAATGATGGTGCTGACAGTTTTGGTCCCATTTGGTAACATCATATTGATTGGAGTAATATTTTGAAAGCTTGTAAAATCTTTTTAGTAGAAAGTCACATGATCTGTTGCACCGGAGTTAATGACCCATAATGCAGATTTTGGAGTGATAATGCTCATAATTCTTGCATTAAAATATAATGGAATGGTTTTACTTAGAGTGAAGGTCTGAATGGAATTAGTCAAAATTTGGTTTGCAATATGAGGTTATTGTTGCATGCCTTTGTCTTTGATCAACTCTAACAAGGCAAATATTTGCTCTGGAGTGAACTCAGATCTTGATATTCCAATGTTCTCTTGGAGACAATTAAGCTGGGATTGTTTGCCACTGAGTATATCATTATGAGGAGTAATGATAAACCCCATTTGTAGGATTTATCTTGTGCTTAATTTAGGAGATTTTATAATCTTTTACCCACATTTATTCAATGAAATAGCATGGTTTCATGATTGTCTCCTAATTTGTGCTTAAGTGTGAAAATATGCTTTTTAGGCCCTTAATTGTTTAATCTTGATTTACCTTTGATTTCATTAGATGTCTTGATATACTTTTTGAGTGATTTCAGATTTAGGAGGCAAAGATTGGATCAAGGGAATGAAGGAAAAGCATGTAAAAATGGAGAACTCATGAAGAAATTAAGGAATCGCAAAAGCTGTCAAGCTGACCTCTTCGCACTTAATCGACCATAACTTGAGCTACAGGGGTCCAAATGATGATGTTCTAGTTGCGTTGGAAAGATAACATCTGGGGCTTCAAAATGATATAAGATTTGTCATAGTTGCATTGCGGATAGAGGCGCGCACACGTACGGTATGCGTATGTGCTGATGGTTGCACATGATTCACTTAATGCAACTCGTGGCCAGCGATTTTAGAAGCCTTGTGGGCCCAATCCAACTCATTTCTGATGCTATTTAAGCCAAGGATTGAAGGGGAATTAACAGACTTTTGATCATTAGTCATAGTTTAAGTTTTAGAAGTAGTTAGAGTTAGTTTCTAGAGAGAGAAGCTCTCACTTCTCTCTAGAATTAAGATTAGGTTTTAGATCTAGATCTAATTCTTATTATCTCTTCTAATTTTCCTTTTCTTTCCTTAATTGTTCTCTTATAGTTGTAGAATTCTTCTTCTCTTATAATTTCCTTGTATTGTTAGTTGTAGTTTATGAACTTTCTTTTGTAGATCTACATTTCTTCTTCAATGCAACTGGTAAGTTCTTTGTTGTTTCATAATTGTTTTCTTTTTCTATTGTTGATCTCTTGCTATTCTAGTTAGATCTCTCTTTAATTCTTACAATTCATATTGTTTACTTTTATTGCCTTATATATGTTTGATGAAATACTTCTTTTAGTTGTTGTTAGATTTTGCTCTTGTTGTTGATTTACTATGCTTTCCTTTTATGCCTTCCAAGTATTTGATAAAATGCTTGGTAGGATTTTAGAGTAGAATTTTATGCTCTTGGCTTGAGAAGGTAACTTAGGAACTCTTGAGTTACTAATGTCCAAGTGATTGATGATTGGGAGCCATTAACTATAGATCTCACTAATTGAATTGGTGGAGAACTAGGACTTATGGACTTGGATTGATATAGCTCATTTGACTTTCCTTTATTAATTAGAGGATGACTTAATGGGGTTGATCCTTGCCAATTCTCATGTTGTGGTTAGTGATTAGGATAGAGATCCTTGACCACCAAACCTTGCCAAGACCTTTCTAGTTGTTAGTTTATTTCCTTTACCATTTACTTTTCTTGTTCCTTATCAAAAATCCCAAAACACACCTCATAACCAATAACAAGAACACTTTATTGCAATTCCTAGGGAGAACGACCCGAAGTTCAATACTTCGGTTTATAAATTTAGGGATTTGTACTTGTGAAAAACAAATTTTTGTATGAAAGGATTATTGTTGGTTTAGAAACTATACTTGCAACGAGATTTTAATTGTGAATTCTAAACCGTCAAGAATCATATTCATCAAAATGGCGCCGTTGCCGGGAAATTTGCAATGGTGTTGTGTTATTGGTTATTGTATATATGTGAATATTTTAAATAGGTTTGCCTTTTGCTTCTTTGTTAGTTCTTGCTAGTTTTAGGATTTAATTTTCTTGTTTCTTATTAGATTTTGTTTTCATTTTCTCTTGCTACCATGAATTCTCACCTTGGCTATGAGTTTGGTTCTAACTATGTTGTAGGCAATGGAAGCTTCAATGAGGATATGTATCAAGGATGGGACAATCAAAGGTAGGAGGAGCCATATGCATATGATCAATCCTCTTGGCAACAACCTCCACCAATGCACTATGAAGAAGAACCATTCTATGATGCATATCAACCCAATGGCTATGGTGAATCTCCTTGTGAATTTCAAGAACCACCACTATATGCCTATGAGCCATATCCTCAACATGAACCTCAACCATACTCACAAGCCTCCTTCCACCAAACACCTCCATATGACCCTAATCTATATCCACCATACCAACCTCCTTTTGAACCATATGAGCCCTACATGGAACCACCATTCCAAGATTACTACTCCCAAGAACCATCTCAATACACACCACCACATCCTTACCAAGAAGAACCACCTTCCTATTATGAACCAATTCTCCAAGACATTGAACCCTCTTATCCACCCCAATCCTCAATGGATGAAATCCTTAGCCTTATACTTCAAGGGCAAGGAGAAATGCAAAGGGAGACACTAGAATTTGTGGTTACCTTGACCAAGGTAGTAAGCACCTTAGCCTCCCAATATTTGAGCACTCAAAGAACTCCCATGGTCACATGTGGAGAATTAATTGAAGAGAAAAGCATGAAAGAGAGATTCGAAACTCCGATGAAGAAGGAGGAATGCCACTTTGTGTTAGAACAATTAGAGGAGCCTATGATCATTGAAGAAAAGGAAGAAGTGGTTGAAGACTTAGGAGATGCAGAACTCCCTTGGGAACCTAGAGTTGAAGAGAACCTCTCCAAGAAGAGTGAATTTGATGTTGAGGAGGAATGTGCACAACCTCCAAGGCATATTTCATATGAAGACTTGGAGGGAATGAAGCAAGAATCAAGTTCCCTTGGAGATGAAGATCATGCATCCAATCTTGGTGGTGAATCCTTTGAACTTGAAGAACCTTCTCCCAATGAGACAGAAAGCAATGTCGAGGTAGATTTTTCTCACCCTCCCATTTATGATTTGAGTGATGGAGAAGAGTTAGATGAAAATGATGAACAAAGGATTGAAAGTGGAGAAGTTTATGAAGAGGTGGAAATTGACAAAGAAGAATACAAGGGAGTAGAGCTTGCAAGGACATTGGAGATATCTCTCCCTAAGCCATCACCATCCATTATTTCATTCAAGTGGGTAAATTTCTTATACTTAAGCTTTATTATTTCCCTTGAGTATGGTTTGCTTAAGATGGATTGTCAACTTAGAAATATTTGTGGCTTTAAGAGCAAGAGGGAGATGGTTATGGTGACATGTTCAAAGCTTAATAGTAAGGGTTGGTATAGAGCTAGATCGCTTGGGTCTAAGAGAATGTTTGGTCACTTTATTGAGAATTCATCATGCCTACCACCCGGATGGACTAATAACGATGATAGTCAACTTCAAGACGGGTGTGAAAATAGAGTGTGGGATCCCGGATCGCACAAGGAGAATCAATTTTGGGAGCCCCAAGCTTGTGAAGAACTCCATCAACACTTGGTGCAACAACTAAGGAATCTTGGGGCACAATGGCGGATTAAGCATTGGTGGATGTTCAAAGATAGCTTCAAGCACAAGCCACCTTGAGAGGAGCTCTCCATAAGTCCAATTTAAGGACACTAAACAAAAGTGCTAGGTGGGAGACACCCCACCATGGTAAACTCTTTTCATTTTTCTCTTTTGTACATATTAATAGAATTAGTTTAATTCCATGTTTTGTTTAGTTTGTTGAGTTTATTTAGTAGTATAATATGTTAAATAAGGTTTTAGGGTGTTTTGGTAGCTGTTTGGAGGTTTGGAAGGCTTGGTTTGGTGCAAGAACTTGGAAAAATTTTGAAAAACAGAGCACCAACCCGCGCGTGCGTGCACCTGGCGCGTACGCGCGTCTCAAGCATTTTTGACCATCCACGCAGACGTGCCATGTATGCGTACGCGTGGATGCAAAAATTCCACCCCCAACCAAAAACCCGAGAGTTAGGCCTGCACTGTGCGAACATTGGGCCTAAGGCACAAACCAACCCGCGCGTACGCGTCCTTGATGTTAATTGCGCAATGCACGTGTACGCACGCTGTGTGCGTGCGCGCCGATAGCGCCACCTGCCCTCCTGGTACATGTTCCAGAGAATTGGGCCAATCCTGAGCTGACATTGTGCCCTGCGCCCAACCTAACCCGCGCGTGCGCGCACCTGGCGCGTACGCGCCCTTCGGCCAAAATGCACATCGGCGCGTAAGCGTGCATGACGCGTCCGCGCCGGTAAATAAAAAGAGTTTTTTTCTCCTCTTCCATTTTCTTTTGTTTATCGCATTTGTTTACTTCTATTCTTTATATTTCAATTTTGATTTTATAGCATGTTTTCTTTTTTTTTTCTAAATTTCTCATTTTAATAATGGTGTTGAACTTTTCTACTCAATTGTTGAGACTCTCTTGCATTATTTTGGAGCTTCATGACTTGTTGCATTAATTGTAATATTTGTTCCACACACAAGATTAGTGCCTTAGTTTGTCCTAATTCATTATCCTTTGTTTTTGTACTTCATCATCATTGAGTTAGGATGGGACCAAATGCTCTCATGCTTATCACTAATCTTGTTCGTGTCAATTCTTATTTGATCTTGATGCTTTTGAGTGCTCTTTATGCTTTGACTTTACTCTTGCATCAAGTATTAGTTGATATGCCCTTTGCCTATATCGCTCTCTCACTTACATGCATAGCTAACATGTAGTGAGAACCCTACTTTTATTTGGCATTAGCCCCCGCCTATGTTCTATTTGCTTTGATATCTTTGTTATAGGCTTAATTTTCTTTCTTTTTCGCTCTTTTTAGGTTGGCCACCAAAAGGAGGAAAAGGGAAAGCTTTTAAATGGGGCAACAAATAAGTTCATCCACACAACATTTTGAAGGAGCTCATTAATTATAGCAACCCATCCACATTGCTCTTCTTTGCATGCACCGAGGACGGTGCAAACTTTTAAGTGTGGGGAGGTCGTCCGACTAATCGACGATTTTGAGTGACAAGTTTCTAATCTGAACACTTTTGCATTTCATACTTTTAGGTCTTTTAGGATTTTTTGTTGTATTTTCTTAATTTTGCATTTATATATATATATACACACACAATAAGCTTAGTCAAAATAATGAAATCTTTTAAGAATTCTATCTATAGGGCACCTCAATTGATTTGAGTGAAAATTTTTCATTAAACTTGCTTGAATTATATATATATATATATATTGTGGAACATGGTTTTTGAGCTAAGAACACAAGCAAGTGAGACTTGAGCCTAATGGTGTGGTTACATCTTATAACCACTTATTTTCCCTTCTTGTGTGCATTATTCTCTTTCTATGATTATAATCTTTGATTTGTTTGATTATTTATGTCCATTATTTTGTGTACTCATGCATTTATATGATTGATGCCATCATTTCACGTAACTCACTCACCCAAATAGCCTACCTTTTACCTTCCATTGTTAGCCAATTTGAGCCTACGCTTAACTCACTTGTTCATAATTTTAGCACATTACAAGCCTCAAAGCGAAAAACAATAAATATCCTTATTTGGATCTTTGATTAGTTTAGGCTAGTGTGTGTGTGTGTATCATTCAAGTGTGAGAACCTTGGGACATTGGTTGAATAAAAGGGTAGTTTTGTGTTTTTGTTAAAAATATTGGGAATTGGGTACATGCTCATGTGTTAATCAAATGTAAAACCATATGCATTGATACTCTTGTATATACTTTGTTGAAAGAAAGAAAAAAAATGAGAAAAACAAAATAAAAAAAGAAAAAGAAAAAAAATAATATGGAAAAGAAAAGAAAAAAATAGAAAAAGAAAGAAACAAAGAAAAAAAAATAAAGAAATAAAAAGGGGACAAAATGCCCCAAAGCAAAGCTCAATAAGGATCAATGCATAAGTGTTGTGAAATGAAAAGAAAATGCATGAGTATGTTAAAAAGTGAAGAATGGGTAGTTATGTTAGCTTTTGAATTGTATAGGATGTCATAGGCTAGGTGGGAAGTCTAAACTTATTAAAGATTCAAATGTTAAGCTCACTTAACCATATATGCATCCTACCTTGACCCTAACCCCATTACAACCAATGAAAAGACCTCATGATACTTGTATGCATGCATGAAATAAATGTCGATTGTTAGAAGAAAAACAAATCTTGGAAAGCATGATTAGGGGAGAATTAAGTGAATCAACCCTAAATACTTGAGCAAATAGAGTGCAAACACTACCGGTGAGGGTTCGATTGCTCAATTACATGTTTTTCACCTATGATCATCACTCCTCATGCAAGTTTATAAAAATATTTAATAGCCCAATTCAATTGTGGTTTGGCATGATTGCTAATACCCTTAGCCCTTGTGCATATATGTATTCTTGGGAATTGAATTATTTTGACCAAGCAATTGCATTCACGTAGATAGTTGCATATAGGTAGTTTGCATTTAGATTAGTTACATTGAATAAATGTTGATACCCTTTGTTCTTTCTTGGTTTAAGCATGAGGACATGCTTGGTTTAAGTGTGGGGAGGTTGATAAATCCCATTAGTAGGGTTTATCTTGTGCTTAATTTAGGGAATTTTATGACCTTTTACCCACATTTATTCAATGAAATAGTATGGTTTCATGATTGTCTCCTAATTTGTGCTTAAGTGTGAAAACATGCTTTTTAGGCCCTTAATTGTTTAATCTTGATTTACCTTTGATTCCATTAGATGCCTTGATATGTTTGTTGAGTGATTTCAGATTTAGGAGGTAAAGATTGGATCAAGGGAATGAAGGAAAAGCATGTAAAAATGGAGAACTCATGAAGAAATGAAGGAATCGCAAAAGCTGTCAAGCCGACCTCTTCGCACTTAGTTGACCATAACTTGAGTTACAAGAGTCCAAATGATGCGGTTTCAGTTGTGTTAGAAAGCTAACATCCGGAGCTTCGAAATGATATAAGATTTGTCATAGTTGCATCGCGGATAGGGGTGCGCACGTGCATGGTATGCTTACGCACCGATGGTTGCACATGATTCACTTAATGCAACTCGTGGCCAGCGATTTTAGAAGCCTTGTGAGCTCAATCCAACTCATTTCTAATGCTATTTAAGTCAAGGGTTGAAGGGAAATTAACAGACTTTTGATCATTAGTCATAGTTTAAGTTTTAGAAGTAGTTAGAGTTAGTTTCTAGAGAGAGAAGCTCTCATTTCTCTCTAGAATTAGGATTAGGTTTTAGATCTAGATCTAGTTCTTCTTATCTCTTCTAATTTTCCTTTTCTTTCTTTAATTTTTCTCTTATAGTTGTAGAATTCTTTTTCTCTTGTAATTTTCTTGTATTGTTAGTTGTAGTTTATGAACTTTCTTTTGTAGATCTACATTTCTTCTTCAATGCAATTGGTAAGTTCTTTGTTGTTTCATAATTGTTTTCTTTTTCTATTGTTGATCTCTTGCTATTCTAGTTAGATCTCTCTTTAATTCTTGCAATTCATGTTGTTTACTTTTATTGCCTTCTATATGTTTTATGAAATGCTTCTTTTAGTTGTTGTTAGATTTTGCTCTTATTGTTGATTTACTATGCTTTCCTTTTATGCCTTCTAAGTGTTTGATAAAATGTTTGGTAGGATTTTAGAGTAGAATTTTATGCTCTTGGCTTGGGAAGGTAACTTAGGAACTCTTGAGTTACTAATGTCCAAGTGATTGACGATTGGGAGCCATTAACTCTAGATCTCACTAATTGAATTGGTGGAGAACTAGGACTTATGGACTTGGATTGACATAGCTCATTTGACTTTCCTTTATTAGTTAGAAGATGACTTAATGGGGTTGATCCTTGCCAATTCTCATGTTGTGGTTAGTGATTAGGATAGAGATCCTTGACCAGCAAACCTTGCCAAGACCTTTCTAGTTGTTAGTTTATTTCCTTTACCATTTACTTTTCTTGTTCCTTATCAAAAACCCAAAAACACACCTCATAACCAATAACAAGAACACTTTATTGCAATTCCTAGAGAGAACGACCCGAGGTTCAATACTTCGGTTTATAAATTTAGGGGTTTGTACTTGTGACAAACAAATTTTTGTATGAAAGGATTATTGTTGGTTTAGAAACTATACTTGCAACGAGATTTTAATTGTGAATTCTAAACCATCAAGAATCATATTCATCAAGTACCCATGCTTTTTATAGCACACATCTTCTGTGTAGCATTGCTTGTTCCAATGAGAGCATGCCATTGTAGCTCCATGACTTCTACTACCTAGATTTTCTCTACGATGGAGAAAATAAGGGTTTGATTGATCTTGAATCGAACTTGTATTGCTCTTCAAAATTTGAGATTGAAGATTGGCATTGCTTTGGTTGTCAAAACCACTACTCGAGGATCTATGTTCGCCATTTTGAGAAATCAATGAATTATAGAGTGATAAGGATTCAAATCTTCTTCTTTCTAACTCGTTGATCAAGAACAGCTATGTTCACCAAGAAAGAATCTTGCGAAATAGCCTCTCATCAAACTCTATTGGATGAGTTTAAAGGAAGAGGTAAGAAAGGGGAAAAGAAAATGTCGAAGGAAAAATAAGAGAAAGAAAGAAAACGGCATCATTGGCAACTATTGGCAATTTACAACTTTTTAATTTGATTCACAACTTGGTTGCTCTCCACGCTTACCGCACCATGAAAAAAATTTCATGTCATAAGCTATTCAAGTTGTGATGTTAATGGTTTGACGAACGGAGGAAGAGTGAAAGTTGAGAGAGAGGGAGAAAAATTAGTTCTTCTCATTTTGATAATTTTCAATGAATGAAAAAATAAAAAAAATGAAAAATCTTATGTACTCCTTATATACTCCTATTATAATTAATTACCATCAATATTAAACTAATAATAAAAATAATCTAGGTAACGTCTATGCAAATCATACACCTCTAAACCTTCTCTCTGCATATCTAATTTCTGATTTAGATTTTTTCTTGATTCTCTCACAAGGACAATAGCATTAGCAAAAAGCATGTACCATAGTAAGAATTTCTTGATATGTTCAGTAAGCACTTCTAAAACGAAAATATATGGACTTAAAAATGATTCTTGATGCAGTCCTACACCAATAATAAATTACTCTATTATACAATCTTGAATCTTAATATTAGTTGTAATCCTATCATATGTATCCGTGATTTCATGAATATATGTAATAAGTACTCTCTTTTTTTCCAAAACCTTTCATAATCTCTCTTGGTAGTTGGTTTCCTATATATGTTTTTCCAAATCAATAAATAACATATTTAGATCTTTTTATTATTTTGGTATGTCTCCATCATCATCTTTGACAAGTATATAGCTTCAGTAATGGTTTAGTGGATATACCCAACATAAGACTAAACTAGTTCTCTAACACTTGTATTTTCTGTCTCAATTTTCGTTTTATCACCCTCTCATAATTTCATAATATGGCTCATGATCTTGATTTCTTTGTAATTTTTACAATTTTATATATCCCTTTTATTCTTATAGATATAGATCAAATACACATTTTTCATTTGTTTTAGAGCTTCTTTGACAGGACAGAGTTAGGTTAAATTTTATGAAAAAGCCAAAATTTTAAGTTTAAGTTTAAGAGGAGGGGGTCATTGCCCCCTTCTTGTATATAAGGCTCTTGCTCCTTGATGCACTTGATCCAAATTTCTCATTTTCATTTCTCAATCCTTTGTAATTTTACATACTTTTTTTTTCTCTTTCTTCATTCTCAAAGGATTGTAATTTTACATACTTTTTTTTTCCTCTTTCTTCATTCTCAAAAATATAAAGACCCTCGTATACTCTTGTTTTTATTTTGCTTAATGCGATTTTTGTTTAACTATCTTATATTCTTCTAATTTTTAACATTGCATTACAAAAACTACTCTTTAAAAAATTTCTTTACCTTATCTTATACACTTGTATTCTACCAGTATGACTCCTTGTCTCGCTCTAATTCCTCTAGTTTCACTAAAACTGTCTTGTCGTTGAAGAATAACTTCTGCCGTTAACTCCAGATCTCATTTGCACTTTTATGTATTTCCCAGCTTGCTTCTTCATCTGCCAGTCTCAAGAAGTTTCAGAAAATGACATGCTATGCATTAATTACTTGCATTCCTTTTCATTATTTTTGTATAATGAACACGAGTTAAACATTAATTCCTTAGGTCATGCCATTTTACCTACAGGCTACAGCAAAGAATTAAGTATATTTTACAACATCTACATTCTTCTACTCTCCCTTATGGAGGTTATGGAGGATATACAAAGATGCAGAAGATAAGAAAATACAGACTGAATAACTAAGTAAATCCATTCCTGTGGAAATGGCTACCATTTTGCTTCTCTCAAACATTTTTACCAGAAGAATCATGACAATAACGTGCCCCACTTTTGTCTTCAGTTCGTCCAGTGAGCTAATTTTCATCCATTTAGGCCTCTCCTGAAAAAAGAGGGGAAGAAAATACAAGCTATTATTGTTAGTGATCAAAACAGACAAAAAATGTTGATTAAAAGATGGACCTTTCAGAAGGCTTAGGATGCGATCATGAGTTGCGAGGAAAATGAAAGAGGAAGCTTTGGAGGGGAAAAAGGAAAGAGAAGGAAGTACTTATTCACAAGTTTAAAATAGATAAAGAGGAGAACGGAAAAATACTTATTATACCTTTTTACAGTTTTATCCTTTGCTAATATAACTTATTATTCTTGAAAGTGTATTATGTCAAGTAGATCCTTGAGAAATTTTGTGATCAACTTATAGGTTCCTACGGGCGGAGAAAAAACAAAGTGCTTGAGACAATATTAGTCGGCGACTAGGATTCAATCAATGAGCAAGCCAGAAAACATAGGATTCCGATTTCTATAATGATAATATGATATGTATTTCAATATTTCGTTGAATTGTACAGGGTAAATTACAGTTGCACAACTGAGCAGGCGTTTGTTTTTGTTTTACTTAAATCATGGTAACAAACAACCTTGACAGCAATGGCGAATCCAGAAATTAGAAAGAACAAAAAAATAAATTTAAAATGCATGAAATGAGATTTGAACCCATGTTTTGGGCATAAAATGCCTCCTTTTAACCACTAAACTAATAGATGAATTATTGAAAGTTTTAGACATCATATAATATATTTTAAGTTTCGAAAATTCAGGGGGGCATGGCCACTAGTCCCCCCCTAAATCCGCCTCTGCTTGACAGGTAAGAGTAAAACAAATAAGAAGTTGCGTTAGGTGAAATTTTCTGATATAGATACTGCAATTTAATGCTCATAATATATGAAAATGCATGGTTGTTACTATAGTTTCAGATCAGAGGGCTTGAGAGTTGAGAATACCTTCAAAACAAACATTCCAAACAAAGAGGATCCTACAAGAGCACGATCCACAGCAGGTTTCTCATGTGAAGATGTATTGCTTATGAACAATCCGTACAGTCCCATTCCAAATATCAGCATAACCGTACCAGCCAAATAAACATCTGCAGCAACAAGATTCATGCATTTCAATGGCAAAAAAGTGAAAAACAAAGAATGATTCAGTCCAAGTAGGGTACATAATCTTATAAGCAATCCAGACCAGGATCTGAAGCAAAAAATGGTGTGTTTACAAGTGAAAACATAAAATGATATATGCTATTTAAGCATTTGGGACCGTGCAGGTCAAACAAAATCTATATGTCTAATTCCTTTTTTTTTTCTTTTTTGGTTTGAAAAGGAATATTTTCATATAATTATCAAACATGACATAGGTGTGACTTTGCAAAACCGTAATGTAGCCGTGTGAATTGTGATTTGAAAGTCATGGCTTTAGATTCTGAAAGCAGCATCCTGGTTGCATGGATAACAGGATAACAACAACTAAATCATATCAGTGTTTGTCTCATTTATATTTAAATCATGTTTATAAAATTGTAAAAATTTTCCCAATTTCTTTTCACAGTTAATCATTTCCTGTCCCAAGTAACAGAATACTATAGAGTATGTCCAATAAGTCACTATGAAAAAAGGGTATATGTTAATTCTGATAGATGATGAATTACCAATTGCTTCAACCAGTCGCAGAACCATCTTTCCAGAGTGAACTCCTTTGACACAGCTTGACCAATAGACTTTGTATGCATCAATAATATAAATACAACCCTAAAATGACAGAAGATAGTAAGATAGATACATGTAGGATCACTCGTGATATGAACCTAACAATATTCAAATGTTACAAACTAAACAATCTAATGGGTAGACTACCAAAGTGGTATCCGAACAAAAAAATGTACCCTAAAAGCTGGAAAGTTATTCGTGGCCTCCGAAAGATTATAGACTTTTGACAACATGATCTAACCATGAGTTACTTCAAGATAGTTGTTAAGAAGTATAATATCCAATTATGACTATTTTGTCAAATGTCTGTAATCATTCGAGGTAAACACAAGAAACTTTTGGGCGACAGAGACAGTACCAGGAAACAAACGCAGCCTTGGGGTCCATTTTTCCAGCACTAGAATCTTTTGGGTACTTATTTTAATTGTCTAGTCCAATTTAATTATCAGAATAACGTACATAGGTAAACAAAGAAGTAGAGTTCTCCATGAGAGAAACCAATAACATAAATAAAAGAGATAATCTCACAGCTGAGCTCAATAGTGATTACATGAAAGGTGTTCAGAGACTATACGTTTAGGAAGCACAATAGTGAACCAGCCAATGAACCTCCAACAGCGAATAGTGCCAAGAAACGGAAGTCAAATATAAGCTGCTCAAAAAATGGAAAATCAGAAAGCTTCTAATTAGAGAAGAGAATGAATAACGAGTACTAGTTTATAACTAATTTCAACAAACTACCCCATATAACCCAAACCATAACCAGCAAGAACTCCATTAAGAAAAAAGAATCTTGAAAAGAAAATAAAGACAACCCCTTCTTCCTCATTGTGCGAGAGTGAGGATTGATTAAAAGTAAGTGCATCGCTGCATAGTAGATTGGGCAATGAATCCATGGAATATGCTATCAATTATCTATTATGACATTTATGTACCGGTGGATGAAAACACTTATGCATATTTAATTGAAATTATATAGATTCAATAGGAATCACAAGAAAAAGTTAAAATGCTCTATTCCAAATTCTATGCTCAACATTAATTACGATCACCCCTCACAGTTAACTAATTAACTACCTCTCTCACTTGTCTCTCTCCCCTAACCAAAAAATCTTAGAAATTTTAACCGTAAATATCAGCACAGAAATCATTGGCTTGCAACTTCCATAAAAAATCAGCAAGAAAACTCGTTAATTTTAAAAACAAAATAAATGCTCCTCCGTCTTAATTAACTTTACAGTTTTAGACGTTCACCTAAAGGATAATTGAAATGTATTAGAATTATAAAACTCTAAAATTAATTTATAAAATGACTCGTACTTTATAACAATATATACTGAGCATATGTCAGAGATTGTAATTTCTTTATTCTGATTTCTAATACTTATACTATGACCTCTCGATTATTAAAGGATAAAACTAATATCACATTTCTTATTATTTGACTACTAATACGCTAGTACCAATAACATGAATAATTGCTCTCTTAGACGATGTATATTTTGTATTGATACTATTATTGAGGATAACTATTTCATATATTTAATAGTTATTATGAATAATTACTCTCTTAAACGATGTATATTTTGCATTGACACTATTATTGAGGATGATTATAGTATACTGATAAGGCATATGAGTAAAAACAACAGCAATACTAAGTAACCAACAAAACTTATACACTTGGCTAATTCAAAAGCCTAAATACTAAATTCTCTAAATTCTAACGGTATAAAAATAAGATGATAATCGGAATATTGACTAATACCCTTTCAATGTTAGACTCCGTAGATCGAAAAAACCTAACAGCAGGGTTGCCATTAGGGCTGGCGAATGCGTAATTGAAGACAGGGTCAGGTGGCCTAGACTCAACGAAAGGTGTTGAGGACGAAGTTGTTGTTGTAGTAGTAGCAGATGGAGCAATCGGTGTTGATTGTGATGATGATGATGTTTTCGGTTCAGATGAAGAAGAAGAAGAAGAGCCTACGGAAGCATTTGGACTTGAAACTCGACGGCGAAGTAATGAGTGGCTCCGGCGGATTGGTGCGGAGAGGGAAGGTGGAGAGGGAGAGATGAAGGTGCATGTGTAAAGAGCCATTAAGAATGGAAGAAGAAAGGAAACTCAAATTTAAAATAATGATAATGAATAAAAAATTAAAAATGTAAGGTGCTAAGGGAGTATGTAATATTAATAATTTAATATAGAAATTATACGGTACAAAAACATAAAAGGGACAAGATTTGATAAGATGCTAAGATGGTTGGTTAGGTGGTATCCACACACGTTACTCTCTTCTTCGTCAGGTCAACTAAAAATATCAAGAGATTCTTAAATGTATTTTACGCTAATAATTTTGATAAGGTGCAAAGTATGACTTGGGTTGAAAACCAGGGAAATATATTGTTCGAGAATATCGGTATTCATGCATCAAGTTGGTTCAGGTTTAGGATGAAATGAAATTAGAATTAATTAAATTATAATTAATTTAGATTGGTTTAATTTTATATTTTATGTGTATCTAAATCAAACCAAATTGACTAAGAATAGATTTGTTTGATTCTAGTAATTAGATAACTGATAAAATAAAAATAAAAAAATAAAAAAACGAGAGAATTATGACCTTTAAAAAATAGCATATAATTAACCAATGTCAATATATGAAATTGATTTGTTGAAAGTAATTATGTAAACAAATAATTAGTAAAAAAAATGTTAACCTTAATTTTAGGACTGCACACGGATTGAATCGGATATAGTCTGAAATTCTATCTGATCCGCACTGCACTCATCGGATCGGATTGGATACGATATCCGTATTTTTTAGGCCGGTTTGCGGATCGGATCGGATATCGGGTATATCCGCATAATTCAAAAAAAATTATTTTAAGATTCTCTTTGACTGTTTTTACAAAAAAATATCCAGAAAATTTATTTTTATCTGTTTAAGCCTATTTACACATAAAATATTATCAATAATAGTTCTCTTGAATAACAAAAACAAAATAATAACACAAGATTTAAGTTTAATTATTCTAAAGTGAAGTACAACATAAAAAATTAAAAACAAAATATCATAAAATTCATAAAATAACACACTAAAATTCATATCACATTAGGGTTTACTTTCTTAAACTATGCTATTTATATGTGATGTGCGGATTTGCGGATCGGATCCGCGGATATCACTGCCGAATCCGCAATCCGATCCGACCATAGTATGGATCAGATCCGATGTGGATAATTACCACGGATATGCGGATATTACCCAATCCATGTGCAGCCCTACTCAATTTGTTGCTCAGAATTTCAAAATAAACAAATTGAATAAGACTTCCGAATTTGTCATTAATATGGATTTCAACAAGAACTCTGAACTTAGAATTTTAAAACAAACGAATTGAACAAAAAATTTAACATAAAGTAAAAATAATAACCTCAAATTCTTATAACAAACCAATTAACATAATATATATAAAAAAAACTAGATCCTTACCTCACCGGAAAAGACGACCGCCACAAAATGAAGGAGTGACGTTGTTGATGATTGGACAACACCGTTGACGACTACATGATGCACGATGGAGAGGACGTCGCTACTGCTGCAGTCTGCCTTGAGTGAGTCAGTGACTGCCGTGAATGAGGGAGTGAAGAATAGCTTAACTAGGAGCCTTGAAGAAAAGTTGAACAAAAAGAAACTTGAAATTCGCATCGCACTCGAAACGGTTAAGCATAGTAGAAGAAATAGCAGCGTACAGAGAAGATAAGGTACATATTTAGAGGGAGTTCCAAAAAGGTACATGTAACAAGCTCCAGACTCGACCTACGAAGCAAAGGCCAGCCAAAGTATATATATATATATATATAACCCAAAAGTTTATCAAAAGACAAAATATAAATCCTGTTTCTCCAAGTCAACCTCTAGGAGGGACAAAATATAAATTCTATACAAAAGTAGAGAATACTACATGTATACATATACAAAATACAAAACATAATGTCCCAAGTAAATCTTCGCTCCCAAAGAGTTTCCAGCACGCTCAGCGAGGTGCTTCACATCTTGCATATGAAAAGCAACATAATATGTTTGGAATGAGAATAAATAATAAATAATAAATAATGTCCCGGAAAGCCAGAGACATTCTAAGACTCCAACAACCCATATTCATATCCTAAAGTTTTTACTAAACCAGAAATACGGTGACTATATCTAAGGATTCTAATCTAACTCTTCGTTTTCTATTCTTTGCAAACCTCTAATTCGCCAAGTAAAACAACCCTCAGCGCCTCCATCACCAAGCAGATGGATCTCTCAGAAGTAAAAAAAAGCAAGACAGACAAGGGAAAGCACCAATATAGAGACAGATACAACAATTAGGTCAAGTAGTAGTTAATTACAATTAAATAAATAGGTAAACCAAAATAAATGCATACTCAAACAAAACATACAAGTGCATATGATGCATGTCTGTCCTATAGCCGATCAGTCTCATCTGTCGGTTACTAACCCTGAAATCACTTAACGCACGTATCACGTGCCGCTTGTCACATGTACGCGTCAGCCACGCATGTGTGTTATTTGGATTCTATACTGTCTACGCGTACGCGTCATCGACGCGTACGCATCATCCACGAGTGCATGTCATTTGGACTATGGCTTGGTCACGCGTGTGCGCGTCGCTACCAGCTTCTCAAATCTCCAAATTCTTGTGTTCCTTCAAATTTTGCATACTTTATTTCCATCCTCTAAGCTATTCCTGCCCGATAAACCTGAAATCACTTAACGCACATATCACGGCATCGAATGATAATAAAAGAGGATTAAAAATTAGCAATTTTAAAGCCTAGAAAGCATGTTTTCAATCATAGCACAAAATTCGGAAGAAAAGTTAAGAACATGCAATTTACATGAATAAGTGTGAGAATAGTTGACAAAATCCACTCAATTCAGTACAAAATAAACCATAAAATAGTGGTTCATCAAATCTCCCCACACTTAAAAGTTAGCATGTCCTCATGCTAAGCTCAAGGGAACCAAAAGAGTGAAGGGAAAATAGTAGGACTTATGCAATGCAACTTATCTATATGAGTGCAACTACATGCTAAACGCTTCTACCTACTTGGTTTAAAGTAAATAAATCTTTCAAGAACAAATATGAACTGGATTCTACTAATTCAAATCTCAAAATGAAGTACAAATAGACTTGCAAGAAGAAAGCTCATAGCTGAGAACACGAAATCGAGCATCGAACCCTCACCGGAAGTGTATACACTCTAATCACTCTAGTGTTTGAGGGTTGATTCTCTCGGTTCTCTACTAATCCTGTTTTCTAAGACTTGCTCTTCTTCTACCAATCGACAAAAAATTTAATGCATAAGTACACAAATCAAGAGGTCTTTTCAAGGGTTGTAATGGGGTTAGGGTCAAGGTAGGAATGTATTTGGTTAAGTGGACTAAAATCCGAATCCTTAATTATCCTAAACTTCCCACCTAACTTATGACATTCCATGTAATCAAAATACAAAATCTAACTACTCATTGACTATCTTTTCCACATATTCATGCATCCCAAATTTAGTACAATACATATGCATTGCTACCACCATTTACTTTGGGGCATTTTGTCCCCTTTTATTGCTTTCTATTTTTCTCTTTTCTCTTTTTTTTTTATTTTTCTCAATGCATATGATTAAAGTATTGAATGCGAGAATATGTGCTCAACTATCTTTCTCACATTTTCATAAAAATATACAACATACCCAATTCCCAAACCAACGTTTCCAAACCCAGTTTTTCCACACTTAAATCATGCACACTTTCACTAGTCTAAACTGACCAAGGATTCAAATTAAGGACATTCATTATTTTTCGCTTAGAGTTAGTGATGTGTTAAAATAAAGAACAAATGGGTTAAAATAGGCTCAACATTGGTTTGCAAAGGATGATGAAAGGTTAAGGCCATATGGGTATGTGAGCTATAATGAAACAAATGCCTCAATCATATAAGTGCATGCATACATCAAACAATGAAAATATAGAATTAAGCAAGACAAATATCACAATTTTAGAGAGAACAACACACACCGAATCAAAATATTGGTTAGTAAGCTGCAACCATTCAAATAGGTTCAAAAATCTCACTAGACTTGTGTGTTCGAGCTCTAAAACCATGTTCCAAAATAAATTTCTTTAAGCAAGTTCAACAAAAATTTTAATTCAAATTAGTGAAATGTCCTAAAATAGTTTCTTGGAAAAGAAATTACTACTTCAACTAAATAGTACCTAAATGCAAGTAACTAACTACACATGCAATCTATCACACAATGCAACAACTAACTAACAAAGAAAATTAAGAATTGGTGTTGAAGAAAGAAGTAGGTACCCACGGAAGTCGATCTCGACCTCCCTATACTTAAAGATTGCACCGTCCTCGGTGCATGCAAATACCAGCTAAGTGGAATAGGGTTGCTACAACTGATGAGCTCCTGCAAAGAATTGTGCAGATGAACTTGTTTGTCGCCTCATTTAAAAGTTTTTCCTTTCCCTTCTTGGTGGCCAGCCTGAAAGGGGAGACAAAGACGGAAGATTAAGCCCAAAAGACAAAGATATCAAAGCAAATAAAATATAGGTGGGGCTGATGCCAAATAATAATGAGGTTCTCAACTACATGGTAGCTACAACATGCAAGTGAGAAAATAATATAAGCAAATGGCATATCAATGGTGCAAGAATTGTAACAATGAGGAAGAAAAAATGGGTCATGAAAGATAATGTGAGTTCGTATCAATGCACAAAGAATGCAAGTAGCAATAGAGATTAAGCATTGACCTAAAAATTTTATCATCCAACAACACAAAATAAGTCACGAAGCACCAAAACAATGTAAGAAATATTCAACAGTTGAGTAAGAAAATTCAACACCAATGGAGAAATAGCAAACTTAGAAAAGAAAATAAGAACAAGCTACAAAAGCAAAGTTAAAATGCAATGAATGAAGGTATGCAAATGAAATAAGTAAGAGAGAACGAAAGAGAATAAATATGAGAAGTTAAAGGGATGAAGAAGAAGAAATGTAGAAAGAAGGAAGAAGGAGAGAAGAAAGAAGAAAGAAATGGGAGAAGATATGCGACGCGTAAGCGTCGTCCACGCGCACGCGTGGATAGCAGAATGAGGAGGCGACACGTGAGCGTTGGTCATGCGTACGCGTGAGAAGCAGAAAAGAGGAGGTGACGCGTGAGCGTCAGTCACGCGTGCGCGTGACTACTTTTCGTTCTAGACGCACGAAACCAGCACAGTTCCATCACAACTCTCTGGTTTTTGTACCAGAGGTAGCATTAGCATATGACGCGTGCGCGTCGGCCACACTCACGCGTGGGTTGCCAAAAAAATAAAGTGACGCGTACGCGTCAACGAGACATACGCTTGGGTTGGGTTGTGCGCCTAGCACCCCATCCGCATGGTTCCAGCACAACTCTCTGGTTTTTGTACCAAAAGTTGCAGCATTCAATATGACGCGTGCGCGTCGGCCATGCACACGCATGAGAAGCATTTTTTTTATATCAGAACAGATGCAAAGATGCATATTTGAAAAGTATCATACACACCTAATAAAACAAAGATAAGAAAATTAATAAAAAAAACTATAGAAAAGGAAGATCATACCATGGTGGATTGTCTCCCACCTAACACTTTTAGTTATTGTCCTTGAGTTGGACATTTGGTGAGCTCCTTGTCATGGTGGCTTGTGCTTGTACTCATCTTGAAATTTCCATCAATTCTTGGACTTCAAATGATTGTTAGAGTTTCCATTCAAGTGCACCAAACCTTGGTGAAGTTCTCCACATGCTCGAAGCTCCCAAAATTGGTCCTCATATATTCTCGGATCCCAAATCTTGTTTCTACACCCGTCTTCAGGTTGATCATCATTTTTCCAACCGGGTGGCAAGCAATCCGAATTCTCACTGAGGCATCCAAACAACTTCCTAGACCCATTCAATCTAGCTCTACACCAATCTTTGCACTTCAACTTTGAGCATTCAACCACAATGAACTAAAACTTGTGTTTCCAATCACTTACCATCTCCTTTTTACTCTTAAAACTTGTGTACCCTCCTCTACATCAAAGTCAAACTTCTTGGAAGAATACTTTACAACTCTAGATTCCCATGGAGGTTCAGCATCTCCTAAGTCTTCAACCACTTCTTCCTCTTCAACAATTACAGCTTCTTCCAATTGTTCTAGTACAAAATCACATTCCTCATTTTCCACCGGAGTTTCTAATCTCTCCTTCATGCTATGCTCCTCATTAGATTCTCCACATGCGGCCATGGGGGTACGTTGAGTGTCGAAGCGTAGGGAGGCTAAATTATTTACTACCTCAATCAAGGTAGTTATGAACTCTAGTGTCGTCCTTCGCATCTCTCTTTGCCCTTGAAGAACAAGACCAAGGGTGTCATCTATTGGAGACAGGAGTGGATATGAGGGTTCATTGCTTGGGAGGAAGGGTTCATGATAGGAAGGTGGTTCGTCTTGATAGGAATATGGAGATGGTGTATATTGAGGTGGTGGTTCTTGGGAGTAATTGTGTTGGAATTGGGGTGGTTCTATGTATGGTTCATATGGCTCATAAGGTAGTTGGTATGGTGGATAAGAATTAGGGTCATATGAAGGTGTTTGATTGTAGGGGGCTTGTGAGTATGATGGTTCAAAACTATGTTGAGGAGGGGGTTCATAGGCATATGGTGGTGGTTGTTGATAATCATTAGGGGGTCCACCACAGCCATTGAATGGATATGCATCTTGGAACGGCTCTTGCTCATATGTTGGATAAGGTTGTTGCCAAGATGGTTGATCAAATGCTTGAGGCTCTTCCCACCTTTGATTGTTCCATCCTTGATGCAAGCCTTTATTGTAGTTCTCATTTCCTGCAACATAACTATAACCACACTCATAGCCATATGGGTAAGAATTCATAATAGCAACAGAAAATAAAAACAAAAGCTGACAAAAATAAGCAAACAAAGTCCTAAAACTAACAAAAACTAACAAAGAAGAAAAAGATATATATATTCACAATATATATAATAACCAATAACAAGGCACACATTTACAATTCGCTGGCAACGGTACCATAAACTTGACGGAGAAAAATTGTCGGTAAAGAATTTCTCAATAAAATCGCGTTGCAAGTATAGATCTAAACCAACAATTAAACCTCAATCAACGTTTAAATTATTTGTCACTTAAGCAAACCAATAAAAATAACCGAAGTATTCAAACCTCGGGTCGTCTCTCAAAGGGATTACATGGAAGTGTACTTACTATTTGTTATAGGAAAATATTTTTGGGGTTTTTGAATGATGAACAAGGAATGTAAATGACAAGAAAATAAACTAACAACTAAGAAAAGTCCTAGCAAGGGTTGAGAATTAGAATTCCTATCCTCATTGTCATCGCCAATTGTGATGGTAATTGTATTTTGCTCTCACTTAGTTAACCTCTAACCAATGAAGGAAAATCAAGTGAGCAAAATCAACATGAGATCACAAGTCCTAATTAAAGACTAGATTTAGTGAAGCTCAAGCTAACTAGCAATTTTAAATCACCAATCAACAAGAGACCTTGACAATTCAAGAGTCTCTAAATCATCAACCCAGGCTAAGAACACAAAAATCTAATTTAAAATCCAACCAAGAATTTTATCAAACACTTAGAAGGCACAAAATAAAGGCATAGAAAATTAATAAGAGAATGTAAAATTTAAGACTAACAAATGCAAGGAATCAATAACCAACAACTAAAGAAAGAAGCCATAAACATGAAATACTTCAAATTGCATTAAAAAGGAATTAAATCTAACAAAAAGAGTTCATAAACTGAATTGAAAAAATAAAGAAATCAACAAGAAAAGATAAACTAAGATACTAGAACAATAAAAGGTAAAGGAGAAACTAAATTAAAGCAAGATGGAAATCTGAATTTGAAAAGAAATAAAACTAAAAGAAATCCTAAAACCTAGAGAGAGGAGAGAGCCTCCCTTTCTAGAATTCTACATCTAAAACCTAAAGTGTGTGAATGAATGAATGATTGAGTGATTCCTCCCAGCTCCATTCTGCAGCCTCTTATCTTCATTTTCGGGCCTGAAACTGGGTCAAAAGTAGCCCAGAAATCGCCCCCAGCGAATTCCTGTTACTGAGGCACGTGCTGCTCGTCATGCGTATGCGTCAGCCATGCGTGCGCGTCATTTGGACTATGGCTTGGTCACGTGTACGCGTCTCACCCATGCGTGCGCGTTGCTACCAGCTTCTCAAATATCCAAATTCTTGTGTTCCTTCCATTTTTGTATGCTTCCTTTCCATCCTCTAAGTCATTCCTGCCCTATAACCCTGAAATCACTTAACGCACATATCATGGCATCGAATGATAATAAAAGAGGATTAAAAATTAGCAATTTTAAGGCCTAGGAAGCATGTTTTCAATCATAGCACAAAATTTGGAAGGAAACTTAAGAACATGCAATTTACATGAATAAGTGTGAGAATACTTGACAAAATCCACTCAATTCAATACAAAATAAACCATAAAGTAGTGGTTCATCAGTTATCCAGCCAAACCCGACATGTCCGATAGCGAATCCTGGACAGTCCCTGCGTGCACGCATCCCCAAGAGTTTATGCATATATATAATCAATCATTTATTATCTCATTGGGAGAATCCAGGAAGTTAAAGTGCCCGGTTACATTTTGCGATA
Source organism: Arachis ipaensis (assembly GCF_000816755.2). Taxonomy (NCBI): domain Eukaryota; kingdom Viridiplantae; phylum Streptophyta; class Magnoliopsida; order Fabales; family Fabaceae; genus Arachis; species Arachis ipaensis. The sequence continues at coordinate 111,655,823 of NC_029792.2, read as the reverse complement.
GAGGGTCAACAGAGTATCGAGTCTCAACCTGGAGAAAGTGGTGGTAAGCCACTGCATCTACCCAGGAAAACTCGTGTCTCAGATAATTTCAAATGTATATTCCATATGGATCTTTCGGTTATAATTCATCAATATCATCATCACCCTCTTTCATATCTCATACAATCACAATTCATCATTATCATCAGCATTCCTATTCATATCTCATACGACTTTAACCACACCTCATTAATTCAATTATTCACTTCAAACTCTCTCTCAACATCAGCCTAACTTCCTCAATAGGTTCACTATCTTTCCTAAGCCTAACTCTAGCGATCAGATCTTAAACAGAGTTTATAGATGTTTGGAAATCTAGAGAAATGGTTAAAAACTCAAAGATTGTAATTTCAGCAAAGCAGAGGTCGTACGCGAGCCACCTACTACGTATGCGAGAATTGGTAACAAGATCGCCTATGCGAAAATGGTAGGCAGCGAAAGGGTTCTGCGTACGCATGCTACATGTCGCATACGCATGCGTGTAAAAATGACAATGCCGCGTACGCAGCCAGTTTTTGCGTACACGAGTGTGTGACAGAGCCCAATACTCGCGTCGCGTGACACTGTCGCGTACGCAAGCATATTAGTTTTGCCAAAAAGTCGTTAAGTTCAGAAAAAATTAATTTTTCACACCAAACTTCTAATGTGCATAACTTTTTCGTTAAAAATTATTTTTATTCTGTTCTTTGAACGTTACAAACTTCATAGACCCAATTTTCATTCAAAATAAGTTTCACAAGATTTGGGAGTCCGGAAGCCAAGTTATGACTCATCGAAGTTGGTCAAAAATTCAATTTTTACCAAAAGTTCAAATCCTCTAGTTTTCCAAAATTTCCAATCCAAAACCAACCAAACCATAATCAAATCTAGGGGTGTCCGCGGATCGGATCGGATCGAATATGGCCGAAAATTCGATCCGATCCGCACAATTTCTATCGGATCTTGTGAAGTTGTGACAGTGCAAAGTAACGCCGTTCTCCGACGCCCACAACATTCGTCCTTGTGAAATTTTAATGGACCAATTCAACCATCAACACCGACCTTTGAACATAGGACGGATATTAACTAAATAATTAGGTTCTTATGCTTTGACTTTAATTATGTTCAATCACGTAATTTCTGAGAAACATTTTTAAAGTCGTAATTTAACTTTTGTAATTGAATGAGCAATCCAATGTTACAAAATTTGTTTCTTTACTCGGTATATTACAATCTGACTTTGTGAGTCAATACACAATATTACTAACACGTGACATATGAGATATTGGAACTCCTCAAAGATCTTCTTCTCAACTTGTCATAGAATTGAACTACCATGAAATTAAAATGCCACCAGGATAATAGTTTAGTTCCATGTTCATTTGAAGCATGGGAATGGAAACATAAGGTGGAGATAATCGTCACATATTCACATGGCATCTGAAAAGGAATTGAATAATATATAAACATCTTATTTGTATTTAAATATTCGCTGAAGAAACCTTTGGCTCTTCGGCAAACGCTAACATGCTGCAGAAACAATTATGTAACATGACTAAGTCTCGAATCTCTCTTACATGAGGAATATATACTTCGCTTAGTTGGCAAAAGTCAACTACGTTATATATGCGTACGTTTTAATAATTTTTTAACTAATAATTAAATCAAATCTTTTTAAGACCTTAAAAATTCTCCACAATTGATTCCTAATACTTTCTCTTATATTAAACATATATCGGAAGATATAATATTTGTGGTCAACTGTTCATGCTTGAATCTAAATAACAAGCCCAACAACTCTAAGCCCAAAGAAAAGAAGTCTTCTTTAGCTAAAGTGTAGATCGCAAGCTGGCCCACTAAAAAGACCAGACCAACTGGTGGGTCCATGTACCCGAACACCATTAGACTCGAGCTCGAAGACCCGAGTTTCACTTGACTTAGAAAAAAAAAAAAAAGTAATGATGTATCATGTAAATAAAATATTAGCCAAAAAGAGATTATATAAAGCTTAGCCTTCTTCCATTCAGAGACACTAAAAACCGCAGAAAAAGTGAGAACAGTGTGAAGCAAAATCCAAGGTAGGTTGTTCAACTCTTACATCTACTTCACTATTTTATGGACTATATATCTGAATTGCTGAAGTTTTCCCTGAAACTCTGTGGTATTTGAGATTGAGAGTGATTATTAATTTGATATTCAAGTTGAATGAGTTTGGATATCATTCTTATTCTGTTATAATTGACTAGTTCGATCTATGTAGAATAGAAAACAGAATCTGTTATTTTTCAATTTAAGGTGGTTATTATGGAGATGATATGTAATGAAGTCAGAATTGTAATCAAAATGAGGTATTCTGGGTTCCATGAGGTACTTGAATTGATCATGATGTCAGAACACTAGTGTGCCTTTTAATTTGGACAAGTTAATCTCTCAGGTATGCATATTGATTTTTCTTATTATTTGAGACAAGTTATCAATCTTATAAAAGAAAGGGAGAAGTAAACTCATGCTATTTTAACACTTCACATGAATGACCAAAATAAAAAGTAAAAAGGTCATGTGACTTTTTCTTAATTGATTTTGTAATCTTTTTAACAACCGTATATTGCTACACAACCACCATTTGCTCTTACTCTTGCTCTTGCATCAAAGTAAAACTACTCTTCTGACTAGATACATCCTTTTATATATGGAAATAGGGGTGTCCGCGGATTGGATCGGATCGGATATGGCAAAAAATTCTATCCGATCCGCACAATTTTCATCGGATCGGATCGGATCGGATATCGGATATATCCGCATTATTAAACCTTCTCTTTTTAATCATATTTCTATGTAAAAAAATTCGATAAAAATATTTATTTCATACTTTTAAACTTATTTATTTCTAAAATATTTTTAATCAAACTCTCTCTAAATAACAAAAATAAAATAATACAATATATGAATAATAATTACTAACTAAAACATACAAACAAGTAAATACCAAATACCAAACATATATATTTATTTATTTTTAATTATTATAGTGCGGATCTGCGGATCGGATATGTGGATGTAGAGCAGATATCCGATCCGCAATCAATACCAATTACTCCTACACACTACCATAAACTCTTTATTCACTTCACAATAATTCCAACACATAAATTCATCAATTCATTCAAACTATTTTCACACATAATTCCACCAACTTCACCAACCATTATCAACATCATATATATATTTAAACCACCAAATCCAACAATTCAGAGTATTCAAGCCTATCTTATGGCAACTAGCCTAAGTTTTTATGCAATATTATATATTAACTACAGGAAACTAAAGCTATACTTTGTCAATTTTCTCTCGAGCTCAAAGACACAACGAAAACTTCCTCTCTTCAAGCCCGATCCGATCAATTTGCGGATCGGATCGTATCCGCAATTTTCGGATCGGATGCAGATATTTACCGTGGATCTGCGGATACGATCCGATCCATGGACACCCCTAATCAAATCAATACCAATTACTCCTACACACTACCATAAACTCTTTATTCACTTCACAATAATTCCAACACATAAATTCATCAATTCATTCAAACTATTTTCACACATAATTCCACCAACTTCACCAACCATTATCAACATCATATATATATTTAAACCACCAAATCCAACAATTCAGAGTATTCAAGCCTATCTTATGGCAACTAGCCTAAGTTTTTATGCAATATTATATATTAACTACAGGAAACTAAAGCTATACTTTGTCAATTTTCTCTCGAGCTCAAAGACACAACGAAAACTTCCTCTCTTCAAGCTCCCAAACCTCCAACCCAACTCAATCAAGTTTCCAACCACCAAAGCTTTATTCCGTGTACTCCATTTCACCAGTTTGACATTCAATTCACATGGATTCGATCTGAATCCATAAAATTTCATACATAACCACAATTTCAATATCTAAACTTCACAAAATTGAAGAATTCAAAGGAGATAAGAGTTCTTCACCTTTATCCACTGAGTAATTGGATGAAACCCATCTATACCTCGCAATAGAGTACCCAAAACCATCAAAAGCGCAAAATTCTCAATACCCATGAACCAAATTCAAAAAATTGAAGAGAGGTAAGGGCTGGGTGAGAAATTTCTAATTTCTTATCACTTTGTTCGGATATATTTGAAAAACTCGGTGAGGCGATCGGAGCTACGGATTGAAAGTTACGAGGGATTGAAGTTAGAATTGTTTTAATTAAGAAAAATATTTTGGGCTTTGGATACCTGATAAGTTTAGTAGGTTAATGCAAATGGATGAATATTTATGATATAAATGATTTTTTGTTGGAATTGACATGTTGTACTTGTTGAATTGGTTGATTTCTGAATTTTCGGTAAAATGGATTGAATATATTGATTTTGGTTTTCTTTGATTTAAATCGATAATGATTGGTCTTGAATGAAGGATTTGAAAACGTTGATTTAAAATGTTGGTTTTGTTGAGTTGAGGTTGAAAAGAGGGGACCCGTGATGGGTGACAAACTCCAATTTTAAGGGGAGGTGCTGCCGAAATTTTTCTAAGAACTTAAAGGAGTTTTTGTTATGATTTTGAAATTGAGTTTGGTTTGAATAAATTATTAAAATATATAAATCTTGAATACTCTTCGTATTTTAAAGAGAGTCAAATTTTCATGATTTGGTCGAATTGTGATTTTAATTCATTTGATTTTTAATAATAACGAAAAGAGATGTGATTAACTAGCTAAAGACTTAAAACAGTAATTTAAATATAAATTCAAGGGATTGGAAATAAGAGAGTGAGTTTGAAGGTTATGCTTGAAGTTGAGATGCGGTTAGTGACAATTGGTTTTGATCGAGATTTGATGATGATTTCGAGATTGAGAGAGGGGATAATGATTAAATATGATTGAGGTATGGTGATAACTAACGATGATTATGAATAAGAATGGAGTGAAATGTGTGAATTAAATAGGCTTGATTTTGGTTGATGGTGAATGAGTGGATTGAGTGGTTCGGGGTCATTTATTGAGTTAAAAACTATTTTGTCTTGTGAACTTTTGGAAACGATTGGTAAGTTCTATTTTCGGTTAAAAATAGATTTCTGGCCAACTACGGCAGACGGTAACTCGGTCATCGGAGTTGAAAATTTTACAAAACCGGATTCTATGAAAATTTGTTTATCGATCTTTCTAACGGTTCAAGAATGGTTAAAAAATGAATTTTGTGGAAAAGTTATGAAGGTTTGAAAGTTGGGTTAAAAAACTGGTTTTATTATAGTATATTAGCTTTTCACATCCAGATATGCCATGTGTACACAGAACTCATCGTGTGTACGTGAGAGTTGGCCACTGCCAACACTTGACGCAAGTGCTACGTACCTGAGTGAGCTCCACTACCCAAACCTTCCGCGTATGCGAAGGTGGTCCGCATACGCGAGTTTTGAATATTTACACTCCTGCATACGCGAGCATGTGCATGCGTACACGACCACCCCTGTTTTTCTGAAAAGTAAATTTTTAAGCTCTCAACCATTCTTCGAGCCCTCTAAATCTTTACAAATCCTGATATGAGGATAGATCCAGTGTAATTAAGGATAGAGGAGTTAGAAACGAGAGTTAATGGAATGTGATGATGAATGGTAAATGATTATGATGAGGGATGACGATGAATAAGCTTAATTAAGATTGAATGTGAATTGACATGAGATTTAAGAGGAGACTATTAATGAAATTGAGAATGATGTTGAAATTGAAATTGACAATGAGATTGAGTCTGATGAGGTATACCTGCTTGTAGGGGTGTTCACGGATCGGTTTGGATCGCTTTTGTAGTTTTTAATAATGATTTTCAATTTCTAACTGGTATGGTCTTGAATCTTGTTGAAAAAGTTTTAAGGTTTAGAATGATTTTCAAATTTAGTTTGGAACTTTGGTTTAAATTATATCATTTAAAAGAAAAGTGATTTCTATGATTTTGTTAATTTGTGAATCCAGTTTGAAATTTAAGCTATGATTTAAGAATTTTAATGAATTTAGGAAAATCATGCTTTAAAGTGATTGATTTACGAATAAATGATTTTTGACTCTTTTGAAAAAGTTTTAACAATGAACTTGTTCAGATTGAACTTATTTTAAAGGTTTTGGAAAATGTTGTAAAAGCGGCATTTGGTTTAAAGGAAAATTTCGGTTCGATGTAGTAGAGTAATTTGAGTTCTTAGTGACCGATAATCAGAGTGACGCAGCAGAAGGCGAGAGAGAACATCAACACGGTAGTGCTATGGTGGACGAGAGGCTTTGATGACTCATTTGGAAGGACAACGCTGGTAGTAGAACACTTCTAGGAGGATATATCATGCGATTCGAATTTTGGGGACAAAATTCCTAATTAGGAGGGGAGAATGTAAGAACCAGCTTAACCGCTTTTAAAAATAATAATTTAATTGTCCGAAATAGGTTAAAAAATATAGAAATGATATTTTGAAAATAAAAAGGTAAAATTTGATTTCAATGAATTTTCCTGAGTTGGAAAATGTATCTTTTGTGAAAGATTTTTTTAAAAATGTGTATCGGTACTTAAGCCGGCAGTACCGGCTCTAGACTGTCCGATACCGTGATTTGAGAAAAATAAGATTTTAAAAATTGATTTATTGTTTTGGAAGGATAAAAATAATTTGAAATCGAAAACCGGATGCTAATCTTAAAGGTTTTGGCCCAAAGTAGGCCAAACGGACCAAAAATGCTAACGGGTTGGATCGGGCCCAAACCGGACCCAAGACCCAACATATATATGCTCATTAAATGAGCATTTCAGCTCATTTTCACCCCAACCAAGAGAAAGGGATGCTGATAAGGGAAGAGAGGAGAAGAGGGGTTTCACTATTCACCTCCATCTTCCTCAAGCCATAACTTGAGCTACGGAGCTCCGACTGACGAGCCGTTTGTGGCCACGCATCGCTCTTGCCGAACCCATCATTTCTAGCTAAGTTTTGTAGGTAAGATCTCTAAAATTGCACTCCAGTTTCCAGCCCTAGCATTTTCGCATTTTTGAGTTTTGTTTCTGAGTAGATTTTGTGATTTTGTTTATTTATGGGTGATCTAGCATTGGAGTATTGTTGGGTTTTACACCTAATCTCGTTGGATAAGGTAAAGTTTCCCTAAATCTTTATGTTTAGTTATTTTTGTGAACCCTAGGTTTGATGTTTGTATGTTATGTGATGTTAAATTGAGTTTTGGTGTTTGTTGGAGTTGGTTTGAGGCTTTGGATCGAGCTTGGTGGCTTCGTTTTGGTCTTTAGTGTATTTTAGGAATTGGCCAAAGTATGGTTTCGGTTTTCTTTATGTAATATGTAATGTTTCTGGACACTTAGGCTAGTTGACCTTAAGATAGGTTTGAATGATGTGATTGTATGATTAATTGTATATAATGTTATGCTTGATGATGGTTTGGATGTAGGTTGAATGAGTTTGAATGTGATGACATATATGTTGTTAGATGATGATTATTGATGAGTTATGTTGGTGGGTGTTGAGGTTTGAAGATGGATGTTGATGATAATTTTGATTGTTAGTTATTGTGGTTCATGTTGAAAGTAAACGAGTGAGGAGGTTTGATGAATTGAATAGATTGATTGATGATAATTGGACTAATTAGATGAAAGATTTGATACTTGTAGCATTGATGATTGTTGGGAATTTGAATGGTGGTATTAAGAAAATTGGATGTGATATTACGTTGAATTTAGAGTTGGAGGAGGTGAGTATTAAATGGTTTAGATGATTGAATGATTGATATGGCTAAGGAGTGTTTAGTATGGATTCTTGAGTAATTTTGGTATTGTTGCATTGTGAATAGTTTGATTTTGAATTGAGAGTTTTGGTAAAATTGAGTTTTTAAGATTTTTGGTAAAAATAGATTTTAGGCAAACTTTGGCGGATCATATCTTGAGATACAGTTTTTGAAATTGATTAAATTTTATATCAAATTAAAGATAATTCAAAGAGCTTTAACACGGTAAAAAATTTGTGGAAATTGAAATTTTGTAGGAAAAGATATGATCGTTGGAAGTTGGTGTCAAAAATCTGAATTCTGTGATGTTGAAGAATTTGTGATTTCTAGTTTGTGTGCCCACGCACACTGTTGTGCGGGTGCTCTGAACAGTGGCTATGTTTTGACTTGTGCGTACACACACCCTTGTGCGCACGCACACCTTGTGATTTTCAGAAAACGTGCGTACACACATTCTAGTGCGCACGCACACACAGGGATATGCCTACTGTTGTGAATGTTCACACACTCTGGTGCGCATGCATACCTTGTGAAATTTGTAAGTTATGCATATGCACAATATCATGCGTACGCACAAGCTGGGAAGTGCATTCTGTTGAGGGCATTCGCACGTATTCATGTGTGTACGCACAATGGAAAATTTTACCTTTTGTGCGTACGCACACTTTGAGAAAACTCTTCTGGACGTGCGTACGCACAACCTTATGCATACACACAATGCCCTGTTTTTCAATGAAAACCTTGTTTTTAATTGTTTTACCTTCCCAGCAAGCTTGTAAACTTTCATAACACTTGTTTAAAACCTTTTTGCCAGTTTTAGGGTTTTAAATCAAGGGAGAAAATAATAAAAGAATAAAAGGATATTTTTAGTTGTGAGTTTAGAGCCAGTGACATCGGTTTGGAAGGTTTGTATAATTTCTAGCTTGAATTGGTGAATGTTGAGTTGTGAAGTCTATGTTTGAAGAGATTTTTAAGAAATGGGAATGCTTATTATGAATTTGAGAAGTTGGAAACCGGTGATGGTTATGATAAGTTGAGAACTTGGACAGGAATGATGAAATTATTAGATTATATGGGAGTGTGCAGAGCCTATATCTCCGGCATGGCATATTTTTTCTGCTGCATGAGTGTGCGGAGCGTATATCTCCGGTGTAGGCTCCGGCGTAGCAGTTTTTCTACTGCAAAGAGTGTGTCCAACACTATATCTTTGGAATGATTTATGATGAGACTGTTGTTGTTTCCTTTTTTGCTGCATGAGTGTGTAGAGCCTATATCTCTGGCATAGCAGACTCCCTGCGGTATGAGTGTGCGGAGCCTATATCTCTAGCGTGGCAGATTTCTTTACTGCATGAGTGTGTAGAGCTTATATCTTTAGGCATGGCAGGAAGGCTACATCCGGAAGGATGTGTCGGGTTGGCATTTATAGACCGACAAGTGATATCACGAGCCAATAGGATACGCATTCATCATATGCATCTCTTATGTGCTTATTTGGTTTGATTACTTGCAGTTTACCTAAATGTATAATATATGCCTACTTGTTATACATGAATAGTACCTGTGTATTATTAGTTTGCATATACTTGTGATTGTCTAAGGTTGAGGAGGTAAGGTAGGTGGTGGCGATGGGATCGCAAGGAGGGTAGGTTGGTAAAGGTTGTGGGATACAGCAGTGTGACTAGTTCTAGTTAGAAATCCCCTAAGTTTAGATAACCCTGCTTATGGTTTATGGTTTAATTTTTTTATTTTAGTAAGCTTGAATATCTGGATCGGTGTGAAGTTCTAGGATTTCCTTTGGCGTCCCGAAACCTTATATCTTATCTATTGGGCACTGTTACCATACTGAGAACCTCCGGTTCTCATACCATATATTGTTGTTGCTTTTCAGACGCAAGTCGTAACCCACCTCGGTGAGTTGCGGGATGGTGACAGAGCGGAGGATCTTTTGTTATCTTTTTGTATTTTTGATTATGTTGCTGTAGTACTTTCTCTCACTTTTCCGTTTTAGACTTTATGGCCTTAGAGGCTTGATTTGAGAGATAAGTTGTATAAGCTGTTTTAAACTTCCAAAGCTCTTTTGTATTTCAGTTTGACTAGCCGGCCTAGACTCCGCAGGCTGTGACTAGTTCTTTTTTTGGTATTTCATA
>NC_029792.2:111620595-111645609 GCF_000816755.2 Arachis ipaensis | reverse complement strand
CCATTTCTATATATATATATATATATATATATATATTATGAGTCTTAGAACTGTCATGACATTTTGTTATCCTTCGCTTTACGGCTAGAGGTAAGACCTAGGGTAACGGGGTGTTACATGTAGCCTATGTTGATTATGATGAAATTGTGTGGTATTAGATTAAATTGTATGAATTGGAATCAAATTGATGGATGTTGGATACCTAATTTGAGCTTTGGAAGCTGAAAATTCAATTGATGAGGAGGAGGCTTGGGGCTTGTGAAATGGATTTGATTAGGATTTGGTTGTTTTGGTTTGGAAAACTTGAGATTTTGAGTTTTGGAAAAAACACAATTTTAACTAAATAAAAGTTGGGTCTGACTTCTGAGTAGTTTATAACGTCTGAAGAACGGACGAAAAATGAATTGTAACAAAAAAAAAGTTATGTGCGTTTGAAGTTGGGATTAAAAAAATGAATTCTGCAGAAAACCAAAATTCTGGCATGCGTGCGTACGCACAGACCAGAGCGTGTGGGAAAGCTCGTGCGTATGCACGAGGGGGTGTGCGTACGCACACCCTGAGGATTTTGCAAGTTGTACGTACACACACTATGATGCATACGCACAGGCTGAGAAAGTTGCTTGGTGCATGTGTACACACGATGCCATGTTTTATACTAAAACTCTGTTTTTAGCTATTCGACCTTTCAAGCAAGCTTGTGACCCTCCGAAACCACTGTTTTGTTGAAAATTCACCATTTTTGAACTATCAACCATTCCTCTAGTTTTTCCAAACCTCTAAAAACTCTGTTTAAGGTTCGATGGTTAGGTTTTAGGTTATAGATTATGAGTAAGAGTGTTGATGGAGCTAGTTTTGGTATCAAAGGAGACATGATAAGTGAATAATTGACTTGATGAGGTATGGAAATTGATGAATGATGATGACATTGAGAGATAATAAATTAAAAATCTATGTGACTTGTATATGTTGAGACAAATTGTTGACCCTCTGTCGCAAGATGTGACCCGGTACTCTAACTTCCTGGGTTCCCCATGGGCATATATATATATATATTCACCCATGAATAAATTTTGAGCTTGGGATTTTTTTCATGGATATTGTTAAGCTTGGGTCTGTGCGCATAGAGGGACTATCCAATGTTAGCTATCGGGATATGTCGGGTTGGCTATATAACCGACAGTTGAGCTCATCAGCCATACGACAGGCATACATCATATGCATGTGAATGTTTTGCTTGAATGTGCATTTGTTTTGGTTTTCCTAATTGCTTAGTCATGTTTATCTGCTACTTGCTTACTTGCTATATCTGAACCCTACCTGTACTTTATTTGTTTGCCTTGTTTGTGTATGTTATCTGAGAGACCCTCTCTTGGCGGAGGTGTGGGGGGTGTTCCATCGGTGATTAGGAGATTTGAGAAAAAGAAGGTGCAGAGTTAGGTTAAAATTATAATTTCTTAGATTGATTACCGAATTTCTAGTTTAGTATAGTCTCTAAGTTAAAAACCTGAATGTTAGAGTTCTAGGAATGCCTTTGACTTTTCCAGGACCTTATACATTATCTATGCGGGCACCTTTACCATGCTAAGAACTCCCGGTTCTCATTCCATACATATTTCTGCTGTTTTTCAGATGCAGGTTGAGAGGCACATTTTTTAGCGTCTGGAGACCCTCTAAACAAGCAAAAAACTATCTTTTAGGCTGTTATATTTTGTTTTAGGCTATGTATATATGTATGTAGATTCTCTGCATGTATATTTTGTATTTTTACCCTCTTAGCGGTTGCTTTTGGATAAACAGGTATTTTGTTTATGTTTTGGGAAAACTTTGGGTTATGTATATATATGTATGTATACTCTGGCTAGCCTTAGATTCGCGGGTCGAGTTTGGAGATTGATAGTTGTATCTTTGGAACTCCGATCTCATTATATATGTGTTATCTTTCCCTCTGATCCCGTTTATCCGGCTTACGCGTATCTTTGCGAGTGTGACACGATTTTCTACTTTATCTTTTGTTTAGCTTCTTATTTAAAGTTCCTAGATATGAATTCTTTCAACTATATTTATATACGTCTCTTTCTTTTAGAGGTCATAATATCTCGCCACCTCTGCTTTATGACTTAAGCGTAAGGCTCTGTGTGGTAGGGTGTTATAAGAGTGCAAGCGTCGACGGTGGGAGAGAGTGTGAGCGTCGGTGATGAGTGTTCGACAGAGTGTTAGGGCATTGTTAGGGTTCTTCGAAGAGGGCATTGTTAGGTGAAGGCTCTGTAAAAAGAGTTTTAGTGTGGAAACTTAATTTTTTTTTCTTTTTTGAATTTGGCCATGCTTTTTAAGGGTGTCAAAAGAGTTAGCGAAATGGGCACGCTTCAAAAACGTGATGATAACTGAAACATTTGGCCACGCTTTAAGTTGTTCTCTATGGCTACGCTTTTGAAGTGTAGCAAGACAAAACATGGCCAAATCTTTAGTCAATTGCCACCCTCATAAAAGGGTGGCTATGGACTTCTTTCGGCACGTTTTTGAAGTGTAGCAAAAAAAAACGTAGCCAAATCTTTAATCAATCGCCACCCTCATAAAAACATGGCCATTGACCCCTTTTGGCCATGTTTTTGAAGCGTAATAAGAAAAAAGCATGGGGACAAACTTTTTTCTTGTAGTGAATTATTCTGTGTGTATGTCTATCTATATCTCTCCTTATAACATTTTCATAAAAAAATAGTAAAGTATTAAAATATTTCTATATTTAAAGTACTTTCGCCTTGTTAGACAAGTTGTTACAATATTAGTATTTAGTTATTTTGGTTTGTGAGTTAACACATCAACATCCTTGATAGAGTTACAAAATTTGGTTGGTAACACTACCCAATGATATGAGCAATAAAGCTTAGGCAAGTCAACTGTCCTTTCAGTTGTATATGCAGTAATGGACTCAGAGATAAAAGTAAACTGCAAATTGTAAAGCCCGTGAAATTATCGAATAATTAGTCAATAAATCGAATTTTAATTAGAAAAATTAAAAATGCAAAACTAATATCAAAATAGAATAGATCTCTTCAAAACGAGAATTTTGATACCAATTTCGAAAAATTTGGCCCAAAGTTGGACTGAATGGGCCGAACCGGCTGAACCAGGGCCCAAACCGGGCCCGTTGGTCCAACCGGACCCATAACTTAAAAGAAGCAGCAGCTTCTTCTTTCCCATTTCATACACACGACGCCAAACAGATTAGGGAGGAAGGAAAACTCCATAACCCTCAACAAATCTTCTCACTACCATAACTTTTCCGTTCGAGCTCCGATCGCCGCACCGTTTGCAGCCACGCATCCAGCGCGTCGAGCTCTACATTTCTATCGGATTAATTTCACCGGTAAGTTCCATTTTCGTTTCAGAATCTCTATTCTTTTTTCTATTATTGAAATTGAAACCCTATGGTGAGATTTTGCCAATTTGGTGTTCTAGGTTCGATTTAGCTTGCAGAGCTTTCTGGGTTTGAGTTGCTACGCGTGTGGGAGCGGTAAGAATTCCCTAAACTTTAATTTAATTTTGATTTCATTAGAAAAAATCTGAATTTGGAATATATATGTGTATTAGGTGTGAATTAAGTTTATATACATGCTTTGGAAGTGAAAAGTGAACATTTGGAGGCTTGGTGGTGATTGAAGTTAAGCTTGTGGCTGGTTACTCTAAGCTTGAGGGACTGTTTTATAGCTTGTGAGGCTGCCTTGGATTAAATAAAGTGATCGGCCAAGGTATAGTTTAGGTTTCGCGCGTTTAATATATAAGGTTGTGTGAAAACTTAGGCTAGAGCATTATAGGATAGGTTGAAATGGTTTGATATGTTGAATGGTTAGTATTTGTGATGTTGATGAATAAATTGATACGGTATGGTATTGAGTAATTAATAATGGGAATTTAATGTATGTATGTGTATATGCTTGTATGTTGGTGATGAATGAAGGGTGATGATTATGGCAAGGTAATGGTGTGGTTGAGATAGTGAATGGTATAATTTGGACTTGTTGGTATTGACTTGATAATTAGTGTTGTAATGAGGATTGAAGAATTTCATGAAAATGGTAAGAATGAGTATGTGTAGCAATATGTGGTTTGTGCAAAAATTGGTAAATTGGGTGGAATATGATGTTATTGAGCTAAGGTTGGTAGAATTGTTGTGTTATGGTTAACGATTGATTATGTTGATGGTTGTGGTATGCTAAATTGGGTGGAGAAGAGGTTTGAAAAGAAAATGTGGTTTTGTGTTTTTGGTAAAAAAAAATTGATTATGAATGAACTTTGGGAGTCCATAACTTGCTCCTCAAATTTTGGATGGAAATGTGGTTTATTTCAAATGAAAGGTCGTTTTGAAAACTTTTGAACGATATATATTTCGTGAAAAACAGAATTTTGTAAAGGAAGTTATGGACGATTGAGGTTTAGGGTGAAAACTGTGTTCGCAGGATATCAAAACTGGTTTGTAGTAGCTTTCTGGGCATTCTGCCAATTTTTGGAAAATGTACGCGTGGCCCACGCGTACGCGTGGCGTGGCATTTTAATGATGCATGCACGAGTAGCCATGCGTGCGCGTGAGAGGCCAACGTGCATGATCACACGTACGCATGACTCACGCGTACACGTGAAAATGCTATTCTCTCTACGTGTGCGCGTGACCTACGCACACGCGTGACCTCTGTTTGCTGCAAAACTAGATTTTGGGTGTTTTAAACTAGATTTTCACTTCTAAACATCCATTTTTATTTCTTTTAGACTTAGGTATAGTACTAACTCCAGTAGCTAATTGGAGCTAGAAAAATAAGATAACTTGGAGATGAAGTAAGAGGTAAAATAATGAGTTATATGAAGGAGATGAGAATGTTAAATGAAGTTTTATGCCATCACTTGATAAATGATTATATATTGATTGAGAAAATGAAATGGCTTATGAATAATGATATCTGAGACACGAGTTTCCCTGGGTAAGAATCGTGGCTTGCCACCACGTGTTCCAGGTTGAAACTCGATACTCTGTTGACCCTAGGTCGTAAGGGTGACCGGGCACGTATAAATTCCCGGGTATGGATAGCCCCCATTGAGTGATTTGAATGATGAATGAACGTGAAATCTATGCATAGACTCATGGGATGCGCGACGGGGGACAGTCTAAGGTTTTCAGACTTGTCGGGTTGACTGGATAACCGACAGATGAGCCTCATCAGCCATAGGATAGGCATACATCATGTGCATTTGTTTGTTTTGATTACTGTGCATTACTTGGGATTGCCTAACTGAACATATACATCCTGCTACCTGTTACACTTGCTACTTGCACTATCTGTTTCTTACTTGTGTGTGAATCTGTTTGGTTATTTGTCTTTGCTGAAGTATGGATGACGGAGGGACGGAAGAATGGTGAACTGGTTAGGTGTTAGGTGTTAGGTTTTAAAGCAAGTAAGTATAGTGTACTTATATTACCTACCCCTATTTATGGCTTCTGCTTAGAAATTAAGTCTTATAATTGTATGACGGAGTTCCAGGATTGCCTCTGGCATTCCCAGGACCTTATTTATTATACGCGTGGCACCTTTACCATGCTGAGGGCCTCTGGTTCTCATCCCATACTGTGTTGTTGTTTTCAGATGCAGGTCGAGAGGCTCCTCGCTAGGCGTCTGAATCTTTGAAGAGGAGTAGTCCTTGGGACATTTTGGGTTCTCTGTTTGTATATATATTACTGATGTACTTAGCTTGCTCTCCAAGAAACTTGTTTATTTTGTTCCTCAGAGGCTACAGGAGACTTAGGGACTTGATTCTGTATTTTGGGTGTTTGGGATACTTATGTATATATATGTAAATATTCTCCGGCCAGCCTTGGCTTCGCAAGCTGAGTTAGGAGCTAGTTCCTCTGTATTATTGGCACTCTTGTGACTCTTTTACTTATTCCTAACCTCAACTCTTAAGTTTCTTAGCATGTAAGTAATTCTATTTTTCTCGAGCGTTGCACTTTTTATTTCGCGATTTTGTTTTACCTATTTTTCAAGGCTCCTAGTTTATTATACTCTTTCTACTATTATACGTATGTATTTTATTTTAGAGGTCGTAGAGCCTCACCACCCCTGTTTTACATCCTAGGTGTAAAGCTTTGTGTGGTAGGGTGTTACATTATGGTATTAGAGCAGTTCTTTCCTATAGAGCCTGAGGACGGACTGAATATGCTTCTGTGCAGTCTCTGTGTATGTGTCTATGTGCTATTAGGATATCTAGCTGATATGTGTAGCATACATGTTCGTGAGCATGCATTTGGGACTCTAAAGCACTAAACTTGAGATATTGAGACTGATCACCTTAATATCAATTGTTTGGTGTGAACAGGGACCAAATGTCGTCTCGCGGATCCGAGCGAGGTACCCGGAGGGAAAATCTTAGGACCAAACCAATGTAAGGACCTCGAGATGGAAGCTCGGGTGCTGGTACAAGCAACATAGGTCAATATTATAGGTCTATGACCCTTATTGATTTCCTCAAGAGTGGTCCACCTCAGTTTAATGGAATTGCCAATGCGTTAGAGGCTGATCGGTGGTTTCGAGATGTGGAGAGGTTTTTATACACTCAGCACATACCGGAAGTACAGTCGGTGGAAATAGTGACTTACATGTTGGAGGGAGATGCTCAGAAATGGTGGCAGGAGTTATATCATACCTTGCAGATGGAGTTAACATATATCCCTTGGAATAGATTCAATACGAAATTTTATGGGAAATATTTCTTACATGCACTTTGCATTACAAAGGAGTTGGAGTTAATGCAGCTGAAGCAAGAGAATATGTCTGTTGCTGTCTATACCCGTGAATTCGACAACCTGTGTCGTCTCTAAAATGTTTGTCAAGGAAATCCAGCCGACTATGAGGCGTGGAAGTGTGCTCAGTATGAGAAAGGACTTAGGAGAGACATCTTTAACTACGTGTATCCGCAAAGGTTAACGAATTTCACTGAATTGGTTAGGAAAAGTCAATTCATAGAAGATTACTCCATGAAGAGGGCAATGTTACAGGAAGGCTATGGAGAGACAGCTCCAGATAGGAAATGCCGGGATGCAACCGAATTCGATTCTTAGACCCGAGGTAACCATGAAATAGCAGTTGAATTTTTAGCTACCTTGCATATCATTAATATGTATTATCCATTTGTGAAGCATGACAAGTTTTGATGATCGTGGAGTCCGAGCTGATGGTTAGTGGAAGACTATTAGTTGTTAAGATGGAGCGATACTTAGCTAACTTAGATGAGTGACTAGGTTCTTAAAGGATGAAAATCAGAATGACGCAGTGGAAGCAGGATGGATTATACCTAAGGAATTGGAACTGTCGAGAGCTATGTGGAGTTACCATTTGAAATCCAGTGACATTAAGACTTTGAGGAAGAGGAATAGAGCGGATTCAACCTTTAGTTGCTAATTAATTAAGAGACGAGTCAAGGTAAGACCAAATTCCTATACGAGAGAGTTCTCGAGACCGTTCTTGAAGATGTACCAGAATTTCCACCATAGAGAGAACATGAGTTTGCGATAGACTTAGTGCCGAAAGTCGGATCAGTGTTGATCGCACCACAAGTGAAGACATCATTATAATCAGTAAAACTCAGGACCGAGTTGGAGGGAGTACGGGAAGAGAGAATCGTCCAACTAAGTGTTTCTTTGCGAGAGCATGCCAACTAATATTCACGACTTAATCTAATTTTTCTCTTATAGCTTACATTGAAAGCTCTATCTTGAATCTTTTCCTGTAAGAGCCTAATTCACCGTTCTTCCGATTTTGTTCCTCACTCGTATAAAGGTTGTCTCTTTTGAAATAAGCCTGAACTCATCCTAATATAATCACATAATCTTTGAATCCTAGAGACCTGCGGTACGTGGAGTTGCTCTCTTGTGGAAACTCGCGTTCCTTTAAAGCCAACTAGAACCTATTTAATTCGACATGTCTTATTCTTTTATTCAAGCTTTGATTCGAACTTCTTCCTTGAGATGCAACTGGATTTCTCTTCTTGTGTATTCCATTAGTTCTGTACAAGTCCGGCTAACTGTATACAAGACTTTCTTTTGATTCCTTGTGAACACCGTTCGTGTTACTTATTCGTCTTTTTAAACATAACATTTCTTTGAAAAAAAATCAACTCGTACTGGATTTTGCATCGTGGATAACTTTTAGATGCAATTATTAGAGTGTCAATCCTTTAGAGCAAGACTTTTGAACAAGAAAATGAACCAGCGACATTACTAAGGAATTTAGAGGCCTTAATCCTCGCTAATCGTATCGCTCGTGACTAAATAGATGCAATGAGGTGCACCGTGGGAATGAAATACCAGGATCCGATGAAAGCCTTCGAGCCATAGAAAGAAGATTGATCTTCATGACAATGCTTGTATCACTTGAGCCTAACGAACCATTTAGGGAATGACTACGATGTATTATTGAAAGCCTTAAGATGCATGCAGACGCAACGTCGTGAGGTTGTGATAGACGCCCTAAGCAAGAAGTTTCTAAAAGATTATTGGACGTTAATTCCAAAGGAGAAAGTGTTAGATGAGTGAAAGTTCTAAGTTGGAAGAGAGAGAGAGTGTGGTTGGAAATGTCGGTCTAAATTCATTGCTAGGTTACAACGTGGCATCGATGAAGTACGGGACGCGTAATGAGATAATAAGGAGTCGCCAAAGATGTCGAAGTTTGGTAAACAAAAGGGAATTAAGAAGAGATTTATATGTCCAATGCCGAAATAGAGATCGTAGGGTCAAGGACTTAGGGAGTGCAACTGGTGATAAGGAGCTACGAAGAGTACTGAAGCCGGTTGAATCAAGAAGATGCCAATAGAGGGTTATGTGTTGAAATCGGAAGTTGAAACGAGAAACTGTTGTCCGAAGCTTACAAAAGAGGATTTTCAAAGTTACCTTGAGATTTCTAAAACGTATCGCAAATCCAAGAAAATATTTTGAGCAGCCAGAAGTGAAGAACGAAGTGACAATCTATGTGATTACATGTTCGATGCATGAGAAAGAAAAGAGAGACCACCAGAAGCCGTGCGAAATGCTACAACCATCAAGGGTTCTACATTAAAGGTAAAAGAGAAATAGCTATCGATTTCGTGATAGAATGCCAAGGTCTAGGACAAAAGGTGATGCTGTTAGGAAATCATGGATCAAGTGATCAAGTCCATTTTTCCCATTTTGAGCAAGCTACTCATTGGGGATATTAATGAGACTATGCATCAGGGAGAAGGTGAGACTTCACAGTACGCTAAACACCTATGTATTAATCGGAAAGCTGGAACATCAAACGTCATAGTTCTTAAATTTGATGGCCGAGACAACAGAGAAAAAGTTACGCAAATTTGAGTTTGGATTCTCACTACGTAAGCCGACAAAAGAGTTAGGCAGATCCAAGAAGAAGACTTCTCAAGTTGGAAGAAAGAGGATACCTATTTCTGAAGATTACTTTAACAAACTAGAGTCAAGTGAGCAATCAAAAACTAAGAAGTTGAATCCTGCCAAGTTCGCCCATTTCAATGTTTGGAGAATATTGATGGTTAGAGGTGTGCCAAATAGTTATCTGCCGTACTTTTTGAACCTATTCGACGTACTCCATATTTCGTAACTTCTGAAACATGCTTCTAAAACAAATTCATGTCTTACAACCTAAGCCTGTCTAAATGAAAGGAGATGGATATTTCGAGTAACGGGGTCAGCTTCAAGAAACTCTGAATACGCCAAAGGACTACCCACACCTCTTTTCAGATAATTGAATCTGAATTTTGAGGGCAAAATTCCTAATTAGGTGGGTAGGATGTAAACCGCGTGAAATTAGCGAATAATTAGTCAATAAATTGAATTTTAATTAGGAAAATTAAAAATGCAAAACTAATATCAAAATAGAATAGAGCTCTTCAAAACGAGAATTTTGATACTAATTTTGAAAAATTTGGGCCAAAGTTGGACCGGATGGGCTGAACCGGCTGAACCGGGATCCAGATCGGGCCCGTGGGTCCAATTGAACCCATAACTTAAAAGAAGCAGCAGCTTTTTCTTCCCCATTTCATACACACGATGCCAAACAGATTGGGGAGGAAGGGAAACTCCATAACCCTCATCAAATCTTCTCACTACCATAACTTTTCCGTTCGAGCTCCGATCGCCGCACCGTTCACGGCCACGCGTCCATCGCGTCGAGCTCTACATTTCTATCGGATTAATTTTACTGGTAAGCTCTATTTTCATTTCAGAATCTCTATCCCCTTTTCTATTATTGAAATTGAAACCTATGGTGAGATTTTGCCAATTTGGTGTTCTAGGTTCGATATAGCTTGCGGAGCTTACTAGGTTTGAGTTGCTACACATGTGGGAGTGGTAAGGATTCCCTAAACTTTATTTTAATTTTGATTTCATTTGGAAAAATCTGAATTTGGAATATATATATTTATTAGGTGTGAATTAAGTTTATATACATGCTTTGGAAGTGAAAAGTGAACATTTGGAGGCTTGGTGGTGATTAAAGCTAAGCTTGTGGCTGGTTACTCTAAGCTTGAGGGGCTGTTTTATATCTTATGAGGCTGCCTTGGATTAAATAAAGTGATCGGCCAAGGTATCGTTTAGGTTTCACGCGTTTAATATATAAGGTTGTGTGAAAACTTAGGCTAGAGCATTATAGGATAGGTTGAAATGGTTTGATATGTTGAATGGTTAGTGTTTGTGATGTTGATGAATAAATTGATATGGTATGGTGTTGAGTAATTAATAATGGGAATTTAATGTATGTATGTGTATATGCTTGTATGTTGGTGATGAATGAAGGGTGATGATTATGGTAAGGTAATGGTGTGGTTGAGATAGTGAATGGTATAATTTGGACTTGTTGGTATTGACTTGATAATTAGTGTTGTAATGAGGATTGAAGAACTTCATGAAAATGGTAAGAATGAGTATGTGTAGCAATATGTGGTTTGTGGCTAAATTGGTAAATTGGGTGGAATATGATGTTATTAAGCTAAGGTTGATAGAATTGTTGTGTTATGGTTAAAAGTTGATTATGTTGATGGTTGTGGTATGCTAAATTGGGTGGAGAAGAGGTTTGAAAAGAAAACGTGGTTTTGTGGTTTTGGTAAAAAAATTGATTTTGAATGAATTTTGAATGAACGTGAAATCTACGTATAGACTCATGGAGATGGGCGACGGGGGACAGTCTAAGGTTTTCGGACTTGTCGGGTTGGCTCGATAACCGACAGATGAGCCTCGTCAGCCATAGGACAGGCATACATCATGCGCATTTATTTGTTTTGATTGCTGTGCATTACTTGGGATTGCCTAACTGAACATATACATCCTGCTACCTGTTATACTTGCTACTTGCACTATCTGTTTCTTACTTGTGTGTGAATCTGTTTGGTTGTTTGTCTTTGCTGAAGTATGGATGACGGAGGGACGGAGGAATGGTGAACTGGTTAGGTGTTAGGTGTTAGGTTTTAAAGCAAGTAAGTATAATGTACTTAGATTACCTACCCCTATTTATGGCTTCTGCTTAGAAATTAAGTCTTATAATTGTATGATGGAGTTCTAGGATTGCCTCTGGCATTCCCAGGACCTTATTTATTATACGCGTGGCACCTTTACCATGCTGAGGACCTCTGGTTCTCATCCCATACTGTGTTGTTGTTTTCATATGCAGGTCGAGAGGCTCCTCGCTAGGCGTCTGGATCTTTGAAGCGGAGTAGTCCTTGGGACATTTTGGGTTCTCTGTATGTATATATATGACTCATGTACTTAGCTTGCTCTCCAAGAAACTTGTTTATTTTGTTCCTCATAGAGGCTACAGGAGACTTAGGGACTTGATTCTGTATTTTGGGTGTTTGGGATACTTATGTATATATATGTAAATATTCTCCGGCCACCCTTGGCTTCGCAGGATGAGTCAGGAGCTAGTTCCTCTGTATTATTGGCACTCTTGTGACTCTTTTACTTATTCCTATCCTCAACTCTTAAGTTTCTTAGCATGTAAGTAATTCTATTTTTCTCGAGCGTTGCACTTTTTATTTCGCGATTTTGTTTTACCCATTTTTCAAGGCTCCTAGTTTATTATACTCTTTCTACTATTATACGTATGTATTTTATTTTAGAGGTCGTTGCGCCTCGCCATCCCTTTTTTACATCCTAGGTGTAAAGTTCTGTGTGGTAGAGTGTCACACAAATAATTTCTTGAACTGATATAGGGGTGGCAATGGATAGGGTAGGATTTGGATCTAATTCTAACTCTACTCGTGGGTTGAGTTTTTACGTAAATGCTACCCGATTCGCGGGTTGAGAACATCCTAATTCTAATCCTACTCGTTCTCAACCCGTGAGTATCCATCTCTACTCGTGGGTTACCAAAAAGATGCAACATTATTATAGAACTTGATGAGCATGCAAATTATAAATTCAACACAAACAACACAATCGTCCCATTAACAACATAAAATATCAAATATTCAATTCTATATAAAAGTCTTTACTAAAATTAATAACACAAACACAAATAAAATCAATGTAGGTCTATGAACATTCCATTTTATATAATTTTGTATTTATACATCACTAAAATAGACTAAAATTTATATAAAACAAACGTGTCATCAAGTGGTTAAATTTTTTTTTTACCAAGTGAGAGGTCAGGTTCAATACCCATCTAAAATATATTTTTATATAAATATATAACATATACATATACAAGATGCACCGCACTCAATCTTACTCGCTACGGATCGAATTAGTAATCCTATCCGACCGGATTGGATCGATTGAATATCCGCAAGTAGAGTACAGTGTACTGCCACTCCTAAACTGATATATCGAGATTTGAAAATTACAAAATATATGATTGTAATTTTATGTCAAACTACTAAAATATTAAATAAAAGAAGACAGTTTGTAATTGGTTAACTATTTTTTTATATGGGATTATTTTAAAATTTTTGAGTATATTTTTATTTTTTTATATTTTTTGTGTGTACGTATTATTGTAATTTACTGCTTTTACTATCCTTCTAGCATAAATCTTATTTTATTTGTTAATTCTTTTTGGAAAAACATCGTTTCATCGTTTGTGTATTTAAGTTAACAAAAAACATGCCGATGATGAAATATCCACATAAATTTCATACTTGTTATACATATTTTCAGCTCAATTAATTACGAAACTCTGCATTTTTCACACGAATGAAGTACTCGTTTTCTTTGAATAACATCAATTAATTATCAGCTAAAAATCGATAAGTGGATACAACATCTAAGCCAGCATTCTTACAACATATTTTTTACTTCTGGCCATAAAAGAAGAAAATAATCACAAGAATAACTAAACCAATTAATTCCCTTAAAAAATATGAGAAATGTTAGAGAGTCATAAGAATTTACTGTTTTGACCATCAACTTAATTTCTTTAGTCTAACAATCTAACATACTTTATCTCATACTTTTAACCATTGATGGTTAATTAATAGCCAAAATCGATAAATTTTGATGGCTCTCTAACATTCCTCAAAAAATATACCCTAGTATGCTCCCTTAGCAGTGATATCATATGAACTAATCTATATAGTGAGAGATTAGCGCACCCTGTTTTGTTAATCTAATTTTAGCCCACCAACATTGTTCCTATTTTTTTTTTTTTGTTAAATCTCATTTTACGTTTACTTTTGCTACTTCTTCTCCTCTTTCTTCACTCCTTTTTCTGCTTATAGAAGACTCTGTTAATCTAGACTACCCCATGGCACCAAGGGCTTGAACGGGACTCCGAATTTGAATCAATACCCACCAGGCCATGATGAATCTTATTAGTTATGCTTCTTTCGTCGTCGTCTTATTCTACATTGTGATTCTCAACAACTCTATGCAGTCATAATATGGCCTCTGGGGCTGCATATGGCCTCTGGGATCCCAAGGTTGCCATTGAGATATAACTGCGTAGGAATATCGCATTTGTGGATATTCGACACTGTGTCTGGTTGAGACAATGATAATGACCCTGTCAATGCTAACAAAGGCTCTAACAATAGGGATTGGTTCTCCTTTTTTCTTTCCTTTTCCTTCCACATTTCTTCAAGTAATGCTTTGCCGGTATCAATACCTGTTAAGCATAATTCAACAGCAGAATTAAGCCATTGTTCTTAGAGTTATCACTTGTCAAAACCTTCAAATTTTACATTTCATTCAAGACAAATTAGTCCTCAAATTTCAATTGAATCAAATTGATCTCTAGCTAAAATAACTAATATGCATTAGCATATGTCAAAAGGCATTAAGATGGTAAAATTGAGTAAGACTAACGTGATGTACATTAGTTAATGAGAGATTAAACACTTTCTTGTCATTCGATATCTTTATTTTCATTGTCTTGATTCCGAGCGCACCATACTTTTAATTAAAAATTGTGATAGGAAGCCATATACTTTTGAAACTCACTATTTGGAGTTAAAAAGGAGATGCCACCCAAATATTTAGCTTAAATGTCTCACCTGCAAGGTAACCACCATGTACGTAGCCATTAAATCTTTCACTTGTGTGCTCTCCTGTGAAGAAAACGCGACCAACTGGGGCCTGAAATATGCCCAAAGAAGCAATATAAGGGTCAAGGGACAAAACAGTTTAATTTGTTACCTTTTCGATCTTTGATCTGTATGGAATAAAAATTGGAATACAAAACATCCAAAAATTGGAATATTGAGCCCAACAGGAAAACTCAAAACATATCAATGGGTCTCATCCCCACAAGGGCCTTGACCGAAAAAACAAAAAGGAATGCCATCGAAGATTTTCAAGATTTCATATGTTAAATCAGATTTCATTATGATTTTTATTGAATGTCCTCCAACGGATAATTTCATTAAGATTAAATAAACTTTGATGTACATGTGTTTTGGATTCTCCTTCCACTTTCATTAAATTAATAGGAAGTCCTAAAATAAAGCAACATCAAAGGAAAATTTGGTACGTCACTTTAATCTGGCCCTCCTTTTCTCATTATTTTTTGGAAGATTGATCAGCAGTGAAACCAAACAAAGAACAAATTATATTAAATTCATGCTCTAAATAAATATATTTGTTATCTAAATTAAGTCACTTGTGTCACAAGGAACTATAAACTACGACGACAATAAGCTAGCTGGCACAAAAATGTAATGAAGAGCGATAATTTAATTATAATTGCCAGCTGTTAGTTTTAAGTCATCTTTTGTTTTGTCTTGCCATAAATTGCAGTGCAAAATTTTAAATGCAAAGACAAATATAATGCATTGCGAAGGAAAATGCCACATAATCATTCAATGTAGAAAAGGCAATCATTTGGTATCCATCTAAAATTAAAGGATAAATTACGCTTCTGATATATTATGGCTTAATATGTATGTTTTACACAATTTTAACACATGAAATAATCATACATTTAACCAATTTAACATATAGTTAAAATTTAAATAAAAATAATTTTTTTAAACACGTAAATATTGGACAAGTTTTATAATTTTATGAAAATGAAAATGATGCCATAATTTTATTATCTATAATTTAATTCAAATATGACAATCTATATTTAAATAAAATACGTAAAAAGCTTTATTCTATCTTGAATATACATACAATTAAGCTTATACGATAATATATAAAAAATAGTAATTTATCTTAAGAATATTAAAACGATTAAATACTACAAACCAACCTTTATATTGTGAAAGACGTTAAGATTTGAGATAATGGGATAGTTGCTGTAGCTGCCACGCTGAAACCTGTTATTCCACCAGCGGGGAACAAGTATATCAATGGCATCAGGTATGTTGGGACCAAACATATCCCTGATAACAGCCATGGCTTCTATCAAAGTCTCTTCATCAGACTGAGCTTCTACGCGTTTCGATTCCTCGTTTGTCAACGTCACTACTAAGATGTTGGAACCGGGATATGCGTTCTCCATGTGCTAGTGACAGAGCAACAAATCAGCAAATAAGTTAAAAATGTTAAGGATTAGTACGCAAGGAAATTAAACCAGACAATTAGTCCGATTCTGTATAAGATTCGGTGAGTAAGCAAAGAGCCAGACAACTCATTTGTCTAAGTTATTTCAAAATTATTCTAGTTCTCGTGTCAAACAAGTAAAATAAATCTGATTCTGAGTCCAATTATTTTCATTCGTCCCCTAAGTTAATATAATAAGAGCCAAAGTCAATGCTCATTGCGCAGGTAAAGACAAGATGAATATTGACAATGAGTACCAAAATCCAAATATGATCAAGAGTCCCTTTTTACCGTTCCTAAAACTAAAACTCAGAAACACTGTTAGCATAAATAATCCACTAGTTCAACATAAGATTGTATTATAAGACTACTAGTAAATGGCATGTTCCAAGATATTTATTCTGACATATGATGCTACAAGAGTTATAACTCAACTTTGTTTGTCTTAATATTATCTCATTCATTTTGAGTTTTGACTGACGAATTTAATGATCATCTATACCGACCTAGTGACCAAGTCATGACATCAATACCAATTACTATAGCTCATCAATTTGATGGTTATATAAATCATCTTTTACCTCTTAACAAAAGAAAAGTTTTGTGTTTTTACGTTTTACAAGCTCTGATCTACAAACTCTATTTCATGTCTTATACCTATGCTTCTTATAAATTATTATTTTTTAACATTATATATTCATAGAGCTATTGTACACTTGTAACACTACAACATAAGAATTAGAGCAACTTCTGTAGGTATAATTTTGTTATTCTCTATTTAACTCCGACTAGAATTCTTGAAGAGCTTTTAAAAAAAATTCTTCAGCCGAATTGTAGTTCGAAATCACCACTTTACTTCGACTAAGCATTCTATGAAAAAGGTTTCAGATGAGAAATGCATTATTAACAAGGAATATATCAGAAATATTTTGACACGTTGAGTAAGAAACCAATCATAGATAGAACAGTTTCCATACGAAACAAATTAAAATGGATAACAGAAACAAGCGGATACCAACACTACAAAAGTTGTAGAAGGATAAACAACCATTTAATTTAATATTAACGCTAATAAGCGAAAATGTATTATATCTTTGTTAGGAAAGATATAAATTTAATATAACCGTTACAAGACAAGTGAAAATAGTTGCAGCAAAAGTGTGTTATCATGTGCAGGAAAAAGGGTCAAAAATCAAAATACAGCTGCAAAATAAGAATAAAATAAAATTCTTAGATCATCTTACGCAAATCAGGGACCAGCAATAGAACCAAAGCTATTTCGCTATCGAACAAAAGAGTTGTTTATTGTTCTAAACAAAAACAAAAGAGATGTTTCTATCACTTATGGCCATCAGTATTAATATACTGAATTGGCAGACAAGAGGATTAGACAAAGAGGTAATGAAAGTTATCACAAACATGTTTTGAAGTTCAATTGATAATTACTTCGGATTTAGTGCTTCATTTTATAGATAATCATTGTATTATAAATTATAAATATTACTAATGTCTAACCAGTATTTGACTACAAACAGGAAGACAAAAACTACAGTTTTGTATGCTTAAGATATACTCTCTTTATTTTAAAACAAGTGTCTCTTTTATTTTTTGGATTTATTAAAAAATTAATATATTCAGACAACATTTTAATTTTTTTAATGAGCTTAAAAAGTGAAAGAAACACTTATTTTAAAATAGAGAGTATAGTTTAATGACATTATTTAATCTACTTCGTTGTAAATCAATACAATTGCAAGTATTGCTGACTAGAAATGAAGATGAACCATGTGATCACATGTAATTATGTAAAGCACATAAAACTATAACAGAGTATTAGTTAAATAAATCCTTAGCAATATGCCAATTGTTTTAATTAGTTTATAATCTTTAATTTGAATGATCCAAAAGCAAGATACATGAGTTCAAGTAGGGCCCTAAGATTAGGTAAGCGGCTAGTAGTCTAGTACTTTCATGGGAAGTATAATTGACAGCATAGCATTCGTCATTAGATATTCTAAATGCAAGCATTTCATATGCAAACTATTTCACATAGAACACACATTGTAAAGTTTGTTATCTATTCACCCTAATCTTAATCAGTAGATCAGATGACAATAGCTTCAAGTTTCATTGACATGAGAAACAAAACATAAACAGAGAAAGCAAAACAGAACACAATATTAAATTACATCATGGAAACATGAACTGGCATCCAATGAGGAAAGTTACAAAAAAAACCTGCCAAAATGTGTAGTAGCCTCGTCGCTCGTGAGCATATATGAAGAATTCCTTTTCGGGTCCACTTGGCCAGAACTTATACGGGAACTTGAGAAAGATTTTGGTGTACACCATCACATCACATTTCTCTATGGCTTCCATTTTCCACCTCTTCAATTATTTATTTATTTTATCATGGACACATTGAAGCAGGCAAGTATATGAATCAGGAACAGCAAGGAAGAACCAAAATGCATTAGCTAATAATAATAATAACATTGAAGATGCATTTAGACCAATAAGCCAGCTCGAGGAATGAGCATATTCTTTTAAAATTTTAGATTTTATGACCTCAATAGTGTTCCAATGTATCTTGTTAGAAACATGAGTCAAAAGGCATTTGGCAAAGAGTAGAACTCTTAAGATATTAACTCTGACAGCAAGTCAGTAATCACAATAGTATTATTAAATCATATGAAAGGTCAACTATGTCGTATGTTGAATCGATAAGGATGATGGTACCGGAATGATTTTATTCCATCTAAAGAATCATATACTCTTTCCTCCTTTTCATAGGACCCACAATTGGTGAGACTTAGGTCAGATGAAAATTTTCTAATGTTTCAATCCTTGCCAGTTGCCACAGTGTATTAGTTATGGATCGAAGTTAAAATCATCAAGAAGGACTTTTCAATGGGGTCATCAACTCCTTACATTTTAACCTTTCCAACATTTCAAATGTATAGATCATAGTTTGGTAAACATTATAATTTAGCTAAAAACAGAACATGTATAACTGCACAGAGGTGAACTTACAAATTAGTTACTAATTAGTCGGGGTTTGCATAAAAGTAGGAATTTGTTATCGAATAGTGTTAAGAATTTAAGATATAAATTAAAAGTTTAAAACTAAACTTCGTATCAAATCTGAACACAATCATATTCATTACTTAGACTACGGTAAATAGCATTTATATAAATATGTAGTTAAAGAGTGTACTAATGGTATTCGAATTAAATAATATATATAAGTATAGATGAAGTAACACAATTTTCAAGTTAGAAGGAAAAACAAGATGATACATGCTAGTTAATAAAGAAAACCAATTCATTGAAAGTTTAAAAATTTATTATAATTGCTCGTGAAATTTGATAGTCAAATTTAAACATCTAGTCTGAATGAACTTCATAATGAAAAAAATCTTAAGATTTTAATTTAATTGGTTAACATTTTTAATTAACAGTCCAACGTATTCAAGACTTCAACTCAGCAACTCAGTATTATATTTTTAATACGGAATATTAATAACTAACTTGTGGAAACGAGTAAATTGTAAAGCACGTAGACAATGATTTTTGGGAACAATGTGAACAATTGGATTCTAAAATTAGCCCAATAAAATAAAAACACAATACACCCTCAAATTACCCACTTAAATATTAGATAACCATCCGCATACCTAGTAAATTGAACATCCGATATATCCATTGTTTACATTGGTTAGCATTTTCATTATCTACCTATACTTTTCCAATTATAAACACACTACCCTTCTTTTCACAGTTACATAAATTCGAGCTGGCGCCTTCCTCTGTCCACGTGTTGACCTAACCAGGAGGGCTAACAATAGACCATTACTAACAACCAACAAGACGGTGGTGGATCACTAATACCGTGGATCATGCAATCCATGGTTTTTACATATGAAGACACACCTCGAAAGTCTATCTTCTGGTGCTATCAACAAGGGAGCTCAATTTAATACAACACAAGGACCTAGCTATCCCTATATTATTTTTTATTTTCCAATTTAATGATATATTTAAGACTGTGGGGCCACGCACTGTTAAACAGAATGGAAACTCCCACCTCTCCCCTGTATGAACAAACTACACCCTAGAGATTCCATTTCCACCATGGTTGACATTACTAGAAGCACTTTCTTTTCTTTTTTTTTCTTGGTTTTAAAATTTCAAATTATAATTAACCAGAGTTTTGTGCAAATAATACTTCTCTAAAAAGGTACGAAATATATTAATATACTGTAGTTAATAAATAGAGATAGAAGTAAAACATTTTTTTAGGAAATCAACTTTGTTTTAACAATCAATCAACCAATAAAAGAGTACATGGACGAAGATTAAAATTTTGAATTATTATTGTAGAGGGAAAAATTTTAAAGGAAAAGAAAATTATTACCTGGATACTAATCAATTTGTTAAAAATAATAACTGTATTAAAACATCTTTGAACTCATCAAATTTGGGATTAAAAAAGACATATATAAAAGGATAGTTTAGGAACTTCCAAGAAGAAACCAATATGACCATGTTGTAAATGTGTTAATGCATTATCATAAAGAACAAGAACTGGCTTGACTTTCCGATTGTTAATGCCATATATAAAACGACATTAGTATGATAAGCAAAGCAATGTACATATTATCAAAAACCAATGCTTGAGTTCCACATCAAGCTGAACTGAGAGTAGGACAAATATATAAAACAAAGAAAAGGAGACTAATATGTAGAGAAGACTTACAGGTAAAGGTGGATTAAAGGAAATTAGATCACTTTGGAGAACGCCAATGCTAACGGACAGAATAACGTAATTAGCTTCGTAAACGCAACCATCTTCTGTTATCACCCTAATGCCAGTTCTCGAATGCTGCAGTTCCCTGACAACCTGCGCAGATCCATGAAAACGATCACATTTCATCTCAAAAGTAAATGATATTAAAGTTATGATTAAAACCCCAATTTTTGTAAGACAACTGAATTTACAAATTCAAATGTGTTTGAATTAACGTTTGTAAAGGAATGCTGATATGAGTATGTTTTTTGCAAAATTAAATTTTGATTAAAACTGAATCAATATTAATGTGATTTGTGTTTGTATATTTTTTGCCAAAAGTAATTCTGAAAAACATGAATATTATTTGGATGATATTATCCAAAATTACGTTGGAATATAAAGTCACTAAAAAGAAAGTAAAAGCTAAAAATTGATATACCATTCTTTAATATAAAATGTCAAAATATATAATTATTATTATTATTATTTCAGTGTAATTTTAAACAATGACAAACAAGAAATTGTTCCTCTTATAAAAAATATGTTTAAAACGAAATTCAATGCACATCAAACTAACTAAATATTATTCAAATACAATTGTATTTACTCGAAACAACCTTAATATAAGTTGAGAGATGTTCAAAGACAAACCAAACACACACTATCACTACCTCAGCTTACATACCTACTAATGTATTATTAGTAGGATTTTGTTAACAGAGGTTATAAAAATGAGGATAAACTACTAAAAATGCATTTAAACAATTTTGTCACTAACAAAAATATACTTGAATTTTGCTACCGATAAAAATACATTCAAATAATTTAAAAACACAACAAAAATATTCAACGTTAAATATGTATTTTTCAAAGAATATTTTAGACATTAAATACCCAAAAAAATTAAATGGAGAATTCATCCAAAGCAATAACTTTGCAATAACCACTCCAACATTGAAATCAATTATAGTAATCAATTAAAGGATGATTTATTACGAATTGAAGGAAACTGAGCATATTGAGCACAGATCCTGTTGCAGAAAGATTTGTTGGATCTCTAAAGTAATTTACCCAGAATCGCAACAACAATTAGAACGAGGTCAATTAGTCTCTGAACTTTGAGCAATTGAGGTATTGCCTAATAAATGGAGATAGAGAAGTGCTAAGAGGCTAGCAACTTTTGTGTTTTGTAATTATCAATTGGCTATTAATAATGTTTTTAATAGTGTGAGAAATAGTGGGAGATCACTTATTTTTTTTTATAATTAAATACTCACTATAAAACACAAAAGTTGCTGGTCTCTTAGACTTTTTCATGGAGATATTGACAACACCCCCTCCTTCCATATCATTATTACTGATGAAATGACATATCACCTTAGGTTATTGCTATTAGGTCAATTCAAATAGTAGCGGTGGTAACAGAAATTGGAACTCAGGGACCTACTTATTCATGTGTAAGGCGCCTTTGGAAGAAAAAATGAAAATGGAGAGATAGACAGAGATATAGAGCCAGTGACTAAGATTAAATCAAGTTTTGGTGTAAAATATACAGAATTAAGTTATATCTTAGTATTTTATTTAATAGACTTATATCTGCCTTCAAGCTTTATAAGGAGAATTTCAAAGGAACCGAAATTTTGTATTACAAAACTTAAATTTTAGTTATCCTTAATCAATAAATATAATACTAAATCTTAATCTCCTAATTTTAATTTTAATATCTGAAAATAAACACTATCTAAAAAATTATAGAATTAAAATAAAAGACAACTCAAAATATCGACATAGAAGATAAAAAAATTCTACGCATATTTTCAATTCAATTTTATTGAAAAGTTCTATATTATAGTCTATACATATTTTTACCATAATGATTTTCAGTCAATCAAAATTAAATTTGATTAATGATTGCTATTACCTTAAAATCAAACCACCTCAAATATATTTTTTTTATTTTTAGACAACTGATTTTTACATTTAATTATATCCTGTGTCAACTTCCGCTTCATTACTACTTTTGAATTTTAATATGGCCTCCAGTTGCACCTGAACTGTTAGGCTACCCTTGGATTATTAATGATAGATAAGATATTAGAATGCAATAGATTTTAAGAAAGTAGAATGGAGCCCAAACATAAATATGGTTCCCCAAACTCTCTAGATTGACAATTGACCAGTCAATTCTGGTACGGATATAATTATTATCTGATGACCAGATGTTTTTGTATTCTCTTATGTGGGTTGGTTTGGGTATCTCCGTATCTGGCGGCTGCTTGTTTAGATATCACAATTTTAAATAAATTAATTGTTTTTATAAAAATTTTATGAAATAAGACAATTTTATAATTTAAATTTTATTACGATTTTATATTTTATGTATTTATTTTATTTTCTTAATTTCACGTAAAATATCAATCTTATTTATTTTGATTTTTGGGGTTTAATTTTCCTTGAGACACAAATTAAAATAGATAAACCTTTAAAAAAAATCACTCTCTAATTAAGCGGAATATTTAGTTTCCAACGTACAAAATAGAGGAAGTGATTAATATTTTATGGAGCACTATTTTACCGACTAGCTAGACTACAATGAATTTAGGAAAGTAAACAATGAGCAAATAGAAGAAAAATAGTTCAAATGGTACTGTATTTTCATATAATTTTAAATGGATAAAATTAATTTTTCTTTCTTCAACAAGGTCTACTTTTTTTATTTTGTTACCTAATGCCTTATGTACATTGAATAATAGAATGAAAATGAATTGTGTTTTTATTTTCTGTTTTTATTTTTAGTGTTTTTGTTTTTAAAATTTTGTGAAAGAAAAATCAAAAAGTAATAAGGATCTTGTTTAAAATACTTTTTAGTGAAACCTTTAATTCTATTTTCATCCCCTAGAAAATCTTTTCAAGAAACATATATAATCTCGGAAATAGATTCTCTCAATTTTTTTTAACAATTGATGGAGTAAATTATAATTTTTCATCATTAATTTTATAAGTGGGATGAAGAGAAAATATGAAAGAGAAAACATTAAAAGATTAGAGATCACATTTACTCCTTCAATTATTAAAAAAATTGAGAAGAACTATTTCCTTTCATTATTTATTTCTAAAACAACTCATTAATATAAATTCAGCTGCTTTGACATTCATAAACTTTATGAATAAAGATTTAGAAAAAAAAAAGGACAAATAAATTTTTGATTTTTTATTTCGCAGATATTTAAATTTTCGAGAATTTGAAAATACATTTAAATCTTTGACCTTTTCAAAATTTAGATATATTGATTCCTCATATTTACTTGGGTCTATCAAACCTAATGAAAAAATCAAACATGACTCCCATTATATTGACATGATTGATATAGATGCACATAGGAGAGTTTTTAAAATGGGACAAATTAGACTTAAAAATCGATGTGTTTAGATTTTGAAAATGCCAGAGACTTAAATATATTTTTAAATTCTCAAAACTTAAATGTTCGGATACCAAAAAATCAGAGATCGATTAAATTTATTTGCAATAAAACTGAAAAGCCACATTATAATTATTTGTGGCAGAAAGTACTAAAGTGATGAAAGCTCCACGAAAAAAGTTAGTGATAGATTTGAAACCATAACTACTTAACATAGCAAGAGATGATAAAAAATAATATTAAGAAAGAGAAATTATATATATATATATACATAAAAAATAATATGTATATATTTTTTGTATGTAAAAAAATGATAAACATACATATTCTCTTCCAATTTATCAAACTTAGTACCATCTAATAAATACTCTGAAGTCTGAACAAGTATCTTTAAATATTTTTAACTAAATTCTAAAAAACTAAATGCATATGATATTCTCTAAAAATACTAATTGACTAATATTTTTATATTTATCTTATATTTAAATTAATACTAACTTCTAATTTTTTCGTAAAAAATATTAATGAATTAACATTTTTCTTATACATACATAGGCAGGCACACAGTAAAACAAAAACTGAAACAGTTCCGAAAAGTCATTTTCTGCATACTACTAATGTAGGACAATTGAGCACATGTAACAGACAACCAAATCGCAATGTTCAGAATTTATTATTTTTATTTATTAATTATTAATATTTAAAAATATAAATTAAAATTTGTTGTTAAATTATTAAACAAAAAATTAAATTAATAATTAAAAATAATAAATAAAAATAATAAATTATAA
>NC_029792.2:111608053-111620255 GCF_000816755.2 Arachis ipaensis | reverse complement strand
AAAAAGCAGAAAACTGACTGCAGAAGCATACAAATAGAGATTTTTCAGATTTCAGAAGGGTACAGCCACTCCCATCACCAAATGGCAAAAAGGCTACAATAAAATCTAAAGAAAGAAACAGAGACTGTATAAATGTAAGTACCTTATTTAATTGAAGACGACCGTCTAAGATTCTGCCCTCAGAAGTGAAGAGAAAACTTTCAGCCATTTTATAGAGCAAGCAATCGTACCCTCTTTGATCTGCAACTAGAAATTCTCTTTCACCAAAGTCTACGTAGGTGGAAATTGGTTCCACTTCTGCATCCCAATAAATCTAATTTTAGACCATCTAATAACACGGTTGGAGGGGAAAAAAATATAAGAAAAAGAAAAGTGATAGTATAACAATTCCAGGAAATTGAAGCATGAGTAACAACATATCACGGGGGTAATTGAAAAGGTCCTTAATTCTTTTTCATATGAGCTGAGCTGGAACTAATTATTAGCATTGGATTAGGAAACTTCAAACAGAAAAATCAGACGTGTGAACAATAAACTTCATTTCCTTTGTTTCGTGGAAGGAAGCACAAATTAACAGTGAAAAAACTAACTCTACCGTGAAATTAATAAGTGATAGGATAATAAAAATTAACGCACCTGCCATTTCAAAATCATGGAGGATAAAATCAATAGCCAATTCTATTGGCGTCTTCGGCGTCCTAAACATACACCCGAAAAAAAAATTTAAAATTAAAATAATATAATAATAATAACTGAAGGACTGATTATAACATTTGGTCATAGCACACAACACGTTACGAAATCCACTCGGGAAGATCTTGCCGCTGCAACTCGCCAACGCAAACTATATCAGTTATAAATCGAAGCCCCAAGAAAACAGAGGAACAGCAATAATCAATTAATCACCGACCAAACCGACGAACAAAACGACGCCGAACACAGCAGAACGTTTGCAATTTGCTAAGGCATGCATAGTATTGAAACTCTATTGAATTAAAAACAGTAGAAAATGTTTAAATTCTGTGAGAAGGTAGTGATAATTATTTTGTAATTGTTTTTGAACCTGCGATCGTAGATGTTGTAGCGAGCATTGCTGTAATCGGAGAGGCAGGTTCGTAGACCGGCTTCGGTGGCGAGTTCCCAAACAGGATTGGACTCGCGGCCGCCGACGCCGGCAATCCAGCCTGCGCCGAGCTCCACCGACACGCCGCCGAATTGCTCTTTGCGGATCCTACCACCGATTCTGTCAGAGGCCTCGAGTATGATGATGTCGTCGACGCCTTTCTCGGCCAGAACCTTCGATGCGGAGATACCTTTTGGAAAATGGATAAAAAGGTTAATCCAAGAAGAAGAGGAGAGAAAAGGAACAATGAGACTCCTTGAGAGCGAAAATAACGGTGATGTTCTGATTATTGAAGAATAGTAAGGTTGTGTGACGGAATGAAACGGTGGCGTTTGGACTCACCAGAGATACCGGCTCCAACAATGATGACGGAGGAGCGAGAAGGGGAATCCATGAATGCGTGTCACAGAGGACGAGAAATATACACGATGAGAGAGAGAAGAGAGAAGGAGAGCAGGGAGTATGTGATTTGCGTTTTGTTTCGCACGAGCTCAAAGAAAATTCGCGGGAGTTGGGTTATATAGTTTTGTTTTCTCTTTTTCTTTTTCCTTTTATGTGGACCCGTTGTTTATATATATATATATAATATTTTTTTTTTCTGTATACTTCTTTTATATACCTTTGTTTTTTATATAAAAGGAATTTTTGTTATCTATTCTTACTTTTATTTTATCAATCTTTTAATAACAAAAGTAAAAGATTTATACAAACGTGGAATATATAAACTTTTTTTAGATAAAAGATATGTTCTTGTATAGATCAGCTTGGCCTTCTTTGATATAGTTCGTCCTTGTGACGATGTCTTCCAGATCTTTGAATAGAAAGAGCTATACTTCGAATGTAGAAGAACATAAAGGATCGACATTTATACAAGACACTCTGAAACTCAAATTAGTGTATGAAATAGCCTTTTTTTTTTAAATGAATAAGAATGGATTTTTTTATACCATTATTTTTTATCTCTATATCATTTTTTATCTTTTTTTTTTTTTTTTTTTGGTATAAAAGATAAAATATTTTTCTTTTTATCAATTACTTGTAAAAAATGTATGAAAAAAGTCTACACATAAATTATACATATGATATTTCTTTCTTTTTTTTACAAATTATTTTTTGGATAAAAGATATTTTTTCTTTTAATTTTTGACAATGACTTTTATACTAAAAGTGAAAAATATATACTGACATATATAAACGTAATGCATATATCATTTTTTTTTTCTTTTTCTCGCATGGTTAAACTTTTAAGTACTTTTTTATTTGAATAAGTAATGTTAAATCTTATGCACGAGTTAAATATTTTCTAAGTAGATGTTTGTTTTAAGGTTAAAAATGAAATATATTGCAAACACTTATATTCTTAGAAATAGTATACTTGAAATTTGAAAATGTTATAATTTATTATTGTAGACAATTTTTTTGTTTGATCACATATTTAATGACTTTTTATGGAAATAGCAGATTTCGGTTGTGCTCCTTCGATCTATTCAATCACTGACAAAATCTACATCATAATAGCCCATTACACAAAAATTATTAGACTTGGGATATCACAAACCAAAATCTGAAATGCCATGATATATCTAATAATCCTTTTAACAGCAGAAAAAATAGATTTTTTATGATGTGATTGGAATCTAGAGCAAACTCTAACATTCTGAACTATGTCCGGTCTAGAGGAAGTGAGGTACATGAGTGAACCGATCATTCCTCTAAATCTAATTTCATTCACATCTTTGTCATTTTCATCATTTTTCAAGTCTAGAATTTAGATGCATTGGTGTGTTCATTGGCTTAGCATTTTCCAAACCAAATTTTTTAACTAATTCTTTGGCATATTTTTCTTGCACAAATGTGCCACTTAGAGTTTGTTTGATTTGGAGACCAAAAAAGAATATAAGTTCTCCCATCATACTCATATCAAACTAACTAGTAATTAATTTGCTAAAATCAGCACCCAAAGACTCATTTGTCGAGCTAAAAATAATGTCATTCACATAAACTTGAACAAAAATAAAATGATCATTAGACTCTTTAATAAATAAAGTAGTATCTGTGAAACCTCTTTGAAAATTATTTTTTAACAGGAAAGAACTAATTCTTTCATACTGAGTTATAGGAGCTTATCTCAAATCATAAAGTGCTTTTGAAATTTTAAAAATAGTTTGAAAACTTTTCATTTTTAAAACCGAGAGATTGGATTACATATATTTCTCTATCTATAATACCATTTAAGAAAACACATTTAACATCCATTTGAAAAAGTTTAAACTTTTGGCGTAGGCATAGGCAATCAACAATCTTATGACTTCCATACTTGCAACATGCGCAAATGACTCGTCAAAGTCAATACTTTCTTCTTGATTATATCCTTGAGCTACGAGTCTTTCTTTATTTCTTGCTATACTTCCATCTTCTCTCAATTTGTTTTGAAAAAATCTATTTTATTCCCATCACTCTCTTTCCATTGGAATTAGATACTAATGTTCACACTTCATTTTTCTCAAATTGAAGCAGCTCCTCTTCTATTGCCTTGACCTAAGATGGATCTTCAAGTGCTTCGTTCACATTTTGTGATTTTATTAGAGAAATGAGTGCAATATTATTTTGTTCCAACCTTATTCTACGTGAGGATCTAGTGGTGACACCTAGTGACGGATCTCCAATAATGAATTCTTGTAGATAATTCTTCAAGAATTTTCTATTTCCTTGGTCTTGGAATCCTAGGATCAAGTTAAAATGGAGTTTGGTTTTCTTGACTGTCAGTTCCAGGATTCTCTATAGTTTCAAGAGATAAAACAGAATTATTTCCTGCAGAATCGATGCCACAGTAGATTAATCTCTTTGCTGCAGACAAAAATAAGTTTGAGCTTGATTCTCATTTTTTATATCACTATTTTGAGCACATGCATTATCATCTTTGAAAGAGCTTAAAATAATATTAGTATTACAAAAAAAAACGTGTATGAATTCCTCAACAACTCTAGAATCTTTATGATAAACTCTATAAATTTTGCTAGTTGTAGAATATCCAATGAAAATGCATTCATAGGTTTTTGAATAAAATTTTCCCAAGCTATCTTTAGCATTTAATACAAAATATTTGTACCTAAAGATATAAAAATATTTAAGATTAGGAGGAGTTCCTTTCCATAATTTATAAGGTATTTTCTTTAAAAACTTCCTAATAATTATTCTATTCAAAATGTAACACGCTGTGTTGACTGCTTATGCCCAAAAAAACTTAGGAACATGACTTTCACATAACATGGTCCTAGCCATTTTTTGAAGGCTTCTATTTCTTTGTTTAACAACACCATTTTGTTAAGATGTTCTTAGATAAGAAAAGTTAAGTGAAATCCTTAGTTTTTCACAGAAAAATTTCAAAATCATCATTTTTAAATTTTTTTTCGTGGTCACTTCTAATAGAAGCAATCTTCAAATCTTTTTTCATTTTAAACATTTTTGCTAAAAACCTCAAAAGTAAAAAAAGCATAATTTTTATGCGTTAGAAAAAGGACCCGACCGAATCTAGTATAATCATCCACAATTACTAGGCTATAGTGTTTATCGCCTAGACTAAGTTCTAGTTAGCTCAAAAAGATCAATATGTAGCAATTCAAGAGATCTTTTAGTTAAAATGTCTTTCTTTGATTTAAATGAATTTTTTATTTGTTTTCCCATTTGACATGCATCACAAGTGATATGTTTGTCAAAATGAATTTTAGGAAGACCTTTCACTAAATTTTTCTTTACTAACTTGGTTATTTGAAACACGCTAGCATGCCTTTTATGCCATAGCTATTTTTCTGAATCCATGGAATTAAAACAAGCTACATTTTTTTTTAGTTCATCTAGTGTGACTTCATACATTATCACATCTTTTAACTACAAATAACACTTCATCAAAATTTTCATTAATAACAAGACATTCTAATATTTAAAAAATTACCCAATAACCTAAGTCACAAAGTTGGCTAATACTCAAGATATTATGTCTCAATCCATCCACCAAAAATATATTATCAATACAAGTAGAAAAGCCCTTACTCACTTTACCTATGGCAATGATCTTGCCTTTTCCATCATCACCGAATGTCACAAATTCTCTATTGTACTCATTTAGTTTGATGAAAAATGTGGACTTTCCGGTTATGTGCCTTGAACATCCGCTATTAAGATACCATATATCTTTCTTCTTCTTGGATGTAAGGCAAATCTATACAAAGTTTCAAGTGATCTTAGGTATCCAAATAAATTTGGATTCTTGGATGTTAATCCTCCTTAGTTGCTCAAGGACATTGAAATTCTTTACCACTTTATATACTTTATTTCCAATTTTTCTTTCAACAATAAAGTATTGATGAGATGAATGACTATATTTTTTGCAAGTTTGATAATGATTTCTCTTTGCTGAATTTTGAAAGTGATAAGAGGTTTGAAATATTTTGGTTTAAGAGGTTGAAGCTTTAGTTTCAGCATGAGATTTTTCAAAAACAGCTCTATTTTTATCAAAATATTTTAAACTAGATTTTTCAAACAAAGGTTCTTGACTAGCTAGCAATTTATCCAAATTTTTATAACTTTGAGCAAATTATACTATATTTTTGGTTCAAGCACTTTATGCAATAATTTATTTTTATCAATTAGGTCTATTAATGCATTAACTGTGTGCTTCCTTTTAAATTTTTCAGTTTCAGATTTAAGAAGTTTATTTTCTTCGATTAAATCAATAGCACATTTGGTTTCCTTTAGTTTTTCTTTAAGAAAAATATTTTTAGCTTTTAAGAACTCATTTTCTGACTCACATTTATAAAAGTTATCCAAAATGTTTCTAATGTGTGCCGTTAGATCATCAACCACTTGATATAATTTCTCATTAAATAGGTCAAAATAATTTACCTCTTCCACTTGATCTTGGTTAACTATGAAACAAGCTTGTGCTTTGTTTTCAGACTCTTATTCATCATCGGAGTCATTTTCAAGGTCCTCCTATGATGCCATTAGCACCTTCTTCTTGTCTTTCTTTATTTTGAGCTTAGGACAATCATACTTGAAATAATCAGCTTACTTATAATGATTACATATGATCTTGCTAAAATTTCTCTTGTGTTCCTTTGAGTTTGAACCTTTACTCATTCCTTTACTTCTCATGAGTCTTCTCAATCTCCTAGCAAAAAACATAATTTTATCATCTGAAAAAACTATCATTGAAATCTTCTTTCAATGAATCAATATTGGATTTCAAAGCCACTCCTTTCTTTTTTGTGTCTCAGTTCATATGTGTGGTTTCATAGACAAGTAGTTTTTCTCTCCGCTCATCATATGTCATTTGGTTCAGATTGCTACTTTCAAATATAACCATTGCTTTTATTTCCCACTTTTTAGTGAGACTTCTTAGTAATTTTCTCACTAACACTTGTTCGATGTGAGTCGTTCCTACAGCATCCAAGCTATTGATTATGATCGAAGATCTTTCAAATATCATCAATGATTTTTTTCTTCCTTCATAGTGAACATTTCATATTCCTTTATAAGCATATCGATCCTTATTTCCTTGACATATTGAGTACCTTCATGAGTGACATGGAGTTTATCCCAAATCTCTTTTGTTGTTTTGCATCTTTACACCTTTCAGTATTTCTCGAAGCTAATGGCACAATGCATCATATTAATTGCCTTGGCGTTTAGCTCCACTTTCTTCTTATCTTCATTATTCCATTCATTTTCTTCTTTGGGAGTCATCACTGCTTCAATGCTTTGTAACGACCTAGTTTTTGGCAAAACGAATTTTTCAGAAGATTAGTAAAGGAAGCACCTCTGCTATATTATCAAGCACCTCGATGTTCAACATCATTATGTCATCACTAAGCAAGAACCTCTTTTGAGATAAGTTTGACGACACAGTCACGAAGAACCTAGTTTTGAGTTGTATCGGTTAAGAGTTTTGATTCTGGTTTCCGTAATTAGTCTCAATTTGACGAGCCGGACTCATGAAAAGAAATAGTAATATAATATTATAATATTATTTGATCTATTTTAGTTAAAAATAGGAGATCGATTTAACTGGGTTCACAGTCTAGTAGTGCAAATTAACACCAGCACTCTTTGATGACTTTAGCTATGCTAATGCATCATCATATATGTTCTATTTTCATATTAAACATGTTACTAGTATCATTTATGCTAGTAGCTCAGAAAATAATCTCTAGATGTGTTTTTACTTGTGTTTCGATACATCTAGTTTTAGTAATTATACACTTGAGATATTTTAATATTATTTTAATCCACCTCCAAAGCAGCCAATCACAACCCACCCTACACCCCCAAGACCTCCAAGGCTGCCTCATTTTCTCATTGCAGCCAAAAATATTCAAGAGAAAAAAGAGGAAAAAGTTCTTGGTTCCTAATCTTTCAAAGCTTGATTTCTTCTGAACTAAAACTCAAATCAAAATTTTAATTTGACCAAAATTATCATCTCTTCTTTTTCTTCATAATCATATGACTAATCAAGGCTAGAATTAAGGTGAGATAGTTGTTTCTTCTCTCTTTTGTTTCAGTTTCAAGGAAGACATGCATAAACATGTATTTTCTTGATGTTCTTCCTTAGGAATCATGCTTTGCTTGACTTGAGGGACAAGAAACTTCAATTTTCAGTAAAGTTAAGGTGAGAAATCCCATCCTAATATTCATATGAAGGTTCAGTTAGTTGAAGGTTTTTGTATTTAAAATTGTTCATGATGTGATTTAAGAGAAAAAAGTGCTCTAAGAACACCTAGAAGCATAACCGAATTTGAGGTAGCAAATCAAAGTAGGATTTGGTGAAATTAATCTTGATTAATTATATTTGAGTTGTGTGAATGTTGTATGATTTGGCTGTGCTGAAAATTAGTTGCATATATGATTAATTATTGGTAAAAATTTGGTGAAATTTTGATGAATTTCGGTGAAATTCAAGCTATGAATGCATGTTTTTGTGGCTGCTGGAATTTCGAACCCTAACCCTAAAATTGGAGTTGATTTTGTGTTGAAAAATTGGGTCGTTACAATTTGGTATCAGAGCAGGTCATTCCCAGTAGAGCTTGGGGAGTGGACTGACTATGCTTTTCTGCATACTCTACTTATGTGTCTCATGCTGTTAGGGTATCTTTAAGATACATTTAGCATGAATGTCTATGAGTGCTCATTTTGGGGATGTTCGTGCTTAACTTGAGATATTAAGACTGATCACCTTAATGTTGATTGTTTGGTGCGGATAAGACCTCAATGACTGTGAATAGGCATAGTTTAATCGAGTTTCGAACGACGAATCGATTATGAGACATATCTATCTTCATAACTGTTATGATCTTCATGGCTAAGGCTATGTGAGATTTGGATACTGTAAGGCACGGACCGATCTCTTTGTCAGGATGTCTTAAAGGAAATAGATCGCTTGAAGATGGATTCTTGCACGTGGCTGAAATTTTGAGGGCAAAATTTTCTTTAAGGAAGGTAGAATGTAACGACCTAGTTTTTGACAAAATGGATTTTCTAGAAGATTAGTAAAGGAAGCACCTCTACTATATTATCAAGCACCTCGATATTCAACATTATTATGTCATCACTAAGCAAGAACCTCTTTTGAGATAAGTTTGACGACACAGTCACGAAGAACCTAGTTTTGAGTTGTATCGGTTAAGAGTTTTGATTCTGGTTTCTGTAATTAGTCTCAGTTTGACGAGCCAGACTTGATTCATGAGAGAAGAGAAATAGTAATATAATATTATTATTATATTAATATTAGAGATACTTGAATAATATTATAATATTATTTTATCTGTTTTAGTTAAAAATAGGAGATCGATTTAACCGGGTTCACAGTTTACTGGTGCAGATTAACACCAGCTCTCTCTGATGACTTTAGCAATGCTAATGCATCATCATATATGTTCTATTCTGATATTAAACATGTTACTAGTGTCATTTATGATAGTAGCTCAGAAAAGAATCTCTATATGTGTTTTTACTTGTGTTCTGATACATTTAGTTTTAGTAATTATATACCTGAGATATTTTAATATTATTTTAATCCACCTCCAAGGCAGCCAATCACAACTCACCTTACACTCCCAAGACCTCCAAGGCTTCCTCATTTCCTCATTGTGGCCAAAAATCTTCAAGAGAGAAAAGAGAGAAAAGTTCTTGGTTCCTAATCTTCAAATCTTGATTTCTTATGAACTAAAACTCAAATCATATTTCTAATTT
This sequence comes from Arachis ipaensis, assembly GCF_000816755.2. Classification (NCBI taxonomy): domain Eukaryota; kingdom Viridiplantae; phylum Streptophyta; class Magnoliopsida; order Fabales; family Fabaceae; genus Arachis; species Arachis ipaensis. Next base: position 111,610,885 of record NC_029792.2, on the reverse strand, counting down.
GACCAAAATAATCCTCTCTTCTTTATCTCCACAATCATATGACTAATCAAGGTTGGAATTAAGGTGAGATGGCTATTCCTTCTCCCTTTTATTTTGGTTTCAAGGAAGACATACATAAACATGTATTTTCTTGATGTTCTTTCTTAGGAATCATGCTTAGCTTGACTTGAGGGGCAAGAAACTTCAATTTCCAACAAAGCTAAGGTGAAGAATCTCATCTTAACATTCATATGAAGGTTTGGTCAGTTGAAGGTTTTTGTATTTAAAATTGTTCTTGATGAGATTTAGGAGGAAAAAGTTCTCTAAGAACACCTAGAAGCATAACCGAATTTGAGGCAGTAAATCAAGGTAGGGTTTGATGAAATTAATCTTGATTAATTGTGTTTGAGTTGTGTAAATGTTGTATGATTTGGCTGTGCTGAAAATTGGTTGCATATATGATTAATTCTTTGTGAAAATTTGGTGAAATTTTGATGAATTTTGGTGAAATTCAAGCTATGAATGCATGTTCTTGTGACTGTTGGAATTTCGAACCCTAACCCTTAAATTGGAGTTGATTTTGTGTCGAAAAATTTGGTCATTACACGCTTGTCTTTGTTGGAACTTGCGGACCGCTCATAATGATCTTTTAAATATTGTAATCAACGGACTGCATAAATATCCGCATTCTTTCCTTCCAATAAGTGTAATTCTTGTCATTGAAGTAGGGAGGTCTGTTGTTGGACTGATCCTCAGTGAGTATGTACGCCACAATATTTCACCCATGTTATTGGCTATTGGATCTTTACTCCAAACTGTGAAGCTTGATTTCTTGAGATTGGACTCTTGATACTAATTGAAGGTTCTCAATGATCTAGAGAAGATGGTTGAATATATGACCTATTTTAAACTTGAACACTTTAACTTCAAACTGAATTTAAGTAAGAGTTGTTGTTGAGTTTGCAATGATGGTTATGTAGGAGACAATTTTGTTTTGTCTCTTGACGATTGATTAGTAATAGAGCAAACACATTATGTTTGAATACACTGAGTTGCTGTGATGTCTGTAAAATTGATTATGTAGGAGACAATTTTATTTTATCTCATATCGAATAAAAACAAAATTAGAGTAGAGAAGAGTAAATGACACAACCATGTATCCTAGTTTAACCATCATGTATAATGTGACCTATATAAAATCTCTACCACAAATGTGATGGAATTTTCACTATCTTTCTTAAAAATTATAAACACTAATTTTCAAGGATTCTGTCCAATCTTATTAGGGACAAACCAAACTTCTACCTAATCTTGATTTGGCTTGGTTCACTCCTAGACTCTTAACCACTAACTACTCACTCAACTTAGTAAAGAAGTTCTCTTAGGATCAAGAATACAAAAACAGAAATACATATAAAGAAATTGAGATAATTTTTTGGCTTTTTTCCATGATTACTCTCTTTGCCTTTTCTCTCAATGCCTTTTTTTAATACCTCACATATTTGCCTTTTTTATTGATTTAAAAACAAAGAAGGATAAAATTGAATAATATAAAATTCAATGTAAATTCATGAAGGAGAAGAAGGTTAGCTCTAAAGCTATGAAGACCTAAACAATATGCTCACTCTCCTTGCTTCAATTTCTTGCCATTTACCTTTTTAAATAGGAGTAAAGCTTCCAAAACTTAAGCTTGGTTGAATACTTTTGACTTTGTTCTTCTTTTCCAAAATTTAGAGCAGAGATGCAAAGGAGAGATGGGACATCAGTAGTGATTCATGCAGGAGCGAAGCTAGGTTGAAGTTGAGGGAGAGGCCAAAAATTAATCTTGTAATAGAAAAAGAGTAAAATAAAATTTTTAAGGGGGGCTAAAATAAAATTTATACACAATTTATAAAGAAAATTTGAAGTTTGTGAGGGGTCATTGCCCCCCTTTTGTTATATGTGACTCCGCCCATGGATTCATGCCTTGTAGAGTTGGCTTGAATCGTTACCTAATTGATTCTCTTTCTTTTTTTTTCTTTGGCTTCAAAAATCTGAATCATTGATTCATTTTTTGGCTCCAAATTTTAATTATGACCTTTGATTTACAACAGATAAAAACAATCTTAATTTGCTTCTTCTTACCCAAAAATGATCAACAGTAAAAAGTGTGGCTTCAACAAACTAGAGTATTTGCATAAGAATGGGATTGCTATGCTGATTTTTCTTCTGCCTTTGATTTTATTTTTCCTTTTGGCACCATCATGTGACTTTTCTTTCTTTTTTCTCTTTGATGCTTAGACTTAGTGATCACCTTTTTCATTTTGAAGGAATTCTAATATGATTTTTCTTGTGTTTCTTTCAAGGTTACTTCCCTCCTTGATTAGCAACGTTTATCATGAGCCACATGAAAAGGGATGGTTTGCAATTGGGTCTAATCGGTTGCAATTTCATTAAACTTGCTCTGCACAAAAATTATATACATTACACATATTTTTAGGCTTTCAATCCAAACTACTAATGTTTATTATCATCAAATTATTATTAATTTTCTTTAAACTTAACAAAGTATTTTCCTGATGATGTTTTTAATTTAATGGACTTGCAAAATAACTAGGATTTAATTCACAAACTTTACCAATAGTTTATTTAATTTTAAAACATTACCTGTTAAAAAAAAAATTGTATTATAGTATTAATTTATTATTTATATGAATAAGTAATTTAATATATTTTATTGATTTTTCTAATATAAAAATTAATTTTAAACAAGTGGAGAAAAATTTTTTTATTTTAAACCGAAACTGATTACTGATTCAATTGGAGAAGTTTTTTTTTTTTTTTTTTTCCTTTCTTTTTTTGGTTGATATTTGT
>NC_029792.2:111566525-111608028 GCF_000816755.2 Arachis ipaensis | reverse complement strand
TAGCTAATCCAATCCATACTAAGGGCCTGTTTTTGGAAGTTTCAAAAAAGTAATTTTTTTGAGTTTTTTACTTATAAAAAGTAGTAGTATTAATGTTTGGTACAATTTTTAAAATTAAATTGCGGCTTTCTAAGAAACTATTTAAAAATTTATAGAAGAGTTAAAAAAAATGACTTTTTTTATAATACTACTACTTTTTACCACATTTCTATAAAATAAACACTTTTAGAACTAAAAATTCAAATATAAAATAATTTATTTATAAGTTACTTTTAATATAACTATTTATTGTTTAAACTATTTTTTTAAAAAAATTTAATTAAACTCTTTATCCAAACTGGCCTAATAATATTTTAACCTCAATAGCTGATTGTTCCAAGAAATTCTGAAGAGTGAAGAAATAAATGTAGAAGATGATCACGGCGGTGAACAATCTTTTGAGGAGTGATTGTATTAATTATAGTATAATAGTTAGTAATTAAGATATTTGAAGAAAGAAAATTTGTACACAACTCTCATTTGTAACGCGTACAATAATAATAATTATATACTGTTAGAATATTCAATAGCAAAATGCTAATTAAAATTAAAATAAAAATATTTCTCAGTTGGATTTTGATATGATAATGAATGGTGTCAAAATCAACTTCATGAGCATTGCCTTAGAAGTGACATCTAAAAATTCATGAAAATGCCGCCCGCGTAATTCCCTTTTCAGGAGTCTCCTCTAGTTAGTCCTAAAGATCTGGAGTTATAGAAGCACTACTCGTTTCTTTGTTATACTTTCCGTCTTTGCAATGATGATGAATTCGAATGGTCGTTGTTGAGAACTAACAACGCATTATTTGCCTCCTTAGTAATAGTGCACCTCATTTGGTGACATGGCTCCATTAGAAGTTTCTTTTTCCAAAAGCTGCATGTATATATCAGTATATGGTCAATTCTCTTATTTCTCTATATGTTGAAATTTCTTTTTAGTTAATTTGCACCTGTTCAAATCTTACATCTTTCTATAGATTAACTGAATGATCCGGGAAGGACACTTATTGCTCCACTTCTGAATTGTGAGTTCTGAGATCGCGTTCACATAATCTTTTCCTATTTTTCAATGTTTAATTAGTATCCGTGTCTTAGAAGTTTAGATTCCTTTCACTTCCATCGCTTAAGAATTGACTAATCCTTGGAACTTCTCAAATCTAAAATTTTACTTATTACCGTTGATTTTTGTTTGAACCTCGACTATAGATTTCAGTCAAGTTTGTATCAAAAGATTTTAATTTGAAGAGTAGATATGATTCTTCTAAAGAGTAAGCTCGACCCAAAATTTATTAATTTAGTATTAAAACTGACTTACAAAAACGAAGTTTATATATGACATTCAAACAAATTTAAAATGAAATGATATAATTGAATGTAACTTAAAAAGGAATGATTATAACAAATGAACTTAATGATTTAAAAGAAATTATTTAGAACAAAATAATTAACAAAACTTATAATTTAAGTAAGCAAACAAACTAAAGTAATAAACAAAAAAGATAAATAAAATAAATTGATGACTTTAACATTTATATGCACTTGTATTCTATAACTTCCTTTAACGACAGCGTGACTTTGAAATTTTTAGAGAATTTAAGTGTAGTTTGAGATGTTAAAAATTGAAGTTTCCTTGAACCTTTTTTACTCCTGTATTTATAAACGTGAATTCAAGTAATGCGAGTGGATATCGTTTCTCCACATTCATGGCTTGACTTACTCTCCAAGCTTAATCACTCAAGTTCTTATTGCATCTTGATCACCAAATAATCATCTTTATGTTCTCCTCTATCAAAGGTACTTATTTTTCACATGTTTTTCATATCCTTGTTGTTTCAACTCAAACTCCTTTGTTGAGTCTTATATCCTACTAATCAACCACATCATTTGTCAATCTATCGTGCTTTGGTCGAAAGTATTATTTTTGTCGAACTTTTTGTACTAACAAATTGTCCCTCAAAACTTTAACATTTCAAAAGTAGCACGTGCTTATCACTAGGGATGGCAATACCACCCGAACCCGCGGGTACCCACCCTGCCCCTACCCGCTCGAGGCGGGTAATTACCCGCCCCGCACTGGGGCGGGGGTTGAAGTAGGGCGGGTTCTATGCAGATTGTTGTACGGTGGGGCGGGGTCGGGTAGAGCAAAAACCCGCCCCTACCCGCCCCGTTGCCACCCCTACTTACCACATGACTTCTTTTCAAATTCTGAATTTGAAAAGAGAGTTACACAGATGAAAAACGACGCGTGCGATTTTCTGGTAAGACACAACGTCTCTTATGGGCTTTAATGTGCTTTTATTCATATGAAAGACTTTTAAAATAATCATTCCATTATCTTCCCCATTGATAAGCATTGAAAAACTTTCCTCCAAAATGTTCTCAATTTTGTTCAACTTTTTCCGTAGATTCTCAAGCTGCTCACTAGACGAATGTCTCCCCTACCATTACTGCCGTTTCTTCCACTTCTGTCACAGTTGCTGCAACTGCAACTATTACTTTGGTTGTTGTGGTAGCTTCGTCTTCTTCTATTCTTGCTACTGTTACCACCACCATTACTGCCCCACAATTACTTTTACTCCCAATATGGTAACCGCAACTCAAAACCTACCTCAGCCACAAGAAAAAAGGGATGATGGTGTTTAGATTATAGGGCCTCCCCCTCTAGTGGATGATGTGGCACAATTTTATAATGATAATGGTACATTAAGAGCCACTAACGTAAACATTGAAACCATTGAGCTTTGACGTAGCCAGGTATTTTTACCTTTCAAAGTGAATAGCATTTTATATTCATTTCTAGGGCAATTATTCACTTTAGAATAAGTATAATCAATTTCATCTTTCTTCCCTTCTCCTCTTGATTACCTGGCTCTGAGCTTTTGCAAAAATGTTAAAACCTTTTACTTTGCTAGTCGAGTCTTTAGAAGTTTAGAACTGCCCCTCCCAAGGAATCTAGCTCTCTCTTTCGATTTGGATGTCTCGACTAGCTCCGGTTTATAAATTTATTTGAAAATCAGTAGGCATTACTTCTGCCTTAAAATTATCTACCTTCGACTTATCCTACCTCGCTCCCCTTCTAGGTGCGAGTCTATACTTTTGGTTTCCTGCCAGCAATAACTTTCATTTTTCATATGGGATGATGGTCTCACATTAATGGAAATTTCATTTTTGACCAGTATGCCTCCCGATGGAGAGTGTGTATCATGGCATACTACCTGACTTGGGGATTCTTTTGACATTAATTTTGACTCAATCCCTTTGGTTTACTTTGGGTGGTTAATCTCTGGTTACTCGAACCTCGACTCACAGCCTCTTCTTTGAGTATTCCTAGTACCTCTATTGATGGTATTCGACTTTCTCTTGTGGTCGAAGCCAGAAAATATGTTAGCCATTGATGCCTTTTGCTATTTCATCACTCTGCTTTTTGACATTAAATCTGATAACAACACTTCTTATTATCTAAATCCCTTCACTTATCGTCAAAGTATTATCGAATACCTTCATTCTTTCATTAGTTCCAAATCTGAGAGCGAATCCATAGTCGATTACTTGTGGTCTCGAACCTTAATTCCTCAAATTCTCCCAGTTGGACTTCCTCATGAATCGACTATAGCCTTGAAAAAGAAATTAGTGACTTATTCTTCACAATATGTGGCTCGTCAATTTGGTCTAGCATAATCACTTTCTGCTCCATTATCGCTCGACCCCACAGTACAAATAATTTATTATGAGGTCTCAAGTTTAGAAGAGCTTGACCAAGTTTTGGACTTAAACCACCAAAAGATGAATGAGTAGTATCATAGCCTCGTCATCACTTATTGTTTTTTTATCAACACCTTCTTTCCACAAGTGGTGGTTGACCTATTATTCATCCCACACAGTACTTCAATTGAACAAGTTTTTTCTAATTTGGTCCTCCTATCTATGCAAACTATAGTGGCATCAAAGAAAACTAAAGGTACACATGCGCTCGAGATTGTTAGATTTAAGAAGTACTATAAGGTTAAGTGGCACTTTAAGATGGTTAGATAGGTTTTTAATGACGCCTTAGAGGTACAGGAAAAAAATAAAAAGGAACATTTTTATAGGTGTCTCGACCAATTTTATAAAGCTCGCACAAAAGATTCTTTTGTTCAAAAAGAATCTTTATGCGTCCTTTCAAATTTACTCCTTTTACTAATGTCACTTTTGGTCTTTTTGATCGACTACCTGACCCTCTTAAAAGAGCCTAGGTGTCAATTATGCTCTTTGCAAAAACGACCCCTGATCATTGGGGATATCATCAACTAGCCTCGAGTATGGTCAAGACACTCACCATGTCGTTGGTGGTAATACAAGAATCACCAGATATCCTCTCAATATTTGTAAAAGTAAAGTTGATAAAATATAAAATTAACAATAAAAAATAATAACATTTGCAAAATTAATTAATTTAATCCCAAAATTCTAATAAATACTAAAGATAACTTAATTTACCTAAATTCAAGTTTAAATTAGTTTAACTTCAACCCTAAAATAAATCTTAAATTAATTTATCTAACTAATTATCCTATAAACTAACTTAAATTCTAATATAATTTAAATCCTAATTACTCTAAACAAAGCTAATTAACCATATATCATAATTTCACAACCTATAATTTATAAATAAAAATGAAAATTTTATGTTTTAATTAGAAATAAAATTAGGTAACTACTCTAGACTAGTTATTCTAAATTTAACATATGTCACATTTTAATTAGTGTAAATTATAACTATGAAACTTAGATAAATTAGTGTAAATTTAATTACTATAAACTAATTACACACTTACCTAGAGATATTGGAGGTGTGAAAGACCTTTTGAAAGGTATTTACAAATTTGATTAATTAATATTATTAATATTATTTATATTATTATTAATATTAATAAACGGTTACTAACCGTTTAGTACCATTTGGTTGAAGGGACACAATCTTTTAAGGATTGTATATGTTCAAAATATTGTGTCTATTGGCTAAAGGGACACAACTCTTTAAGAATTGTGTATATTCAAAACATTGTATCTATTGGCAATAGAAAAGACACAACTATTTGTATACGTAACTAATCATAATTGCTACGTGCAATATGTATAAATAAGTCCTTGTTCACTATTTCAGAAATACAAGTACTAAATGTACATTTTAATCAACTATTAAGAGATTTTTTTTTGTTCAAGAGAGTTGAGAATTTCTTACTATTGCTAATTAAGAAATTCTTAGGTTTCATTGTATCCTGGGAGAGTATTGTCATCAACCATATAGCAACTAAGTGTGGGGATAAATATCTCTCTAAAGAAAGCGATCTAATCGTGCCTTGAAACTACTACACAAATATAAGATTTTCTCATCTTCTCATACTAATATACCCAACAATTTTAGAGAGATATTTCTTGAAGATGGCACAAGATCAAAACACTACGTTCAAGGTCATGAATCAAGAGTTCGTCAAATTAGATCACTTTGATGGAACGAACTTCAACTGTTGGAAAGACAAGATGATATTTCTTCTTTCAGTTCTCAATCTTGCATATGTGATTGACCCAAAGACTACACCAATTGTCGATGCCGCTGAAAATTCCACACCGGAAGAGAAAGAAAAGATTGTTCAATTGAAGAAGAAACGTGATGAATATACTTTTGCATGTCGAGGTCATATTCTCAATACTTTATTCGACCGACTCTATGATCTCTACATGTCAATTCAATCACCATTAGAGATTTGGAAATCTTTGGAAGAAAAGTAGAATACCGAACAACAAGGAACAGATAAGTTTATTATGATGAAATATTTTGAATTCATTATGAATGATACTATGCCTGTCATGGATCAAATTCATGAATTACAAATCCTTGTAAGTAGACTTCGTGATCTACAAGTGGTGATCCCTGAATCATTACAAGTTGGAGCAATTATTTCAAAATTGCCTTCATCTTGGAATGGTTATAGGAAGAAACTTTTACATCTTGGTGAGGACTTCACAATTGAGAAATTACTAAGGCATATACGTATAGAGGAGGAAACTCAAAAACGTGATGCTGTGTATCTTTCTCAAAGTTCTAAAGTGAATCATATTGGTGAAAACAACACCAATAAGAAGAAAAAAAAGTTCTCTAAAGATTCAAAGCAAGATAAGAAGAGACAAAGAGAGTGTTATCATTGTCACAAGAAAGGACACTATATCAAAGAATGTAGACTTCTGAAAAAGGAAGCACCAAAGACAAACTTAGTGGAAGAGAATGATCTAATTGCTATGGTTGCAGAAAAAGTACAAAACATGCATATTGGCATGGTTACAGAAGTTAACATAGCAACACAAGGAAAATAACCTGAATGGTGGTTAGATTCAGGGGCTACTATTCACGTTTGCAATTATCGCAACCAATTCAAAACATATGAAGAAGTGAAATATAGAGAGGTCTTAATGCGCAATGACAACTCAGCCAAAGTTTGTGGTCAAGGAGCTGTGGAATTGAATTTTACATCTGGAAAGAAATTAAGTTTAATAAATGTACTTCATGTTTCATATTTGAGAAAAAATTTAGTTTCTATTAGTCTCTTGTGTAAAAAAAGATTCAAAGTTGTAATGGAATCCGATAAAGTGATCTTGCTTAGGAATGATGTATTCGTAGGAAAAGGATATTGTACTAAAGGCATGTTTAAACTTAGTATTAATAAAGTGAATGTTTTATTGTATGTTGTTGATTCTTGTGATTTATGGCATAGTAGATTAGCACACTTAAATTATAAATCAATTGAATATATGAAAAAGAATAACTATATTGATCTTAGTAACAAAGATTTTAATAAGAAATGTGATATTTGCATACAATCCAAAATTACTAAGAAACCTTTTCCTAAATTTGAAAGAAATACACATTTATTGGAGTTGATTCATAGTGATATTTGTGAACTAAATGGCAATATTACTAGAGGAGGAAAAAGATATTTTATAACTTTTATTGATTATTGTTCTAGATTTACTTATGTGTATTGCTTAGAAATAAAGATGAAGCTTTTGAAATGTTTAAGAAATATAAAATGGAAGTAAAAAATATGCATAATAAGAAAATAAAAGTTCTTCGTATTGATCGAGGTGGAGAATATTTTTCTAATGAATTTAATCACTTTTGTGAATTACATGGTATTGTGCATGAATCTTCCGCTCCATATACTCCGCAACAAAATGGATTGGCGGAAAGGAAAAACCGTACCTTAGTGGATATGGTTAATTCGATGTTACTAAATGCAAAATTGCCTTATGATATTTGGAAAGGAAGGAAACCTAATTTAAATTATCTTAAAGTGTGGGGGTATTTAGCCTTTTATCGAGTTCCTGATCAAAAGAGAACCGAATTGGGGCCAAGAGCCATAAAAGGGACTTTTATAGGATATGCTCAAAATTCTAAAGCATATAGAATATTAGACTTAGTGTCTAATGTAGTTGTTGAATCAAGAGAAGTAGAATTTATTGAAAATAAATTTATCAATGATTCAACTTCTAATTCAGAGTATCCCCAAAATGATACTAATATTTCACAAGAAATAAATAATCAAAATAATAAACGTCTAAGCGACAAAGAGTTGATTGAACAAAGAAAGAGCTTGAGAGTAAGAAAAGAAAAGGACTTGGGTCCAGATTTTATTTCTTCTCAGGCTATCACCTTTTTGGTAGAAGGAACTAGGAATTCTGTAACAAACAATATTCCTATTGTTATGAACATAGAGGGTGATCCTCAAACATTCAAAGAGGCTATGGCTTCAAGGGATTCTGCTTTTTGGAAAGAAGCAATAAATGATGAAATGGACTCAATATTATCTAACAATACTTGGGTCTTGGTTGATTTGCCTCCAGGATCAAGCCTATAGGTTGTAAGTGGATATTTAGAAAAAAGTATAACACCGATGGTTCATTACAAACCTTTAAAGCAAGGTTAGTGGCCAAGAGTTTAGACAACAAGAAGGTCTAGACTATTTTTATACCTACGCACCTGTGGCAAGAATGACTTCTATTAGGGCTCTTATAGCATTAGCATCCATACATGAGCTTCATATACATCAAATGGATGTTAAAATAGATTTTTTAAATGGATATCTTAATGAAGAAATTTATATAGAGCAACCGAAAGGCTATGTGCTACCCGAAAATAAAAAGAAAGTTTGCAAATTAATTAAGTCTTTGTATGGGCTAAAACAAGCGCCTAAACAATGGCATGAGAAGTTTGATTCAGTGGTGTTATCAAATGGCTTCTCACATAATAGTGCGGATAAATGTATTTACTCAAAATTTACTAAAGATTATGGAGTAATCATTTGTTTATATGTTGATGATATGTTAATCATCGGAACAAATTTAGAAGGAATTCGTATAACGAAGAAGTATCTAACTTCTAAATTCAAGATGAAGGATTTGAATGAAGTTGATACAATATTAGGCATAAAGGTGCATAAGAATGAAGTTGGCTTTACTCTAAGTCAATCTCATTATATCAAAAAGGTATTGGAAAAGTTTGATCATCTCACAATTAAAGAATCCAATACGCCGTATGATCCTAATCTTAAATTAGAAGGAAACATGGGAAGACCTATAGCACAATTAGAATATGCTAGTGCTATAGGAAGTTTAATGTATGCAATGCATTGTACTAGACCTGATATAGCATTTGCTGTGTACAAATTATCAAGGTTTACAGGAAAGCATAGCAATCAACATTGGAAAGCTATAACAAAAGTTATTGGTTATCTCAAGAAAACCATAAACTTGGGATTACATTATAGTGATTAATGATTATACCGCAGTTTTAGAAGGTTATTCCGACGCAAGTTGGATTATAAATCTTAGTGACAACAAATTCACTTCAGGATTGATTTTCACCATAGGTGGTGGAGCAATAAGTTAGGCCTCAAAGAAACAAACATGTATTACACATTCTACTATGAAGACTGAGTTTGTAGCTTTATCAGCCGCAGGTAAAGAAGCGGAATGGTTAAGAAATTTGTTATATGATATAAAGCTATGGCCACAGCAGACGACAACCATTTCAATCTTCTGTAATAGTGAATCAACCATGTCTCGAGCATATAATAAGGTTTATAATGGAAAGTCTAGACATATAAGTTTGAGACATGAGTTTGTGAGGCAACTAATAGATGCTGGTGTAATTACCATCACTTATGTAAGATCTCAAGAAAATTTAGCAGACCCTTTGACTAAAGGTTTACCAAGGGACAAAATCAAAGAGACTACTGCTAAATTGGGATTAAAACCTATTATTGCTAAATGATGGGAACCCAACTTTATTCTAGTAGACCACTAGTTTCAAGGTTTAATGGGTAATAACAAGTTATTTAGCAATTGTAGCACTAAGGTATAGGATTTAGTGCTATTTACAATGAATTAGGAGGGTGAGTTTAAACTCTTAATGGAATGATAATATTATCTATCAAAAGATTCCACCTATATGAATATAAGATTGGTGCCGCTCTAATCAAGAATTTTAGAGGTTTTATTCTCGTAAATATTCATGAAACCAGGATGAGCACAAGGCCATATAAGTGCTTAAAATTGTAAACTCTTGAACTTGGAGGGTATAAGTAATGTGTGTGATTTTTGGTACTAGCATATGGTGTATAGGTTTAATCGATTAGACACCTATTACTTCGTTAGAACTTTAAAATTTACACTAAAAAATGTTTAATCTTAGTGACACATTCTTTATGTATATACTTGTATGACATTTAAATTTTGTAAATAGTGGGGGATTGAAGGGTATTTACAAATTTGATTAATTAATATTATTAATATTATTGATATTATTATTAATATTAATAAGAGTCCCGCTAGGGAGACAATGAGATATGTATACAATAGCTACAATGGGCTGTTTATTGGAGCCCAATTTTCATTAAAAGAGTAAATAAACCCAAAATAACCCTAATTCCTAATGGCTATTTAATTTACCCCACCACTAAGTTTATCCTATTTCAAATTTTCCCCAATTACCCAATCCTTTCGGTTCCCACGCTTTGTCTCCCCTAACCAAAACCCTCCCAGTCGCTGCAGAGACGCCTATCGACAGAGAACCACGTGCGCCGGAAGCTGCAACTTCCGAAGGCAATCGGTCCTCGCGAGCGTCCTTCATCGCTCCCCTCAAGTCCCTCACCCTGTTGCCGGTGCACACCTCCACGTCACTGGAGCTCATCCTCTGCGCGCTACGCCGGTGACCCGATCTGCAGCCCAGCCTCGCCCTCTTCCGTTGCACATCTTGGAGTGCGGAATCCGTTGTATCCAGCAAACCCGTTGCACTGGTGGCAGCCGAGCATCCGATCGTGGAAGATTAGCCGCTTACTCCTCGACCATCCACCGGGACCACCACGAACATCATCGCTGGAAGTAGACTAACCATCCAACGTAAGTGGGTTTACTTGTTCATTAATTGAAGCGTAATCTCTGTTGCATGTTGTACTATGGACAGATTTTGCTTCTTCAACATCCATCATCGCCGACACGAATTGCAGCACCAAACCCCCTGGCGCTCGACATCTCAGCGTCTACCTGAGGCATGGGTCTTGTTTCCTGTGCCTGCTAGTTGAAGCCGTGACCATTGGAAGGGTCACGGTCTCAGTTCTATTACGGCCACCTAATCCCGAGCGTCGTAAAAAATCTACGGTTAGTGGGTCAATTTCTCGTGTGAATGATTCCTGTTTCTATTTCATGTTATTATAGATTCAGGTTATTTTGATGAGATGATTGATCCTTATTTATTATGTACTCAATAGTTGCAGTTTCAGTAAGTTTGAACATGTAGAATAATATGTTGGTTTAGATGGTTGCAATTAATTTAAGTTTAGCGCGGGAAGAGCCGCAAAACTTTGGTAGTCAGGTTTAAAAAGTATAATTTGTCAGTGTGGACCTCTGCATGCAATGTAACGTAAACAAGCTGAGCTTTTTTCTTTACTTGACACTGTTTATTAGATGGTTACTTTAGCAGGGTATCGGATGATTGGTTTCCATGGTCGAGCTTTCATATGCTTTACTAATTTATTTTTGTTTTGGACGCGCTCCCTTTTTTTTTTCCTTAGTAAGCAACTAAGCACATCATGTAAGTCCTTTTATTCTGTTTATTTTTCTGGGATGATTGAATGTTCATGGCATAGTATAAGAACCGAAGTTTTCACGAATAAAATCATTTAAATGCCCAAATTAGTTTCCGGAAAGTTAGGATGAGAATTTGGGGATTTAAATATGATTTTTGGACTCAGTAGGTTTTTCTGAGTCAGAAAATGTGTTTTCTGCGAAAAACGTGAAAAACCATGAACTGGCAGTTGAACCGGTCAAACTGGTTTAAGTCTGCCCGGTTCTGTGCGAGAAAAAGTGAGAACAGTCGAATACCTTAGAAAAATATTAGAAATAGAAAACCGGGCGTTAGTGTTAAAGGTTTGGCCCAAAGTTGGGCCAAACGGGCTAAAAACGCTAACGGGTTGGACCGGGTCCAAGTTGGGCCCAAACCCAACATATAAAAGCACCCTTTAGTGAGCTTTAAGCTCATTTCATGCCCTCATTTGATGAGAGGGGCGCAGCTGCCACGAGAGGGGAGGGAGAAGAAAGAGTACTATTCACCCTCATCTTCTTTTGCTTGTAACTTGAGCTACGGGGCTCCGATTGACAAGCCGTTTGTGGCCACGCGAAGCTCTTGACGAGCTCTTCCTTTCTATCTAAAGAAATCTGGTAAGATCTTTCTCTCCACGCTCCATTTTCGTGCCCTAGATTCTGTGCGTTTTTATGTTTGGTTTTTGAGTAGATTTTGTTGTTTTGCTTGTTTAGGTGATCTCTAGTAGCGAGTAATTGTTGGATTTTACCCCTAATCATGTTGGATAAGGTAAGGTTTCACTAAACCCTTGTGTTTAGTTATTTTATGTATCCTAGGTTTTGATTTTGGTGATATATGTGTTGTTAGTGTGAGCCTTGGTGTTTGTTGGTGTTGGTTGAGACTTTGAATCAAGCTTGGTGGCTTTGTTTTGGTGTTTGCTGCGTTTGGAAATCGGCCAAGGTATGGTTTCGGTTTCCTTTATGTAATATGTAATGTATCTGGACACTTAGGCTAGTTGACCCTAAGATAGGATTGAATATTGTGGGTGTATGAGTAATTATATGTGAATTGATGTTAATTGTTAACGTATGGAATTATTGATGGATAATGAGAATTTTGAGAATTTGGATGATGAGTTAATGTAAAATGTTTATGGTGGGTTGGAATAAAGGATATTGATGATTATGATGTTTAATGACATATATTGATGATGATTTTTTATTGTTGGTTATTGAGGTTGTTGAGTATTGTTGGGTATCCTTGGTGTTGATGAGCTTTATGATAGATTTGGTTAATGATGGATATGGTTTGATAATGATTATTGGGATTTATGAGGATTTATTTTTGTAGTTGAGGTTGTTGTTGGTTGATTATGAGTGTGGATTTATGATTAAGTAGGAAATTATGGATTTGGTAGTGAGATATGGTATAATGGTTGAGTAATTTAGGTGTGAAATTGAGGAGGATGATGTGAAATGGTAAGATGTTGTATGTAGTAGTGGTTTATGATGGTTGGATATGGTTTGGTTTGGTTTTGAATTGAGAGATGGTTAAATTTGAGGATTTGAGGTTTTGGGTGAAAAAGGATTTTTGGTGAACTTGGTCTGACCATAACTTTTTCCTCGATATTCAAAATTTGTTGAATTTGGTTTATATTTGAAGATTATTAAAAACCTTCGATTTGATATAAAGTTTGCAAAATTTAAAATTTTGTAGAGAAAGTTATGATCATTCAAAGTTGGTGTTGAAAATCTGAAATTCTGCAAAGTTGCAGAATTTCAGGATTTTCTGATATGTGTGCACGCACAGCCTGGTGCGCACGCACAAACCTGCGAAAATGTTATTCTGTGTGGACGCACAGACCTGTGCGTATGCATAGGCAGGGGAAAGGGCTCTGGTAGCAGCGCTAGCATAGGTTGTGCGCACGCACATCAATGAAGAGTTACGACCTGTGCAGACGCACAGCTCTGTGCGCATGTACAAGTTAGGAAGGGACGTCTGTTAGGGGCACTCGCACAGCTTGTGCAAATGAACAGACTTTATAAATTTTAGTACCTGTGCGTACGCACACTTTCAAAATCTTCCTGGGCGTGCGGACGCACACACTGTGTTTCATAATTTTAAACTTTATTTTCAACTATTTCACCTTCCCAACAAGGTTGTAAGCTTCTATAACACCATTTTAAGGCTTTTGGGCTTAGATTTGAGTATAGGAATAAAGGAAATAGGCTAAGGGCTTTAGTTGATGATTATATTGAAAAGTTAGAGAACGGAGGTTTAGGTTTCTGATGTATTGATGTTGAGTTTGGTTGAGAGAGAAGGAAGAGTAGTGAAATTGGTGAATGGCAAAGTTGATGGAATGAGTATAAGTGGAAGTGTGTTATGAGGAGTGGCCTCTGAGATTGAATATGTAATTATAATATGCATTATTATCCGTCGTAGGGCCTTTGGCAGAATCCCGCCTACGTTCAGATGTGAGAGTTGAAGCTGGCTTCTCACTCATACTTTTCGCAACCAGAGGAAGGTGGTAAGGCACGCTCCCTCGGAATGTTTCCCTCTGAAAGGAGAAGGTGGTAGGTCACTAACCCACGGAATCATGCGACAACCAGAGGAAGGTGGTAGGGCACGCTCCCTCGGAATATTTCCCTCTAAAAGGAGAAGGTGGTAGGGCACTCTCCCTCGGAATTTTCCTCCTTATGCGCAATAGAGAGACTAATCCGGGAGTTGTCAACCGGATTTGCTGTCGGGTTTGGCACAGTAACCGACATGTGATATCACAGCCAATAGGGCAGACATTCATCATGTGCATCTTCTATATGCTTGCTTGCTTTGTTTACTTGAGTTTGCCTAGTTGTATAATATGCTTACTTGCTTCTTGAATTACTTGTTGTATATGAATATTATCTATGTTTTACTTGCTTGCACTAATTGTGATTGTCTGGTGCTGAGGAGGTGAGGTAGGCGGTGGCGATGGGATCACACGGAGGGTAGGTTGGCGAAGGCTGTGGGATACAGCGGTGTGACTAGTTTAGTTAGAATTCCCCTAAGTTTAGTTAACCTGGTTTATGTTTTAAGTTCTTTATCTATTTATTTTGTTTTATTTTATTCTAAGCTTGAATATACGTATGTGGTGTGAAGTTCTAGGATTGCTTTTTGCATCCCGGAGCCTTACATATTACATCATTGGGCACTGTTACCATACTGAGAACCTCCGATTCTCATTCTATACGTTGTTGTTATTTTTCAGATGCAGGTCACGACCCACCGCAGTGAGTTGGGTGATGGTAGCAGGGCGGAGGATCTTATTCTATTTTGTTGGCTTCTTGGTTATTTTATCTTGTACTCTCACTTTTGTATTTTGTTTTGCCTAGAGGCTTTTATTTGAGAGAACAAAACTTGTATAAGCCCTTTTGAACTACAGTCTTCTTGTTGTCTATATATGGCTAGCCAGCTTAAACTCCGCGAGGCGTGGCTAGATTCTTATGATATTATACTATTATATTTTGATACATCTTATCTGTACCTTGTGTTTTAAGTTAGTAGCTTTGCTAGTACATTATGCGCTTTTCAAATCCTGTTTTTGAGCTAAATCCTTCATCAGGCTTCTAGAATATATTATTTCTTTCTATATAAATATGTATAAGCCTTAGAATTGTTGTAACCTCTGATTAACCTTTGCTTTACGGCTAGAGGTAAGGCTTAGGGTAACTGGGGTGTCAGAGCGGTTCGTCCTCGTGAGCCTGAGGGATGGACCGATTGTCCTTCGTTGCATACTCTGCGTGTCTTTTTCTTTGATGCTATTAGGTTATCTACTCGATATTGTACAGCATGCTTGTTTCTGAGTGCATGTTTGGGATAATGGAAGCACTAGGCTTTTGATATTGAGACTGATCACCTTGATATCGATTGTTTGGTGTAGACAGAACCCTAATGGCTACTCGCGGACGAGGTCGTACACGTTCACGAAGAGAGAGTAGAAACGAGCAACCGGCCGATAATCATGCCGAGTTTATAGCGGTAATGACGAATCTTGCGAACACCATGAAGACGAATGCTGCTGCGACTCTGCAAGCTGTGCAGAGGTGCCAACCGGCGCGAAATACAAACGAAAATGGTGAGGAAAACGCCAACAATGATGCTGAGGGGAATGGAGATAACATGGGGGGTGCTCCAATGACCTTGGTGACCTTTCTCAAGGTTCACCCTCCGAGTTTCCGAGGTTTAACAAATTCCACGGAAGCGGATAACTGGTTCCAAGCTATGGAGCACGCACTGCAAGCACAGGATGTCCCGAACAACCAATACGTGGAGTTTGCTGCTTATCACCTTCTGGAAGAGGCCCAACATTAGTGGCAGGTGGAATGCCGCTTGCTCCAACTTCAGAATGCTGATGTTCCTTGGGATGTACTCCGGATGGCCTTCTACAAGAAGTACTTTCCTGAGTCTGCAAGGGAAGCGAAGGAGATGGAAGTGATGTAGCTGAAGCAAGGTTCTCTATCTGTGGCGGACTACACAAGCAAGTTTGAGGAACTCTGTAGGTTTTCTAGTGTATGTCAGGGTGCCTCGAAGACCTATGAAAGTTGGAAGTGTGTCAAGTATCAAGGTGGCTGAAGGGCGACATCATGACTGCTGTGGCTCCTATGGAGATTCGGATTTTCTCCGATCTGGTGAACAAGGCAAGGGTGGTTGAGGAATGCGCAAAGACGATAGCCTCGCCAAAGAACACTCGTGGAGGAGACACTAGTAGAGAATGCGACGATTACTTTGGGCCAAGGGGACAGAACTTCAAGAGATATGGCGAAGGGAAGCGGTCAAGAGCTTACTCCTCTGATATGAAATGTCAGGAGTGTCGGAGCTACCATCCAAATAGGCCGTGCCAGTTGGGTAAGAAACAATGTTACAAATGTGGCGCACCGGGACATTTGGTTAGAGATTGTCTACACCTAGAAGCACGTGGAGCGGATAGATCACAACAACAGAGTTGAGGTAATTATGAAGCTGATGGCCAAATCTCAATTTATCTTCACAATATAAATTATCGTCGTTCGTGTTGAAAAAGTGTTAAAGCTTAGATTGATTTTTAAACTTGGTTTAGGAACACTGGTTTGAATGATTTGGTTTTGAAACTAGGACTGGAACTTTTGATCAATTGGTACGATTTTAAAAAGGAAAGTGAGTTGTATGATTTTGTTAACTTGTGATTTTGGGTTTGTAATTTCATTTATAAAAAGGATTCAAATTGAAAGGTTTTGATTTAAGAATAAATGAATCTTTGGAGTCTTTTTAAAAAGCTTTCATAATGAACTGGTTTAGATTGAACTTGTTTTCACAGCTTTGTGAAATGTTACAAAAGCAGTCTTTGGTTTTGAAACTACGTCCAAAATTCTTGGTTTGGAAGATATTGTTTAAAAAGAAAAGTGAGTTCTCCGATTATGTTCATTTGTGAATTTGGTTTCCAAATTATCTTATCGAAAGGAATTCAAACTGAAAAGTTTCCATTTAAGAAAACTGTGAGTTCAAGTGTTTGACTTATTAGTGAATGATTTTTGACTCCTTTAAAAGAGCTTTAATAATGAACTCATTTAGAATAAACTTGTTTTAAAGGTTTTGAAAAGTAATACAAATTCGGTATTTTGGTTTAAAAGAAAGGATTTTTGGATTCTAATGACGATAATCAGAGTGACGCAGCGGAAGTTGTACGTTAAGTTATCGAAGTGTGAGTTCTGGAAGGAAGAAGTGAAGCTCTTAGGTAATATGGTGAGCAAGAGAGGAATAGCCGTAGATCTTTCTAAGATAGAATCGGTGATGGAATGGAAAGGACCTATAACAGTGGCGGAAGTCGGAAGCTCCTTAGGTTTAGCCGGATATTACCGAAGAATCATGGAAGGGTTTTCCCGAATTGCACTACCGATGACAAAGTTGACAAGAAAGGAAGCGCCTTTGTTTGGATGTCGGAGTATGTAGAGAGTTTTCAGACTTTGAAGCAGAAGTTAACTTCAGCACCTGTTTTAGTCTTGTTAGGACCGAATGAACCGTTCGAAGTATACTGTGATGCTTCTCTAAAGGGTTTAGGTTGCGTGCTGATGCAACCCCGAAATGTGGTAGCTTACGCGTGGCGTCGGATGAGACCGCATGAGGTAAACTACCCAACACATGACTTGGAGTTAGCGGCGATTGTGTTTGCACTGAAGATTTGGAAGCACCACTTGTACGGAGTGAGGTTTAGCGACTTTTCTGGTCATAAGAGTCTCAAGTAGGTATTTGATCAGAAAGAGCTTTAAATGCATTGGAGAAGATGGATGGAGTTGCTAAAGGATTATGATTTTGAACTGAGTTATCACCCTGGGAAGGGCGAAGGTGGTCGCAGACGCAGTGGGTCGAAAATCTTTAACAATTGCTTGGGTGAGAATCAAGGAAGAGGAGCTAGTGGATAAGTTTGTGGATCTTAAGCTGGACATTGGTGATGTTGCCGGAAGAGCTTGTTTGAGCCAGTTGCAGATTTCAAGCATGTTTGAGACGGAGAATTCTAAAAGGCTCAACAAGATGAACGAAAGCTTCAGGAATTGTTCCAACAGTTGGTGATAATGGGGCGTGAGGACTTCACTAAGGATGGTGAAGGATTGTGGAGATATAAGGGAATGATTTGCATACCGGATGTCGGGAGGTTGAGGTAAGATTTGTTCTCGGCGGCTCACTACAGTGGAGTTCCTGTTCATCTCGGAAGTGCGAAGATGTGGTATGACTTAAAGAAGATGTTATGGTAGCCTGAGATGAAAGGTGATGTAGCTATAGTGGTCTCCAAGTGTTTGACGTGTCAGGAGGCGAAGATAGAGCATCAGAAGCCGTCAGGAATGGCACAGCCTCTTGAGATTCCTCGGTGGAACTGGGAAGAAATCGCGATGGATTTTGTGACCAGTTTACTGAGGACTAGGTTGGGATTTGATGCGGTTTGGGTAATCAGGGATCGCTTAACCAAATCCACTCATTTTCTGCCTATCCGAGTGAACTATTCTCTGGAGGAGTTGGCGAGAGAGAACATCGACACGGTAGGATGATGGTGAACGAGAGGCTTTGGCAACTTGTTGAGTTGGCAACGTCGAAAGTAGGATGCTTCATGGAGGATATATATATTACATTGCGTGGTTCAGATTTTCGAGAGCGAAAATCTTTTTAAGGAGGGGAGGATGTAAGAACTGGAGTTTTCACGAATAAAATCATTTAAATGCCCAAATTAGTTTCCAGAAAGTTAGGATGAGAATTTGGAGATTTAAATATAATTTTTGGACTCAGTAGGTTTTTCTGAGTCAAAAAATGTATTTTCTACGAAAAATCATGAAAAACCGCGAACTGGCAGTTGAACCGATCGAACCGGTTTAAGACTGCCCAGTTCTATGCGAGAAAAAGTGAGAACAGTCGAATACCTTAGAAAAATATTAGAAATAGAAAACCGGGCGTTAGTGTTAAAGGTTTGGCCCAAAGTTGGGCCAAACGGGCTAAAAACGTAAACAGGTTGGACTGGGTCCAAGTTGGGCCCAAACCTAACATATAAAAGCACCCTTTAGTGAGCTTTAAGCTCATTTCATGCCCTCATTTGATGAGAGGGGTGCAGCTGCCACGAGAGGGGAGGGAGAAGAAAGAGTACTATTCACCCTCATCTTCTTTTGCTTATAACTCGAGCTACGGGGCTCCGATTGACGAGCCGTTTGTGGCCATGCAAAGCTCTTGATGAGCTCTTCCTTTATATCTAAAGAAATTTGGTAAGATCTCTCTCTCTCTCTCCATGCTCCAATTTTGTGCCCTAGGTTCTGTGCATTTTTATGTTTGGTTTTTGAGTAGATTTTGTAGTTTTGCTTATTTAGGTGATCTCTAGTAGCGGATAATTATTGGATTTTACCCCTACTCATGTTGGATAAGGTAAGGTTTCACTAAACCCTTGTGTTTAGTTGTTTTATGTATCCTAGGTTTTGATTTTGGTGATATATGTGTTGTTAGTGTGAGCCTTGGTGTTTGTTGGTGTTGGTTGAGGCTTTGAATCACGCTTGGTGGCTTCATTTTGGTGTTTGGTGTGTTTGAGAATCGGCCAATGTATGGTTTTGGTTTCCTTTATGTAATATGTAATGTTTCTGGACACTTAGGCTAGTTGACCCTAAGATAGGATTGAATGTTGTGGGTGTATGAGTAATTATATGTGAATTGATGTTAATTATTGGCATATGGAATTATTGATGGATAATGAGAATTTTGAGAATTTAGATGATGAGTTAATGTAAAATGTTTATGGTGGGTTGGAATAAAGGATTTTGATGATTATGGTGTTTAATGACATATATTGATGATGATTTTTGATTGTTGGTTATTGTGGTTGTTGAGTATTGTTGGGTATCCTTGGTGTTGATGAGCTTTATGATGGATTTGGTTAATGATGGATATTGTTTGATAATGATTATTGGAATTTATGAGGATTTGTTTTGGTAGTTGAGGTTGTTATTGGTTTATTATAATTATGAGTGTGGATTTATGATTAAGTAGGAAATTATGGATTTGGTAATGAGATATGGTATAATGGTTGAGTAATTTAGGTGTGAAATTGAGGAGGATGATGTGAAATGGTAAGATGTTGTATGTAGTAGTGGTTTATGATGGTTGGATATGGTTTGGTTTGGTTTTGAATTGAGAGATGGTTAAATTTGAGCATTTGAGGTTTTGGGTGAAAAAGGATTTTTGGTGAACTTGGTCTGCTCATAACTTTTGTCTCGGTTATCAAAATTTGTTGAATTTGGTTTATATTTGAAGATTATTAAAAACCCTTCAATTTGATATAAAGTTTACAAAATTTGAAATTTTGTAGAGGAAGTTATGATCATTCAAAGTTGGTGTTGAAAATCTGAAATTCTGCAAAGTTGCAAAATTTCAAGATTTTCTGATATGTGTGCACGCACAACCCTGCGAAAATGTTGTTCTATGCAGACACACAAACCTGTGCATACGCACAGGCAGGGAAAAAGGCTCTGGTAGCAGCGCTAGCATAGGTTGTGCGCACGCACATCAATGAAGAGTTACGACCTGTGCTGACGCACAGCCCTATGCGCACGCACAAGTCGGGAAGGGATGTCTGTTAGGGGCACTCGCACAGCTTGTGCGAGTGAACAGACTTTATGCATTTTAGTACCTGTGCGTACGCACACTCCTGTGTGTACGCACACTTTCAAAATCTTCCTGGGCGTGCACATGCACACCCCTGTGCGGACGCACACGCCCTGTTTCATAATTTTAAACTTTGTTTTCAACTATTTCACCTTCCCAACAAGGTTGTAAGCTTCTATAACACCATTTTAAGGATTTTGGGCTTAGATTTGAGTATGAGAAAAAAGAAAATAGGCTAAGGGTTTTAGTTGATGATTATATTGAAAAGTTAGAGAACGGAGGTTGATAAACCACTATTTTATGGTTTATCTTGTGCTTATTTGAGTGGTTTTTATCAATTCTTTGCTCACTTATTCATATAATTTGCATGGTTTTACAATTCCTTCCTAATTCTGTGATATAGTTGAAAACATGTTTCCTAGGCCTTTAAACTGTCAATTTTAGTTATCCTTTATTACCATTCGATGTCGTGATCTGTGTGTTGAGTATTTTCAAGCTGTATAGGGCGGGAATGACTTAGAGGATGGAAAGGAAGCAAGCAAAAGTGGAAGGAACGTGCGAAAATGAAGTTTTGAGAAGCTGGCAGCGACGCGCACGCGTGGACGATGCGTACGCATGCCTAGCACAGAAGACAAGCAACGCGTACGCGTGACTGACGCATAAGCGTGACAAGGAATTTCGCCAAACAACGTGCACGCGTGACCTACGCGTACGCGTGACATGCGCCACGTGCAGAAATTGCAGAAAGCGCTGGGGGCGATTTCGGAGCTCCTTTTGGCCCAGTTCCAAGCCCGAAAAACACAGAATAGAAGCTGCAGAATGGGGAAATCATTCATTCATCCAATTATTCACAATTTTAGGTTTTAGATGTAGTTTCTAGAGAGAGAGGAGAGCCTCTCTCAAGGTTTTAGGACTTCTCTTAGTTTTAGGTTTATTTCTTCTCAATTCCAAGTTCAATGTTCCTTTAATTTAGTTTATCTTCTACTTTTATTTGTCTTAGCATTCTAGTTTATCTATTTCCCCTATTGATTACTTTATGCTGTTATTTGGTTTATGAACTCTCATGTTTAATTTGATTTTCCATTTAATACACTTTGAGGTATTTCAGATTTATGATTGTTTCTTCTATTTATGTTATTGATGCTTTCAATTTAAGTTAGATTTCTCTCCTCTTGCCTTTGGTTGAGTAAATGGAGACTCTTGAGTTATCAAACTCCTTTGTTGACTGATAATTGTAAGTTGCTGGTTGATTTGGATCCCTCTAAGCTAGTCTTTCCTTAGGAGTTGACTAGGACTTGAGGAATCAAATTGATTGGTCCACTTGACTTTCCTTTATCTAGTAAGGGTTAACTAAGTGGGAGCAAGAAACAATTCTCATCACAATT
Organism: Arachis ipaensis; assembly: GCF_000816755.2. Classification (NCBI taxonomy): domain Eukaryota; kingdom Viridiplantae; phylum Streptophyta; class Magnoliopsida; order Fabales; family Fabaceae; genus Arachis; species Arachis ipaensis. The sequence continues at coordinate 111,586,347 of NC_029792.2, read as the reverse complement.
GATAAAGATAACTAGGATAGGACGTCCAGTTCTCATACTTTGCCAAGAGTTTTCTTAATCATTAGTTTATTTTCTTGTCTTTTACATTCTTTGTTCAACCTTTCAAAACCCAAAAAGTTAAAATCCCATAACCAATTATAAGTATACTTCCCTGTAATTTCTTGAGAGACGACCCGAGGTTTAAATACTTCGGTTTATTTTTATTGGGAAATTTTTGTATGAAAGGATTATTTGTTGGTTTAGAAACTATACTAGCAACGAGACTATATTTGTGAATTCTAGACCACACAAAAATCCGTTCAACAAAATGGCGTCGTTGCCGGGGAATTGCAAACACGTGCCTTATTATTGGTTATTGTAAATATTTGCTTTTTGCTTGTATGTTTGTTTTTGTTTTTAACTTTTATTAGCTACTATGAATTCTCACCCCTGTCGCTATGAGTTTGGTTCCAATTATGTTGTAGGGAATGGAAGCTATAATGAGAACATGCATCAAGGTTGGAACAATCAAAGATGGGAGGAGCCACAAGGATATGATCAACCCTCTTGGCAACAACCCCCTCCAATGCGCTGTAACCAACAACCATTCTATGATGCATAACAAGACAATAGTTATGGTGAACCTTTTCGTGACAACCAACCTCCACCAAATTACCATGGTCAAGAGCCATTCCAGGGTACATACCAAGACGATAGATATGGTGGACCCCTTGTAGTTACCAACAAGCCCCCACGATATGCTTATGAACCACCCCTTCAACATAACTTTGAATGACCATACTCACAAGCCACCTACAACCATTCACCTCCATATGACCCTAACCCATATCCACCATACCAACCACCTTATAAACCAAATGAACCATACATAGAACCACCACAATTCCAACCCAATTACTCCCAAGAACCACCACCTCAATATCCCTATCAAAATGAACCATCTCCATACCTGTACCAGGAAGAACCACCTTCCTATTATGAACCCTTTCTCCAAAATAATGAACCCCCTATCCACCCCAACCTCTACTGGATGACAACACCCTTAATGTTATGCGCCAAAAGCAAATAGAGCTTCAAACCACAATTACCTCTGCTTTCACTGGTATAACCTCTACTATTCAAGCTCTTATATCCCGTGTGGATGCATCAATCCAAGAGCAAGAGCATCAATCCACACTTCAAAAGAAGCTAGAGGAGGTCCAAAAGGTGGAGGTAGTAGAGACCCTTGAAGGCGAAGGAATGGTTGAAGAATTAGTGAAGGAAGACATCAAGGAGGAGTATGATTTTGTATTAGAGCAAGTGGAGAAAGCCGAAATTATCACAGAAGAGGAAGTGGTTGAAGACTCGGGAGATGCGGAACCTCCATGGAAAAGTCCAGTCATAGAGCCTCCTTCCAAGGTGTTTGATGTTAATGTTGAGGAAAGTGTACAACCTCTGAGGCATATCATGGTTGAAGACTTTGCAGAGGTTGATCAAGAGATGGAGATTAAAGAAGAAGAAACACAACCTCCCATGCCTTTGGTAAGTAATGAAGAAGAAATTGAATTGGAAGAAAGCTACCAAGAGGAAGAGGTTGAAATTGTAGAAGCTTGCAAAGAGGTGGAAGTTGTCAAGGAAGAACTCAAGGGAATGGAGCTGGAAATCACCTTGCCAAAGTTGTTGGAGACCTCTCCCCCAAAGCCATCACCATCCATTCCTTCATTCAAGTGGGTAAATCTTTCATCTCTAAGCTTAATTAGCACACTTGAGTATGCTTTGCTTGAGACGGATGGGCAACTTAGAGCTCTTTGTGGCTATAAGAGTAAGAGGGAGATGGTTAGTGATAAGAGTTGTCATGCAAGGTTCAATACGGTTGCATACTCAAAGTTGAAGTTCAGGGATTGGTGTAGAGCTCAATTGAATGGGTCTAGGAAGTTGTTTGGGTACTCCATTGAGAATTCAGATTGCTTGCCACCCGGTTGGAACATCGATGATCAAAACAAAGACAGGTACAAAAGCAAGGTTTGGGACCCCGGAATTCATTCTATCAATCAAAACTCTTGGGGCCTTATCACTTGCTTTAACTTGCTTGAAGGCTTTCTGCGCCTAGTTTGGGACCCCGGAGGCTATTGGCACTGCAAACATTAGTGGAGATTCCTGGACGAGTTCAAGCACAAGGCGCCCTAACAAGGAGCTCACCAAATGTCCAACTTAAGGACAATAACTAAAAGTGTTAGGTGGGAGACAACCCACCATGGTATGATCATCCCTTTTATTCCTAGTTTTATTTTATTTTATTTTTATTAGTGTCATTCATAATGTTTGCATCAGCATCTGCATGCTGCATTCTGCATTTTGCATATATAAAAAAAAAAAGCCAAGCCACGCGTGGCGTCGATATCAATTCGGCGCTTCCATCCAACGAACAGAAAGTTGTGATAGAATCGTGCGGCTGGTGTGCTAGAGGCATAATTCGAGCCACGTGTATGCGTCTCTGCCGCGTATGCATCAATTTCATTATTAGCATGCCACGTGTGGGCGTGCGCGACGCGCACGCGTCGCATGTCACACCTAGCCCCCTCACTTTGAACAGAGAGTTGCACCAAAACGACGCTGGAAGCGTGCGTTTAGCACAATTTCGGCCGACACGCACGCGAGCTTTACGCGTACGCGTGCTTTATGCGTACGCGTCATCTGCATTTACCCCCATTCACGCGTTCGCATCTACGACGCTTACGCATCGATGCACTTTTCTCCCATCCACGCCTAGGTGTGTTCCACGCGTACGCGTGGATTTAAATTTTAATAACCCCCTGATGCGAAAACCCTAGTCCCTCGCGTGCCTTTTCTCCTTTCTTCTCCAACGTCCCCTTCTCTTCTCTCTCTTCCCTCCATAACCACCACTCACCACCATCACCTCACACCGCAACCACCACCGGCGACCCCGACCGCCGCTGACCGCCCCTTCCTCTTCCTCTTTTTCTTCTTCTTCTCTCCTTCTCCTTATTCAGCCTTCCACCGCCACCCCTGCCTTCACCAAGCTCACCGCAGACCGCCGCCGACACCGCCGTGCCGCCACCATCTCCGGCCATCACTACCCCTTCCCACTTCCTTTTCCAATCCTACTACTGCACCCCCAGGTTTCCCTGTTTCCACCCCTGCATTCCAATTCCTTTTCTGTTCAACGAAGTCAGTTTGCATTAAATTTTGTTCAATTTAGGATAGTTAGAGATGCATGTTCTTATTGGATTTTAGGTGGTTAGGTAGCTAGAATGTGGTTAGAGGATTTAGGTCTGATAACTACTCCGTTCTTGCTGTCTGAAATTGGTTGCCCCTTCTATTGTCTGTGCTGGTAATGCTGTGCCCTGTGCTGAATTGTTACTGATACTATGTTCATATTTCATTGTTTGCTTTTGTGCTAAAATGGTTTCTTGTTGCTGCTGAGTATTATCTGAATTTGCTAAGCTTCTATCTGAGTCAATTTGGTTCCTTGATATTGGATTCTTGATGTATGATTTTAATGGAATTCAAATCTGAGTTGTTATTGCTGTTGAATTCTTGTTGCGATTTGCTCTTCATTGTTGATTTAGTGAGCTAAATTCCTTGCATCCATACCTCTTATTATTACTTGCTTGCTGAATTTGATGAGGCAAGGCTGATTGCATATAATTGCCTACTGCTATTTTGATTGGCTCAATTGCTAGATTCTTATGAATTTACATATGGTTTTCGTGTTTTTAAATGGTTACTGAACTCTTAGGAAGTCCAAATTGATTAACTGGATTTGGGACTAGCCTGCTGCTTTCTTCTGCTTTATGATGTCTGAGTCACATGAATTACCTTGTTCTTCATGTTGTTGCCATATATTGAAATTCATGTGCTAATTGAAATTGCTGGTTTATTGAACGCTGCATGTTGCTGCTTTTCTGAAATTTCCTATGATTCCTCAAGTGCACCATTTCAACTTCCATTTCAATTCCGCACTTATGTCTTTAAACTCAACCGTGCTTGATTGTTGCTTACCTCAGTGTTCTGCTGCTGTTTTGGTTGATAATCTGCCTTGAGTTTATATTAATTGAAATTTCTGCTCAATGCCATTTTACTTGCTGGTTTTGCACGACTCGTTCTGAGATTCGTATAAGCTGCTAATTTTGTTTGAAATTGCTACTGCTTGCATTGTTGAGTCCGCTGTTTGATTTTCTGGGACCGTCCCTTTTACTGCCGAAATGCTGCCCAATTTTTTCTGATAACTGTTTTACTTCACTTCCACTCTTGATTTGACTTTGGTACTTTTGCATTGTGCTCTATTTGGTTTCAACCAAAGCCATTTCATGAGATGTTGGGTTAGCGTTCCCATTTCTTTTTGGTTCCCTTTCCATTTACAATGCATTATTGATGATTTTGATCCTTTTCATGCTTCTTTCCTTACATGTTGTATCATTAATGATTTGCGTTGTCTGCTTGAACGTGAGCTTGCTTGTTCTTACACCTTGTGAATTTCTTTTAGCTAGGAACTATAGTACCATGCCACTAATTTTAACTTACCTTTCTAACTCTTGACTTCATTGACTTCTTAACTTTTCCCTTAGTTTTACACTAACTCCTTTCAACCCCTTTCAAGGCATGTTTATTGTTGTTTCTTGACAAACAAGCATTCTGAATTTCATTTAATAGATTCTTGGATTGTGATTTCTGATTGATTTCTTTGAATCCTACCTTGCATTCAGTCCAACATTCTATATCTTTCTGACTCACTTCATACTTTGGCTTTCATTCCTCTTTTGCCCATCTACTACTTATATTGCTTGCATACTGTTTGCCTTTCTATTTCTCTACTTTAGTTTGATAAGTTGTATCCTGGAATTCCTATTTTTCAGGATGTCTGATCCAAAAGGGAAAGGCAAGGCCAAAGCTAGCACGGGTAAGAGGAAAAGAGGATAGTCCTCTGTCGCTCTGTCAGATATTCTAGGAGATGAATCCTCGCGTGAGAAGAACTTCACTCCACAGGAAAAGGAAGATCAACTAGTGCCTGCTTCTGACCCAATTAAATTTGCAAACCTCTACTGTGAACTAAAATTTCCAGTCTTTGTGGAAAAGAGGCACCTCTATTTGGAAAAGACTCTCAGAATACCAACTGAATTACAGAAGTACACTGCAGAGCAAATTAAACAGAGAAGTTGGTTCTTTCTAGAGAGGAATCTGACAGAGGTGAACGCATCTTGGGTCCGTGAATTCTAATGCAACTATTACAAAACGACCCTAGATGCAGTACAGCTAAGTGGAAAACAGATCTTGGTTACTGAGGAGGCCGTAGAAGATATCCTCTATTTTCAGCCTAAATCAGACGAGCCAGATGGTTATCAGAAGGCTGAGGAGTCCCTTAGGTTTATGAGCTTTGACTGGGATACTGTGAGGCGCAGCATAGCCATTGATCCTGCCGTTCCCTGGGCTATGGGTAAGTCGACGGTAACTCCAAAGGGCATCAAGATTATCTATCTTAATGATGAGGCTCGGCTATGGCAGCAAATACTGAGTAACTATGTTATGCCGAGCACTCACGAGTCAGAGGTGCCGGCTGCTATGATCATTCTCATCTGGTGCATTATGGAAGGCAAGGACCTGTACCTTCCGCGGTTCATCAGGAAGTACATGGCTAGGGTTCATGTCAGAGGCATTCTGCCATTTCCCTATCTGATTACCCAGATGGTCCGCCGAGCTGAGGTACCTTGGGAACTTGAGGATGAGAAGCCACCGGTTGCCGAGTGCAAAAAGATTATTCCACATGGCAAGCGGTTTGAAGCTCTAGGCCACAGATCACCTTCTCTTACTGCCTCTACTGACGCGGCCACATCCTCCACATCACCTTCAGCGCCTTCCGCACCACCCGCATCCACAGCACCATCCCCCGCCTCCCAGCCAGTCTACCACCTAGTGCACCGCCTCTTTGAGCGCATCGATCAGATGGAGCGCCACACTCAACGGCGTATTGAGCAGTCTGAGCGTCGCAACAAGCGATGCTTTGAGCATCTGAAGCTGATGATGAGGACTGGGCATACTGATATCCCCTCCGAACCTGACACACCATCGGAGCACTCTGAGGAGGAGGAGAAAGAGCAGGAGGAGGAGGCACAGGTGGAGGACCAGCAGCAGGCACAGCACGAGGAGCCCCTGCTTGAGCAGCTTGCAGAACCTCAGGCCCCTAGCCAGCCAGAGCCCACAGAGCCAGCAGCAGCACACCCTTCAGGAGGCGATGACGCTTCACACTCGGCTTGACCAGAGCATCGAGGATGATGCTGTGATATAAGTGTGGGGAGGTCGCCATCTCTGGCGGATTCTATTTTGGTGAACTATTTCAGACTTTTTATCCTATTTTGCTTTATTTTGTATTTTGCTTTCTTTTATTTTATTTTCCTTTTAGTACTTGCACATTTTTTATTTTATTGTACTTTCGTTTATTTTTACTTTGTTACATTTTGCACTTTGGGCCATATATATCTTAGATATTTAGCTTAAATTGCACTCTTAGTTTATTAGTTGTGATATGGAAAAACATGGATTATTAAGTTTAGTTTATCCTTTTTTAGCATATGAGAAATTGGTTTAATTGAAAATAGGGAGTAAACTAGAAATTTTTAGTTTTTCATAATCACAACAATCCATTTAGTGTATATATATATATATATATATATATATAGTAATAAATTTTGGTCAATTGATGACATTTTCAAGGAATATATTTATTTTTAGGAAAGGCATTTAAGATTCACATTGAATTTAAGTACAAACCCTTTCAGTAACTTGCATGATATATATATAATCGGAATATAGTTTTTGAGCTAAAGAACACACAACCCATGAGTTTTTTAGCTTAATTGCATGGTTACACTATTTAACCATAATATTTTATTCTTGTGTGTTTCTTCACTATGATTGCAGACTTTACTTTGTTCTATTCTATATGTCCAATATTTAGTGTATTTACATGCATACATATGATTGAGGCCATCATCTATTTTTAGCTCACATATCCCAAATAGCCTACCATTTCAATCAACCTTGTTTGCCACTTTGAGCTTTTTAATCCCTATTTATTCTGTATTTGACCACATCACTAGCCTTAAGCGGAGAAACAAATTAATTACCCCAAATTGAATCTTTGGTTAGCTTAAGTTAGAGATTGTGTGTCAATTAAGTGTGGAAAACTGTGGAAACTTAGGTTGATAAGAAAGTATTGAATTGACAAAATATTGGGAATTTGGGTGCATACTTATGAGAGATCAGAAAAATCATATGCATTGACATGATTATGTTTGCTTTCATGTTCAAAAAAAAATAATAATTATAATAATAAAAATTTTAAATAAGGGGATAAAATAACCCCACTGTTAAGTTTAATAAAAAAATCAATGCATATATGGTGAAATTAAGGAAAAATTTAATACATGAGTATGTAATGCAAAAGTGAGATTTTGGGTAGCTGAGTTTAATTTTGAAATTGCATAGAGCATGTGTATGTGTTATGTGATGGCTTAGGTTAGTCAAAGATTCAATTTACAGCTCATTTGGCCATACATATATCCTCGTCCTTATCTTAGCCCCATTACAACCTTGAAAAGACCTCATGATGTTTGCATTTGTGCACTTAATATTTGTTGATTGGTTAGATGAAGAACAAAGTTTTAGAAAGCATGGCTAGAGAAGAGTAAAGTGATTTAACCCCAAACACCTGAGTGATTAGAGTGCATATACAAATCCAGTGAGGGTTCAATTGCTCAATTTCCATATGGCCATATTTGATCATTGCTTGTCTTGCAAGTTTGTGAACTCTTTTGATTGTGAATGTGATTTAATATGATTTAGTCCTTGATTGTGCATATATGATTTCTTGGAAAGTTGACTCAATTTGACCACATGTATGCTTATATATATAGATAGATAGTAATTAGAATTGCATGATTCATGTAGGTAGCTTGCATTTAAATAGGTTGCATTGCATAAGTTCCACCATTCTGCCGTCACTCTTTTATAATTTCTCTTGAGTTTAGCATGAAAACATGCTAATATTTAAGTCTAGGGAGATTGATAAACCACTATTTTATGGTTTATCTTGTGCTTATTTGAGTGGTTTTTATCAATTCTTTACTCACTTATTCATATAATTTGCATGGTTTTACAATTCCTTCCTAATTCTATGATATAGTTGAAAACATGTTTCCTAGGCCTTTAAACTGTCAATTTTAGTTATCCTTTATTACCATTCGATGCCGTGATCTATGTGTTGAGTATTTTCAGGCTGTATAGGGTAGGAATGACTTAGAGGATGGAAAGGAAGCAAGCAAAAGTGGAAGGAACATGCGAAAATGAAGTTTTGAGAAGCTGGCAGCGACGTGCACGCGTGGACGATGCGTACGCGTGCCTAGCGCAGAAGACAAGCGACGCGTACGCGTGACTGACGCGTACGCGTGACAAGGAATTTCGCCAAACAACGCGCACGCGTGACCTACGCGTACGCGTGACATGTGCCACGTACAGAAATTGCAGAAAGCGCTGGGGGCGATTTCTGGGCTACTTTTGGCCCAGTTCCAATCCCGAAAAACACAGAATACAAGCTACAGAATGGGGAAATCATTCATTCATCCAATTATTCACAATTTTAGGTTTTAGATGTAGTTTCTAGAGAGAGAGAGGCTCTCTCCTCTCTCTAGGTTTTAGGACTTCTCTTAGTTTTAGGTTTATTTCTTCTCAATTCCAGGTTCAATGTTCCTTTAATTTAGTTTCTCTTCCACTTTTATTTGTCTTAGCATTCTAGTTTATCTATTTCCCCTATTGATTACTTTATGTTGTTATTTGGTTTATGAACTCTCATGTTTAATTTGATTTTCCATTTAATACACTTTGAGGTATTTCAGATTTATGATTGTTTCTTCTATTTATGTTATTGATGCTTTCAATTTAAGTTAGATTTTTCTCCTCTTGCCTTTGGTTGAGTAATTGGAGACTCTTGAGTTATCAAACTCCTTTGTTGACTGATAATTGTAAGTTGCTGGTTGATTTGGATCCCTCTAAGCTAGTCTTTCCTTAGGAGTTGACTAGGAATTGAGGAATCAAATTGATTGTTCCACTTGACTTTCCTTTATCTAGTAAGGGTTAACTAAGTGGGAGCAAGAAATAATTCTCATCACAATTGATAAGGATAACTAGGATAGGACGTCCAGTTCTCATACTTTGCCAAGAGTTTTCTTAATCATTAGTTTATTTTCTTGTCTTTTAAATTCCTTGTTCAACCTTTCAAAACCCAAAAAGATAAAATCCCATAACCAATTATAAGTACACTTCCCTGTAATTTCTTGAGAGACGACCCGAGGTTTAAATACTTCAGTTTATTTTTATTGGGTTTGCTTTAGTGACAAATAAATTTTTGTATGAAAGGATTATTTGTTGGTTTAGAAACTATACTAGCAACGAGACTATATTTGTGAATTCTAGACCACACAAAAATCTGTTCAACAGAGGTTTAGGTTTCTGATGTATTGATGTTGAGTTTGGTTGAGAGAGAAGGAAGAGTAGTGAAATTGGTGAATGGCTAAGTTGATGGAATGAGTGTGAGTGGAAGTGTGTTATGAGGAGTGGCCTCTGAGATTGAATATGTAATTATAATATGCATTATTATCCATCGTAGGGGCTGTGGCAGAATCTCGCCTACGTTTGGATGTGAGAGTTGAAGCTGGGCTTCTCACTCATACTTTTTGCAACCAGAGGAAGGTGGTAGGGCACGCTCCCTCGGAATGTTTCCCTCTAAAAGGAGAAGGTGGTAGGACACTTATCCCTCGGAATTATTCCTCCTGAAAATGCGACTTCTCTCTAATTGCAAGGTGGTAGGGCACTAACCCACGGAATCATGCGACAACCAGAGGAAGGTGGTAGAGCACGCTCCCTCAAAATATTTCCCTCTGAAAGGAGAAGGTGGTAGGGCACTCTCCCTCAGAATTTTCCTCCTTATGCGCAATAGAGAGACTAATCCGGGAGTTGTCGACCGGATTTGCTGTCAGGTTTGGCACAATAACCGACATGTGATATCACAGCCAATAAGGCAGACATTCATTATGTGCATCTTCTATATGCTTGCTTGCTTTGTTTACTTGTGTTTGCCTAATTGTATAACATGCTTACTTGCTTCTTGAATTACTTGTTGTATATGAATATTATCTGTATTTTACTTTCTTGCACTAATTGTGATTGTCTGGTGCTGAGGAGGTGAGGTAGGCGGTGGCGATGGGATCGCACGAAGGGTAGGTTGGCGAGGGCTGTGGGATACAGCGGCGTGACTAGTTTAGTTAGAATTCCCCTAAGTTTAGTTAACCCAGTTTATGGTTTAAGTTCTTTATCTATTTATTTTATTTTATTTTATTCTAAGCTTGAATATACGTATGTGGTGCGAATTTCTAGGATTGGCTTCGGCGTCCCGGAGCCTTACATATTACATCATTGGGCACTGTTACCATACTGAGAACCTCCGGTTCTCATTCCATACGTTGTTGTTGTTTTTCAGATGCAGGTCGCGACCCACCGCAGTGAGTTGGGTGATGATAGCAGGGCGGAGGATCATATTCTATTTTGTTGTCTTCTTGGTTATTTTATCTTGTACTCTCACTTTTGTATTTTGTTTTGCCTAGAGGCTTTTATTTGAGAGAACAAAACTTGTATAAGCCCTTTTGAACTACAGTCTTCTTGTTGTCTGTATATGGCTAGCCGACTTAAACTCCGTGATGTGTGGCTAGATTCTTATGATATTATACTATTATATTTTGATAAATCTTATTTGTACATTGTGTTTTAAGTTAGTAGCTTCGCTAGTACGTTATGCACTTTTCAAATCCTGTTTTTGAGCTAAATCCTTCACCAGGCTTCTAGAATATATTATTTTTTTCTATATAAATATGTATAAGCCTTAGAATTGTCGTAACCTCTGATTAACCTTTGCTTTACGGCTAGAGGTAAGGCTTAGGGTAATTGGGGTGTTACACATAGAACTCAGTAGTTGCAGTTTCAATCAGTTTGAACATGTAGAATAATAGGTTGGCTACCGTGATTAAAAGGCATAAGGCATACTAATTTTTCCCCCGTAGTGTGAATATCTGTATGTAATGTGACTTAAACGAGCTAAGCATTGCCTTTATTTCCCAACGTTTATTAGGTGGCTGCTTTATCCCTTGATCATAAATCAATATAACATAGTTGTGTGAATTTAATAAGGCTTGCTAATTGTTGTGCTTTTAATTGTATGAGTCGGTCTATAAGTCCACTTAAATTCAAGCTGAATGCAGCATTTGTATTTTATTAATGAGGATTCTAATCCATTCATTGTTTCTACGCAAGCACAACTGGTGGAGTATTGTTTAGAGTCAAGTTTTGGTTATAGTTGCTGGCTCTTGTATATGAGTACCTTTTGTTGGCATGTAGGAGTGCTCTATGTAGATCTTTTTTTTTATTGCTATGCTACTCCCTCTTTTATGTTAATTGTTTGTTAAGCCATTTGGCGTGACCGTTGTTCGAGTTTTTCTTGTTATAATATTGTAATGGCTTATATAGTGTAGTTTCTATGTCTAGCAACTTATTCAAACATGCAATGATGAACTGGTGATCAGTGTTTAATGTGCGCACTGGAAGGGTTTGTGCATTGTTTCTACTTATTTTTGTAGGGAATATGGTTTGGGTCAAAAGTAGCAGTTGGATTATTTAATTGTTAATTTGTCATGTTATGTTTTTTTTCCTTGTTATAAAGTGAAAATAACCTTGCATTGCATTGCAAAGGACCGATTGAGTGATCAGGTGTTAGCATACTCACAGCACCTAGCACGAGGACATTGACGTGACGGGCTGAAGGATTACCACCTGTGGAAAAGGTCAAGGGCAGGAAAAAGTAGCATACTCAGACTAGAGTGTAACTTTTGATATGCTTGTTTTGCTTATACACTCGTTCTAGTCTTGGGAATTTATTTATGTGAAACTAGGAGGACGTAACTGTGGACCCTCTTTTACCTTTTGTAATTTTGTGAATATTTTGGTCTTCATCCACTCAGGCATGACATTCTAAAAAAATGCATGAAAGTGAACATCCATTTTCTCTGTAAAAGGAACCATCCATATTCTAGCTAAAACAAACATCCGTCTAACTATGTCTTTATTCAGGGATTTATCTTTAGTTTTCCAAAGTGGAATGACTTGAAATTGTTAAGCATTGAGTTCTTGAAATTTGAACTTGAGTCAAGTTTTCATGAAGTGTTATGAACAGATGTTACAGCGAAAGTGAACATCCATTTTTCCTGCGAAAGTAACCATCCAGATTCTTACTATAATAAACATCCTGTCTTTATCCAGAGATTTATGTTTACTTTTCCAAAGTTAAATGACTTGAATTTGTTAAGCATTGAGTTCTTGAATTTTGACATTGAGCCAATATTTCCTGAAGTGTCCTGAACAGACGCTATAGTGACCACGGTCTGAACATCCAGTTATATGTAAAGATGAACATCCAATATTTGTGAGTAGGGATAATCGTGTAATCAATAAGTGGGATTATATAATTAGAATGAACATCCATCTTGTCTAATAAATTAACCATCCGGATGGATACAATAACAATGAACATCATTAATATTTAGAAACGAACATCCAAAATTTGTTTAAAATAAACCCATTCTTTATGGACCAGATAACCGTTTTCGTCTATAATATATAATACATGAATTACGTACTGAAAGTCATGTCCAACAGAAACTAACTATTGTCGAATGAGATTAACAAAGACATGAACCCACCAAATTGGTGGGGATCATTGCGGCCAACATGAGCACCGATCTCTAAAGTCCAAACCTCGTAACCAAGATCCGTCTCTTCACTTCCAACCTCAATAACATCCGACAGATGTATGGCCTACAATTCCAAAAAAAAAAAGATAAATCCTTAGTATATATCATGCTTGAAACCTCACTAACCAGCACAAACAATGCTACCAAAAAAAAGAAATCAAGTCAATCATTCTACCAAGCACATAGACCAAAAAAGAAACCTCACTAACCAACACAAACAATGTCACTATACATCACATACATGAACATGCAGTAGCTACAACTACCATGTACATAGTCCAGACATCGGTTTCAGAGCCAAGACTAGAGTTGCTTTTTTATTCATTTAGTGTTTATCATGTGTGATCATATGTATATTCTAAACTGAACATGCAGGAAGCATATTAAGTCGCCCATCCGTTGATAACTAACTCTTGGCTATTTAATTTTCATTATCAAATTAAATCTTAATGATGATAATAACATTCGCTGTTTTTCATATTCAACAATCTCATACTTATACATGCAATTTACATTAAGTCATATAAATTCATATACCAATAAAAGTTAGTCCAAGAAAGACCTAGTTTCATCCAGCGTCACATTAATATGCCATGTTTAATTAACACATGCAAATTCCTCATACATAAAAGCATACCATGAACATAAAACCTTCATAAATTTAGTTGAATCGTGAATGTTTATGATGCATTTGGGTAAGCATTAAACATAAAAATAAACACGCCACTTGCATTGAGTATGAACATCTAATTCACATGAAAATAACCATTCATTATCAATGCATTCAACGAACGTTGCTCATCATATTAGATTTCTCACCCTCGACGACATCATGGTTTGCTACGTGTTCATGTGTATGTGATGAATTCTCATTGCCGCCGGAAGATGAAACACGACACAACGGTTCAACTAAATTGGACTTTATTAAAGAACTTCCGCAGAGTGATAATATGAAGACAAACCTAATATGTAAAATGTTGTGAAAAACAAGTTAAAAATGTATAATATGCTCAAAAGAAAGTGAGGTTTTCCACAATTAAGGAGCCTAAGTAACTAATAAAGGAATAAATGTAATTAACGCGCAAACAACTTAGACTAAAGTAATTTAGAGTGAATTGAGGCTGGAAAGCTTGGTTATTGCAATTGTGTATTAAATTTGCAAGAGTTAATCAAAATTAGCACAAAGACAATAATCAAGACAATAATAAAGAAGCCCACTTATTCATGTCAAAGAGTATGAAATAATCACATAAACACAGCCCTTTGTTCAAAAAGCAATAATTTTAATGAAAACCAATTTTAATTGCTCAAAAACTTCAAAGAACGAGTGATGATGCATGTGATCATTTATGTTCAAAACCAACATGAATAAATCATTTTATTCAAATCACCCAATAAAACATGGTATGCACTTCTTAAAAATATACCAAACAATTGATAACATCTAAATTTTTAACCAAATTTGTGTTTTGATAAAAAAATCACAAACAAGTGTATAACAAAATTCAAGCTCAAACATCATTAGAAATCACATAAAACTGCACAATTGTAAATTATAATGCCTCATGAGAATAGAATTTAAGTCAAATGCTGGCCATACATAAGAATTAAACAAAAAGATTTCATTTAGGCATCTCATCGAGCATATGGTGTGCATCATGTGTAAACAGAGCATTCATTTCAATGGAAGCATCAATCAACCCATAAAATTCAGCCAGCAAACACATTCAATCTAGCAACAGATATTAACTAGTCCTAAGCCTAATCTATATGTAGAAACCAGAATTAAAAGCAATGAAATAAATAAAATAGAAAGAACCGGGGACAAGGAAAGGGATGGAACCTGCGTTGATGAAGGAGAGAAAGAAGAACGGGGGCAGTGATGGTGTCATAGCGGTACAGAACTTAGCCACTGCTGGGTTGCACTGGGGTGTTATCACACTCCATTAATGAATTCCGGCTCGGTGGTGTGCATGAAGGAAGACCCACGCTTGAAACACGTTCGTCTTGCGATGTCGACATTTCGAAGAAGGCAAACCGGCTGCGCAATGTCGGACGAGAGGGCGGTGCTGGACGGTGGACTGTGCGATCCGAGAGGGTAGTGGAAGCAGAACAATGGGACGCAGTGCTTGCCGATGATCTGTGCTGGGCGGTTGAAACAGACGCAGACGGCAGGTCGTTGCTAATCGAGATTCTAGGATTAATCGAGAGAATGGAGGTCACACCATCTTGAAAGAGGGATTCGTTATTTTGATTCTATAATTGAATGTAATCCTAATTTAATTCAAATTTCAAATTAGAAAGAATTCAAAATTAAATAATTACCCATAATTTAATTTTAATTACAATTAAATCCCATTGTATGTATTGTACAATAAGGATATTGTCTCCTCATACTTTCCCTATTAATAAACGGTTACTAACCGTTAGTACTATTTGGTTGAAGGGACACAACCTTTTAAGGATTGTGTATGTTCAAAACATTGTGTCTATTGGTTAAAGTGACACAACTCTTTAAGAATTGTGTATGTTTAAAACATTATATCTATTGGCAATAGAAAAGACACAACTATTTGTATACATAACTAATCATAATTGCTACGTGTAATATGTATAAATAAGTCCTTGTCCACTATTTCAGAAATACAAGTACTAAGTGTACATTTTAATCAACTATTAAGAGATTTTTTTGTTCAAGAGAGTTGAGAATTTCTTACTATTGCTAATTAGAAATTCTTAGGTTTCATTGTATCCTGGAAGAGTATTGTCATCAACCCTATAGCAACTAAGTGTGGGGACAAATATCTCTCTAAAGAAAGCGATCTAATCGTGTATAAGATTTTGTCATCTTCTCATACTAATATACCCAACACCTTTCTGGTGTGGTGGCAACACAGACGGCGTAGTGGCGATGGCAGTGACTGCGAGTTTAGGGGTTTTTCTCTAAAAACAAGAAAAAGATATGGAATAGGGAGAGGGAGGAGGACAATCTACTTGGAAGAAGGAGGAGGGAGGCAGGTCCGATGACACACGAAGCAGCGATGGCAGGGACAACAACGGCGGCGGCAACGCAAGGGGTTCTAGCCAAGTCCACGCCGCAGTCATTGGAGGAGATTGGTGGTGGGCTGCACGTTTTGAATTTAGAAAATGCTATGCTTGGTGCGTTTGCTGGTACTTTCATATCCCTTAGAAGCTTTCTTTGGAGTATTCAAGGGCTCATATATTTGTGCTTCCATTTAAACTGAGTCTACATTCATGAATCGGTGAAAAAAAAATGTTTTCTTCTTTAATTTTGTGGTATATACTGTTTGTTTGTTTGCTACACTCTCTGTTCCATAATGATGTGGTATGTCACGTTATAAGATTACTTCTCAATAATGTCAAGAACATTTGTCTTCATATTTCATTAGAACTACAATTTTTAGTTGCAATATCATTATGTGTGAGAGTTTTGCGTGTATAACCATGTTATTTTAAACAATTTTAACTGGTTAAATGGGTTACTTGCAGGCAATCATAAGTGACCCATTCATAACTGGTATGTCTTTGTTACTTTTTCTCTTTGGTCTATGATATTAAAAACAAGGGCCTATAAAAATGTATGTAATTTCTGAGTTCTGAAGAAGCAGATTCTAAATATTCTGTAATGGAGAAGGGATAAAGAAATCCTGAACATCACTCCAATCAAGTGCACAGGGATCGAACAATATCAAGAAACTGATAATTAAGGGCTTAGTTGTAAATCAAATTGTTTTAGCAAAGTTATATCAAGTTTGCAAACACTGTGAGTTTAATTTATACATCTTTTTTCTTTTTCTTTTTCTTTTTTTATTTTATGAGTTTAATAATGTCTACTTGTTCATATCAGAAGCTCAATTCTTTTTTTAAGTACTCAGTTATTTATAATTTTATTTTTGGTTATGTTATTGGTACCAATCACAGGCTGAACCGAATAACAATATTTATCTTGTTAGATTTATCATTGGCTGAGACATTTAGCAGTGCTTAGCAATGCTTATGAAGAGCAAGGTTCAAAAGTCAAAACAAAGTTATATAGTTTTCTCATACTACCAACTAGCAAAATGAAGCATGCATATATAGAAGTTTGTCATACCACCAACTTTTTTTTTTACTTCATTTAGCATTTAAAAATTTGTTTTAAGAAGATTTTCAGGATGATATATCATTACTCGTGTTTGTATTGTTTGGGATGTGATTTATCTTCTGGTGGTGATTTTTAATCATGTTTAACCTTAGGTTAGGGGTTCTAAAGCTTTTTTTAGTTCCCTGTTGTTTGATTCTTTTAATTGGTTGTACTGTATTTGGAAACACTACTTGTTACTAATCTAATTCTAACACCAACATGCACCATTAGTCCTTTTTTTGATAATTGAGTAGAAAGCGTTTCTTATCCAATATTTTTATGATTATTGGCTTGGTTGACCACTATGATTATTGGCTGTCATCATCTTTACATCACCACATTTGCTGTTCTTGTTGTAATTATTATTTTACTTTGTCCCTTTGTAAAGCCGACAAGATTCAGGAAACGATTTGATTTTTTTTTTTTTTGGGTTTGGATCAAGAAATTATTCGTATTGTCTCTGTCTCTCTCTCTTCTATTTTTGTTTTATTGTTTTCATTTTTGGTTGGACAAAGATATTTGGTAGAGAAGCCAAGTAGTATTAATGTTTTCAATTTTTACAATCATCTCAGTGCTAGAATGTTTAATATATATCCAAGGAAAGGAGCAATTCTTCTAGGATCTGATGCAGATATTATAATCCTCAATCCAAATTCAAGCTTTAAGATATCAACAAATCACACCACTCCAGACTTGACACAAATGTGTACGACCGAAAGAAAGGAAAGGCACTTGTTATTACTATAACCCGGTCCCTCATGAGATTGAAGTTAATAAATTTGTTCATGGTCTATTTCTTTCTCTTTTTAGCTTTTTTGTTGCCTGTTCCATATATCAATTACTTTTATTTTTTCAGGGGAAAGTTGAAGTGACCATATCTAGAGGGAGAGTTGTATGGAAAAATAATGAACTGAAGGTTACTCGGGTACTGACAGATACATACCAATGCAACCTTATAGCTATCTCTTTGATGGATTGGACAAGAAAGATGCCACATATCTAAGTTCCCTTAAAGCACCAATAAAAAGAGCCAAATCTTCCTCTTAAAAAATTCAGGTATCCTTTTCAGTTAAAAAAAAAAATGTTACATGTTCTTGTACAAAAATTTAGAAAGCATTACTTGTATATAAGTATGTATGCAGTATGCTTCATGTTCTTCTTTTCCCCTGATGTAATGTGCAATTTTGCTTACACCGTGTACAATAGCTCTAATAATAAGATTCTGTACAATATCAATAATATAGAATGTTTTTACTATTTTTTTTTCTAGTTTGATAATATGATAAATTTATTTATTTTTTAAAATACTATGAATGTTCTAATACAAATTAGATGAAAATTAAATGAAAATTATATTTATTTTTGTATGAAATCAGGTTTATTTTGCGATGGAAAAATCTAAAAAAAAAATCTATTTTACCTTACTGATAGATTTACAAACGGAAAACCCGTCTGTATTTAGAGTTTGGAATGCTTTTTCAGGCTCCAATTATCGGTAGAAAATCTGTTGGAAAATCTGACGCTAGTTACCAAAAGAAAATCTGTCGGAAAATCTGACGTTTTTAGCGAAATGGAGGGGGCAATTACCGATGAAAAATCTGTCGATAACGAGAAAAATCTGTCGATAACGGAAAAAATCTATCGGTAAATTTCCGATGAGGCTTTTACAAAAGGACGAAATTCGTCGGTAACAAAAAATCTCTCTATAATAAAGATTAAATCTGTTTGTAAATTCGTCTATAATAAGCAATTTTCTAGTTGTGGTAGTCATGCGGAGGAGATTGGTGGTGGGCTGCACGTTTTTAAATTAGAATAACACTACTGGTTGATAAATCTAACGGTAATGAATTGGTAGTTACTAAAATACAGCATTCGACTAATTAGATCCACTGGTAAATTCTACCCTAATTTTTGCGCCTCTTTTTTATTTTTCCCTCCAATTATTACCAGCGAATTTATCGTCAGTAACAGACATCTACCGGTAATACTTTACACTGACGAATTTATTGCTTCAACCACCAATAAATCTATCGCTATTGGGTAATGCTAAATTCCACAGTATTTAGCATTTTTCTTATAGTGTATAATTCATTAAGTATTAATTAAAATTAATTTCGTTTTATATAGTTAAAACTAATATGTGAATTGAAAATAATTTAAATTGTGAATTGTTACATGTAGAAAAAGAGTGTATTGGATGCGGTTCAATGTCTACAAAGACAACCTTGACCATCATCATAGACAATGTGTAAAATAGGATTGGGATACTTAGAATTTGGGAGATGAAAATAATAGAACAGAAACTGCAACAAGAAAGATTAGAAAATATTTATAGCACAATTCTTTAAGGTATATAACACACTTTTTATTAGGCTTAATTCGCTCTACTGATCTATTATAGTATCTAAATTAGATTATTGGCAAATTTTTTGCAGAATACAATAAAAAATACTTGACTTATTTTTGTACTCACAAAGATAAGTCTTATACCAATAATATTTTACATAATGGTATTCTTTATTCTTTCTTTTGTGTAAAAAAATATAGTTGAGATGCAGAAAAAAGGAATAATAAAATGAGATGATAAATTATTCTATGGATTGATGTGTTTTGTTTTGTTATTATGACGTTTTATTTATAGCCACTAAGTTTATGTATTAGCATACCCATAAAAAGAGAACATTCTTTTGAAAAGATACAACCTTCAAATGAATCACAACCATTCAAATAAGTTATAATCTTTCAATAAGTTATGATCTTTAAACAAATTACAACTTTGATAATTCCCAATTTTATATAGAAATATAACCTTTTAAACATAATTTTTTAT
>NC_029792.2:111549580-111566099 GCF_000816755.2 Arachis ipaensis | reverse complement strand
AGAGGAAATAAAAATCGCGAAATAAAAGCGCAACGCTCAAGGTACGAGTTAACTTACGTGCTAAGAAAACCATAATTATTAAACATAAGATAACAAAAATAGGAATAGAGTGCCAAAGATACAAAATAACAAGCTCCTAACTCAGCCTGCGAAGTGAAGACTGGCTGGAGAATATATATATATATATATGTCCAAAAGTATATATATACAATTCTGCCTCACCATAAACCTCTAGGAGGATCAAAAGGACAAGTTATGCGGAGAGAAAACCAAGTACATACATATACATCATAACATAATAAAATAACCCTGTAACCACTCTGCTTCAAGAGTCCAGCCGCCTAACGAGATGCCTCTCGGTCTGCATCTGAAAAACAACAACATAGTATAGAATGAGAACCGGAGGTTTTTAGTATGGTAAAAGTGCCACACACATAATATATAAGGTCCTGCAAATGGCAGAGGCAATCCTAGAACGCCAACACTCAGATTATAGAGCTTAAAGTATTAAACAGAAGCCATAAAAAGGTGGTTTTCTAAAAATATTTAAACCTAACTTAACTTAACCTTAAATCTAAGTCCTATACAGACATTCCTCCATACCTCCAACTCCTTCATGCATTTTCACAGACAAATAGACAAATAAAGGCAAACACAAGAAGGTTACAGTTATTACAGGTAACAAATACACATTTAGCATGGCAAGTACATACAGGCACACCCAATTAAAGCACAAACAAGTAATTCAAGTAATATGCATATGATGCATGCCTGTCCTATGGTTGATGAGGCTCAACTGTCGGTTATCCAGCCAACCCGACAAGTCTGAATTGTCCTTAGACTGTCCCCCGACGTGCATCCCCAAGAGTCTACGCATAGCTTTTTCTCAAATAATCAATATTGCTCAATGGGGGTAACATTCCCCGGGAATTTATATAGTGCCCGGTCACACTTACGTCGTAGGGTCAACAGAGTATCGAGTTTTCAACCTGGTACACGTGGTGGCAAGCCACGGCACTTTATCCAGGAAATCTCGTATCTCAGATCATTCAAATTCATAAGCCATATAAATAATTCAATTACAATTCATCAACATCCACATCATTCTCAATCGCATCTCATTCATCATCATACATCAATTATATTCAATCCTTATCCTTCATTATCACACCTCCCATTCCGTCCATCAATAGTCCCAATTCAAAACATAATTCATTCCTTTCTAAATAAATCAAACTTAAAATATACTCATTTTCTTAATAACTCAAAATCAAACACTATAACCTTTGAATCTAAATCTTTTCAAATAATCATCTAAACAAAATCTCTAATTTTTATAAAATTTCGGCAGCATCTCCTATAAAATTCAGACTTTGCCACCCTTTTCGGGTCCAAACCTGCATTCTTTTCAAGTCAACAATACCCTTCCTCATCATCATAACAATCACCACAATAAATCTACCTCAGATCAACAATTATACTTATATAATATTCAAATCCAATAACCAAAATTCAACTAAGAATCATAGTTCATAAATCCTAGGCTTTTAACACAAAATACCTCAAATCAATAATTTACCAAAGCACCAATTACTCAACAAGCGCCAAACCAACCATGTTCATCAACAGGATACTAAGTATTAAATATACACATGCAATTCAACTTATCCTATGGTCATCTAGCCTAAGTTTTCACAGAACATTATATATTAAATGCAAGAAACCTAAACCATACCTTAGCCGATTTCCACGTAACGACCAAATCAATTTATTCAAAATTAAGGCAGCCTCTCAAAATTCAACAAACTCTAAGCGCAGCTTCCTCCAAGTTCCAATATTCACAATTTCAAGCTCCAATTATTTATTCACAACCTAATACACATTTATAACACACATATATCCAATTTAATACTCAAAGCTCAAATTTAATGAAATTAAAATAGAATCATCGTATCCTCACCTTACCCAAGCTTCACATAAGCAAGAGTGAACATTTTTCTCAAGCTAATTGGATCCTAAAACATCAGAAATCAAAGAAATTCAACTTCCCTTCCTATATTTCGAAAATTGGGGGGGAAAAGGGTTGAGAGTGATTAAACAAGTTACCAGTAAAATTGTTCCGGTAGAAATGTAGAGCTCGACGCGGTAGACGCGTGGCCACAAACGGTGCGGCGATCGGAGCTCGGACGGAGGAGTTACGTCCGTTGGAATTTTACCGTAGGATTACGGGATTCCTTTCTCTCCTTTCCCCTGTAACTTCAACATTGCTGAAATGGGGAAGAGGAGGACGTGGGTCCTTTTAATAAACTGGTCCGGTTGGGCCCATGGCCCGGTTTAACCGGTTCAGCCCGTTTGGTCCAATCTTAGATCGTTTTCTTCGAAATTAGTATCAAAATTCTCGTTTCGATGAGCTCTATCCTAATTTGATATAATATTCGCATTTCTAATCTTTCTTATTAAAAACTAATTTATTGACTAATTATCTACTAATTTAACGGGGTTTACATCCTACCCACATAACAAAAAATTTTACCCTCAAAATTCAAATTCAGTTACCTGAAAAAGATATGGGTAGTTCTTCCGCATATCTGATTTGTGTTCCCAAGTATGTTTCTCGATACCAGCTCGACTCCGAGCTACTTTTATCAATAATACTTCCATCCTGCGTAATCGTTTAATACTAGTATCATCAATTCTCACTGGAATTACTGGAAGTGTTAGATCTTCTCTTACTTGGATTGGTTCTGGTTCTAGGACATGGCTTGCATCAGGAGTATACTTCCGAAGCTGTGACACATGAAACACATCGTGCGAATTCGAAAGATACGGTAGTAAGGCAATTCTATAAGCCACTGACCCAATTTTCTTCAGGATCTCAAACGGTCCAACATAACCGGGATTTAGTTTCTTAGTCTTAATAGCTCTTCCCACTCCAGTGGTTGGTGTAACTTTTAGAAAGACATGTTTCCCTTCTTCGAACTCCAAAGGCTTTCGCCTCTGATCAACATAGCTCTTCTGGCGACTTTGGGCTATGAGCATTCGACTACGAATCTTCTTTATCTGCTCAGTCGTTTCAGCTATCATCTCAGGCCCTAATAAACTCCTTTCTCCAGTTTCATACCAACACAACGAAGATTGACATTTCCTGCCATACAGAGCCTCATATGGAGCTATTCCGATGCTCGCATGATAGCTATTATTATAAGCAAACTCTACTAATGACATATACCGGTCCCAGCTCGCCGGTTGGTCCAAAACACAAGCCCTTAGCATATCTTCCAAGGTCTGAATAGTTCTCTCTGACTGACCATCTGTCTGAGGGTGTTATGCAGTACTCAAGCTTAACTGAGTCCCAAATGCACGCTGAAAAGCTCCCCAAAATCTTGATGTAAAGCGAGGATCCCTGTAAGATATAATGGTAGAAGGCACGCCATGCAACCTGACAAACTCTTTAATATATATTCGAGCTAATTCTTCCATTGTGCAACTTATTCGGATAGGAGGAAAGTGAGATGATTTTGTCAGTCGATCCACATCCCCCAAATAGCGTTACAACCAGATCGGGTTCTAGGCAACCCTATCACAAAATCCAATGCGATACTTTCCCATTTCCATTGTGGAATCTCCAAAGGCTGAAGGGTCCCTGATGGTCTCTGATACTCAATCTTAACCTTCTAACATGTTAAACATTTAGATACATGCAATGCCACATCATTCTTCATACCTGGCCACCAGAACATCGTTTTCAGATCCTGATACATTTTAGTGCTTCCTGGATGAATTAAGAACCCGCTCTTATGAGCTTCTTTCAAGATACTCTCTCGTAGGTCTCTTATATCTGGCACAATAATCCGGTTCTTGAACCCCCATAAACCATCCTGTCCTTTCGACACTCTCCACTGTTTTTCTTGTTCAACTGCTGGTAATACTTTACGTAACGCTTCACTGTCTCGATGAGCCTTCAGAAGTTCTGATTTAAAATCACTTGAAATCTGCAACTGACTCAAACACAGGATTTCAGATTCTTCTCTAACTCCTAAGTTCAAACCTTGAAATACCTTTAGTAACTCTTCTTCTCGCAACATCATCCAAGATGCATATAAGGACTTCCGACTCAGGGCGTCCGCCACAACGTTCGCTTTTTCTGGATGATAATTCAATTCGAAATCATAATCCTTCAAAAACTCCATCCATCTCCTCTGACGCATATTTAATTCTTTTTGCTCAAAAAGATACTTCAAACTCTTATGGTCTGAGAAAACATGAAACTTAACGCCATAGAGATAGTGCCTCCAAATCTTTAGATCAAACACAACGGCAGCAAGTTCTAAATCGTGAGTCGGATAGTTCATCTCATGTGGCCTTAATTGCCGTGAGGCATATGCTACAACATTCCGGTGCTGCATTAGAACGCACCCAAAGCCCTTCAACGATGCATCACAGTGCACTTCAAATGGCTCACTTGGTTCAGGCAATACCAATACGGGTGCAGTAGTCAATTTGTGCTTCAATTCTTGAAAATTCTCCTCACACTCCGAAGTCCAGATAAAAGGCATATCCTTCTTAGTCAATTTTGATAAAGGTAAGGCGAATTGTGAAAATCCCTTAATGAATATGCGATACTATCCCGCCAAACCTAGGAAACTCTTAATTTCTGTCACTGAAGTTGGTCGCTCTCAATCCATTACTGCTTCCACCTTAGCAAGATCCACAGCTATCCCCTGCTTACTCACCACGTGACCGAGAAACTTCACTTCACTTTTCCAGAATTCACATTTAGACAACTTAGCATCTAACTTCCTGTCTCTCAAAATTTGCAGCACAGTTCGCAAATGATCAGCATGTTCCTCTTCAGTCTTATAGTGAACAAGAATATCATCAATGAAGACGATAACAAACTTGTCCAAGTATGGTCGGAAAATTCTGTTCATGTAATCCATAAATACTGCCAGGGCATTAGTTAACCCGAAAGACATCACTGTATACTCATAATGGCCATAACGCGTCCTGAAAGCAGTTTTCGGAATATCCTCATTACTGACCCTTATCTGATGATACACGGATCGCAAATCAATCTTAGAAAACACACCGGCACCTTGTAACTGATCCATTAGATCATCGATTCTAAGCAGCGGATATTTGTTCCTCACAGTGATCTTGTTCAACTGCCGATAATCAACACACAAGCGCATACTCCCGTCCTTCTTCTTTACCAGTAAGGCTGGCGCTCCCCACGGAGAAATACTTGGTCGGATAAAATGCTTACGCAACAGATCTTCCAGCTGAGTCTTCAGTTCAGTCATTTCTAAAGGTGACATCATATAAGGAGTAATCAAAATTGGACCGGCTCCAGGCACTAATTCAATTGCAAACTCAACCTCTCGGTTAGGTGGAAATTCATTAATATCATCCGGAAACACATCTAAAATTTCACTTACATCTGGATTCTGCTCTAAACTCTGATCATCATCTAACACTCCCGCAGCTAATAACATAATACATTGACATTCAGTCCCAAAACAGTTTACTATCATAGAGTTCAAATAGTAACTATTCACCACAACCGGCGCTTCTGACCTTTTCGGCATAAACTGTACTGACTTCTCAGAACAATCTAGCAAAATAGGATTCTTAAATAACCAATCTCCCGACTATCACAGTGCCACCTGCCTGCAGGATACATCGTGTCCCCTGTCACCAATACTGAGCCTCACCTTGCAGTTGATAAGTTTCAAATTCAACCCATTGCTCCTCAGGAACTTGTTGGGCTTGTAACGCCCGTTCCATAGCTTGAATCCAATTATCTGCGTCAGTGGGATTTGAGGTTCCCCTAAAAGTCGAAGGGTGAACTTTCAGAAATGTAGCAAGTGTCATAGGGTCGTCTTCCTCATTATTGTTCCTGTCATTATCCTGGTTTATTTGATTACCCAGTGCCTCGGCTGTTGCCTACATAGCTACAGCCATATTTCCCAGGGCAGCCATAAAGTCTACTGGATCAGTCCCTGTCAGGCCAGGAGTAACAGTGCCTATCCTATCTCTACCTCGCCCGCGACTGCGTCCGCAAGTCGACATATGGTCCTTATACACACTAAACAAGTGATATTAAGTTGATCAGTCTTAATATCACAGGTCTAATGATTTAAGTTCCAAATGTATGCTCACAAACGTTTATGCTATATATATCAGTCAGATATCCTAATAGCACAAAAACATATATACAGAGAATGCACAAAAGCACAATCAGTCTGTCTTTCAGGCTCTATAGGAACGAACTGCTCTGATACCATAATGTAACACCCTACCACACTAAGCTTTACGCTTAAGTCGTAAAACAGAAGTGGTGTGGTATTACGACCTCTAAAATAAAATGAGTATATATATAATAGCAGAAGAATTATAATATGCTAGGAGCCTTGAAGAACAGAGGAAATAAAAATCGCGAAATAAAAGCGCAACGCTCAAGGTACGAGTTAACTTACATGCTAAGAAAACCATAATTATTAAACATAAGATAACAGAAATAGGAATATCCTAACTCAGCCTGCGAAGTGAAGACTGGCTGGAGAATATATATATATATATATGTCCAAAAGTATATATATACAATCCTGCCTCTCCATAAACCTCTAGGAGGATCAAAAGAACAAGTTATGCGGAGAGAAAACCAAGTACATATATATACATCATAACATAACAAAATAACCCTGTAACCACTCCGCTTCAAGAGTCCAGACGCCTAACGAGATGCCTCTCGATCTGCATCTGAAAAACAACAACATAGTATGGAATGAGAACCGGAGGTTCTCAGTATGGTAAAGGTGCCACACACATAATATATAAGGTCCTGGAAATGCCAGAGGCAATCCTAGAATGCCGACACTAAGATTATAGAGCTTAAAGTATCAAATAGAAGTCATAAAAGGTGGTTTTCTAAAAATATTTAAACCTAACTGAACTTAACCTTAAATCTAAGTCCTATACTGCCATTCCTCCATACCTCCAACTCCTTCATGCATTTTCACAGACAAATAGACAAATAAAGGCAAACACAAGAAGGTTACAGTTATTACAGGTAACAAATACACATTTAGCATGGCAAGTACATACATGCACACCCAATTAAAGCACAAACAAGTAATTCAAGTAATATGCATATGATGCATGCCTGTCCTATGGCTGATGAGGCTCATCTGTCGGTTATCCAGCCAACCCGACAAGTCTGAATTGTCCTTAGACTGTCCCCCGACGTGCATCCCCAAGAGTCTATGCATAGCTTTTTCTCAAATAATCAATATTTCTCAATGGGGGTAACATTCCCGGAAATTTATATAGTGCCCGGTCACACTTACTTCGTAGGGTCAACAGAGTATCGATTTTGCAACCTGGTACATGTGGTGGCAAGCTACGGCACTTTATCCAGGGAATCTCGTATCTCAGATCATTCAAATTCATAAGCCATATAAATAATTCAATTTTAATTCATCAACATCCACATCATTCTCAATCGCATCGCATTCATCATCATACATCAATTATATTCAATCCTTATCCTTCATTATCACACCTCCCATTCCGTCCATCAATAGTCCCAATTCAAAACATAATTCATTCCTTTCTAAATAAATCAAACTTAAAATATACTCATTTTCTTAATAACTCAAATTAAACCCTATAACCTTTGAATCTAAATCTTTTCAAATAATCATCTAAACAAAATCTCTAATTTTTATAAAATTTCGACAGCATCTCCTCTAAAACTCGGATTTTGCCACCCTTTTCGGGTCCAAACCTGCATTCTTTTCAAGTCAACAATACCCTTCCTCATCATCATAACAATCACCACAATAAATCTATCTCAGATCAACAATTATACTCATACAATATTCAAATCCAACAACCAAAATTCAACTAAGAATCATAGTTCACAAATCCTAGGCTTTTAACACAAAATACCTCAAATCAATAATTCACCAAAGCACCAGTTACTCAACAAGCGCCAAACCAACCATGTTCATCAACATGATACTAAGTATTAAATATACACATGCAATTCAACTTATCCTATGGTCATCTAGCCTAAGTTTTCACAGAACATTATATATTAAATGCAAGAAACCTAAACCATACCTTAGCCGATTTCCACGTAACGACCAAATCAATTTATTCAAAATCTAGGCAGCCCCTCAAAATTCAACAAACTCTAAGCTCAGCTTCCTCCAAGTTCCAATATTCACAATTTCAAACTCCAATTATTTATTCACAACCTAATATACATTTATAACACACATATATCCAATTTAATACTCAAAGCTCAAATTTAATGAAATTAAAATAGAATCATTGTATCCTCACCTTACCCAAGCTTCACATAAGCAAGAGTGAACGTTTTTCTCAAGCTAATTGGATCCTAAAACATCAAAAATCAAAGAAATTCAACTTCCCTTCCTATATTTCGAAAATTAGGGGAAAAAGGGCTGAGAGTGATTAAACAAGTTATCAGTGAAATTGTTCCGGTAGAAATGTAGAGCTCGACGCGGTAGACGCGTGGCCGCAAACAGTGCGGCGATCGGAACTCGGACGAAGGAGTTACGTCAGTTGAAATTTTACCGTAGGATTACGGGATTCCTTTCTCTCCTTTCCCCTGTAACTTCAACGTTGCTGAAATGGGGAAGAGGAGGACGTGGGTCCTTTTAATAAACTGGTCCAGTTGGGTCCATGGCCCGGTTTGAGTCTGGTTTAACCGGTTCAGTCTGTTCGATTCAATCTTGGACCGTTTTTTTTTAAATTAGTGTCAAAATTCTCGTTTCGATGAGCTCTATCCTAATTTGATATAATATTCGCATTTCTAATCTTCCTTATTAAAAACTAATTTATTGACTAATTATCTACTAATTTAACGAGATTTGCATGCTACACTTTAGTCTCTAGCAATGCTGGACTAGAGCGGTTGTCATGGGATAGTAATCACCGGTAAGCTGTATGTTGTTATGTTAAATATTACAAGTTAAATTGTTTGCTAATACTTGTGATCATTTGTAATTGCATGTGGTTTAACATACCTCTTTTAGGTCATTCCATCTAAAATAAACAAAAGTTTACTATCATTTCAGCATTTAATAGTGAATCAAACTTCGAAATCAGAATTTATGAATCTTCAGTCTTCCTTTTTGCATTAAGATAACTATATGCTTTTCTCTGTTATTATTGGGGGAAAATGAAAGTCTAGGCTTCTCCTGCTAATAATTCTTTATGTGCTAAAAGTAGTAGAAAGAAATAAGTCAGAAAGGCGAATGTTTCAGATCGAGAAGATCTGCCAATTTCATAGCTTTGAGTTTTTTAAGTTCATCTGTTGTAGTCAACTCAAAGCAATCACCTCGTAACTAAGTTCATATTATTTTCATCTTTTGTGGTGTTATTTACTTTTAATTTTAACCTACACACATTTTAGAATTAATATTCAATTTGATTTCTAAAATTTGTAGACTTAATTTGACTCTTAAAATTTTATTGGACCCAAATTAGATCATGAAATTTATAATCGTAATTCGCATTAACTCGTGAGTTGATCTTCTTTAACGTGTTAATTTGGTACATTAACTTGCAACGATTTGGATTTTTCGCGTAGTTTCTATGTGATCAATACTTATTAGAAGTTTCAGAAACTTGACTAATGTTCCCAGAACTTCAAAATTTTCAAATTTAACTTGTTATGTCGTCTTTATGAGAATGTTAGAGAGTCAATCAAACTTTTAGGAGATCTAATAAATCTCAATCATATAAAATATAAGTGAGAAGTCCAAATTTTGCTAAATTAACATATAAAATCAACACATCATTTATGAAAATCAGTTCAGGGACTAGCACGAGTTATAATTATAAATTTTGGGATCTAAATTGAGTCAATTATAATTTTAGGAGTCAATTTAAATTCGATATCAAATTTTAGTGGCCAAATTTAGTTTATTGGACCCCATAAGATAAGTATATAACCTTCACATCTCTCAAAATTAAGGTTTACATTTTTAGCACTCAAATTACCAGGAGGAAATGTACTACCGCAAGCTTGCTAGCCATCTACTTCTGCACAAATCAATTATACGCATATATACATAAGTAGCATTAGAATGAATGTCTACCAAAGAGATAAATAAAATAGTTTGATGACTTTTATTTAGAATAACATGAAGTGAATCAAAACATTTGAACAAAACTGCAACTTTTGCTTTTGGAGTCAAACCAACAAGCTAGCTAGCTAATTAATAAGTTCGAATAATATATAGCTTTGGTGGTCATGAATGGAAGAACATGAAGATAAGAAGAAGGATAATGAATAAATATAATGCAGCTGAACTGTGATGGGAGAATGAATGGAATGAAAAAAATTCTAATTGTATTTGATTTTTAATAAGAAGATTTAAAATGATGAATGAGAAATGCTAGAAAGTCATTAAAATTTATTGTTTTTTGTCATTACTTAGTTATTAATGTTTAAAAATATGGGATAAAATATATTATTAGATTATTAGATTATATTAAAGTAATTAAGTTGATTGCTAAGTATTAGCCAAAAACAATAATAAATTTCTCATGATGAATGAACTTTAGGTACAAAATATATAATACAAAGAATATGTATATAAGTAAGGTGATTGCTAGATATATAACATTTGATTAATTAGTCGGATCACGTGCTCCAAATTTTGAATCAAAACATTTTTAATGGAACCCTAGATTAATCCAACCAATCCTATGTAGATGAAAAAAAGAAGAAAACTATCTAGTTATACGAGTAATGAAAGTCTATTTCCACACGAGAAACACCACCTTCGTCTTTGGACTCATGGATGGCACTCTTGAATCTCATGGCGCCTTTGTCTCATTGCGTCTGCGTGACCCTCCTCTGTGGCCATCAACCTCCTCACAGCATCTTCCACTGCTGACGCAGCCACCACCTCACGCCATATTTTTATCAAAGGGTTCAATTGATTTCAGTCTCAATGTTATAAGAAAACAGAGCATTGAAGAAAAGATAACCAAGAAAAATTCAACAACAAAAAGTTAGATCTCATATGCTTGCCTTAAACATGCTATATCGTCAATCTATATGAAGAAGAGAAAGTATACAAAAAAAAAGGGAGTAATGAAACTATTCTAATAGTCTTGCTGAGTATAACTTTCTCATAATATGCTAATTGCTAAAAATTGAAATTAGATATTCAATCAATGAATACTATATGTTATAGATGTCTGGATACACAATAAATTAGAAACAACTACTTAACTAGAGAGCCAGAGCAATTTGAAATAAGAAAAATGTTTGGTAACGGAATGAAAAAGAAAAAGTATAGGGACACAAGTGTCCACGAGTCAAAAATTGAACAACTTAATTAATAATGATTAATTTTAAATTATTTTTTTAAATTCAAAATTTGATTAATTGACATTAATAGCATTTTTGAATCAAAACTTATCCTAATTTATTTTCACTTCCACTCACCATTCACCATACAAAACCACAAATCTTAATTCCTCTTTCCAAAGCCCCACGCTGCCGCGGTTTCGTCTTCGCGCCACTAGCGTCGCCCAGCACAGTCCTCGCGCGCTATCGCCGGTCGTCCTTGCATCCATCTCTGCCATCTCATCTGCCGTTCGCGCAGGAAAGACAACCACCATCGCACTTCTACTTCACCCTCCTCGCGTCCCATCGCGACTCCCCATCGCTCGCCACTCGCCCCCCACGACTCTCCATCCGTCGCGACGCAGCCACCACCAGGTCCCCATTCGCGACGCGCGATCAACTACTCCGATCCATGGCGACTCCTCCACTCGTCGCAACACGCCACCGCGAGTCCCCCCACTATCCACGCAACGCCGTCCAAGACGTCGTCGCTGGCCACCCTGCGACTCTTCTTCTCCTCTTCCTATTTGGTTTTGAATGATTTTTTAACTAGTTTTTTATATTTCTTTTTTCTACATTTCGAATGATTCTTTTTATTAGTTTTGGATGGTTCTTTTTCCTATGTTTTGTATGTTTTTTTCTTAGGATCTGGATGATTCTTTTTATTAGTTTTCGATGATTTTTTTTCTTATATTTTGTATTTTTTTTTCTTAAGATTTGGATGATTCTTTATCTTATGTTTTGGTGCTTTTTGTTTTTTG
Source organism: Arachis ipaensis (assembly GCF_000816755.2). Lineage (NCBI taxonomy): Eukaryota > Viridiplantae > Streptophyta > Magnoliopsida > Fabales > Fabaceae > Arachis > Arachis ipaensis. The sequence goes on along the minus strand of NC_029792.2, from coordinate 111,553,940 downwards.
GAGTTCGAAGTTTTTTTTTTTTTGAAAAGAAGAATTAGTGTTTGCGTAATAAATGATAAAATGCGAATTAGAGTAAGAAGAGGCAATTAATAATTATTAATTTTGTATCTTCTAAAAAAAATTTAAATAACCACTAATTAATGACAATTAATATTATTAATTAGTATAGAATATAATTCAAAAATATTTGTTGGCTTATTATTGACTAGTATCTTCTTAGTTCCCTAGCGACATTGAATGAAAAATAACCAAAACTTTTTTATTTTTGAGATTATTTATTTGATGAGCGACATTTATTAATTGAGATAAGTCTCAAAGTGGTCCCTGAAGTTGCACTCAAGCCTCATAGTAGTGGCTAAACTTAAAAGTTACCCATATTCATCCCTGAAGTTGCACTCTGGGACTCAGACTCGTCCTTCTGGCACATTCCATCCATCTGGCGCAACCGAAAAGCTGAGTTGGCCTTCTTCGTGACACGTTGGCAAAGTAACGGCTAGCTGACGTGGCAGAGTAAACTGTTCTGATTCAATTTGGTCCCTCAATTCAAGTTAAAAATTCTAATCCCCAATTTTAAAGAACCATCTCTACAGTGCTCACTCTCTTCATTCCGTCCACAGAGGGATGAATTGGAGCACCACCATGTCCACCAAATCCAACAGGAGGCTCATGTATCTCTCGCCTTGCTTCTCTTGATCCAAATCTGTAAAGTACAATAATAAAATTTATTGAAGAGGATATCTGATGAAACAAATCATACGTTCAAAATCATCATATGCAAATAATTATTTAATACAAAGTATGAAAGTATAACCAAAAGTTTATTTTCGATATGAGTACAGACTTTGATTTATACAAGTTTCATATCCTGGCTCGAAATTGTGCGTGTAGGTGCTCAGCACAACATTTTGCACCTGTACTTGATTGCAGAACAAGGAAAATGAAGTTCAATTCATTTGGTTATCCTACATGGTTTATTTTGGGCACACAAAAGGACAAGGATAGCTGGGTTGACATGTTCACAACCTCAAGTTGAAAAGGAAGAAGGAAGATTTTACAAAAGGAAAAGAAAAAAAGAGGTGATTGAGACATGAAACCATATATACTGTGGAGGATTACTTGCTGAACTAGAACTGGAGGAGCCATCTAATTTGGCTAAGATATCCTGATTTAATCTTCTCACCAGTTGCTCCAAATTCTTGAACTGCTCAGAATAATTGCTGCTTTCATTTGATATAGTATAATCCCTAACACTGTATGTAGAAAAATCAAAGCACCAGATCATGACATAACCGTAAATTCACAAGAAGTACGATTAACCATAGAAAATTTTAATTTTCACAACATATCTGACACAGAAAAATCTTCACCCAGAAAGACAAGCAGATAACCTTTGAGCAACAAAACTCAATACACACAAGCTTGAAATTTGCAGCATAGAATGAATATACAAAATATTTCTGGTGATTTTTTTATTCCCTTAACTATTCTATCTTAATATTTGATGTGACAAAGAAAGGAATGGGAAAAAAGGTAAAAGTTGACAATACAGAGTACAAACTCTGATTTCAAATGGTTTTCAAATCACAATTCAGTACTTTAGTTTTTACTAAAAAACATGTATGATTTTTTTGCCCCACCATAGCCATTATATTTTAGTTTCTGGTCTTCCTTGATCAAGAATGAAAATTCTATTTAATTAAAAAGAGTAATAAAATAAGTCATCAACAAATAGAAGCTCCGAACTCCAACGCAGCCCAATTCAACATGAACAAAGAAAACCAGGTTGGTCAGTTACAAAAATTTTAATTTTGTAATGCATCAGATGAAGGCAAAATCTTGAAGAACTTATAGCTTGAAGGGGGGAAAAGGAGGCTTACCAAATCTCAAGGTGTGCAGGGTCAGAAGACCCTTCCTTCAAGGTATCAATAAGTAACTTCTTATTCATGACGAGGCACTTTACCAGCACTTTATTTGAAATCTTTTTTGGATTGTCATAAACAAAGGCATATTCTTGGTCTAGTTTGTTCTAGTTCTCTATAAAGACCTCCTCTACACACAATCACGAACCACATATTAAAAATGATCAGTAAATGCTAATTATAAGCTTCAGGCTGCATATATCAATTTGCTACATCTTCTCTTGACACCACAAGGTATCTTCTAACTACAGCTTAATTGACTTAATCCTCAGATTAGATTGCAAAGCCTAATCCTTTGTCTAGTATGGAAGCCCAAGGATAGTGCAGTTTTCCGGCATGAATTGCCATTATTTGTGGTTATCATGGTTCATTAACAGCTACATATCAGTATTTGATGGTTTTCAATAAATCATCAACTCAAGAACAAATAATATTTTAAAGTACATGTTGAACGGCTAAATACACATATTCAATCTTGATGGATAAAATGTTCCTAAAATATTTGAGGATTTAAATTGTATGCACAGCCAGCATAAACAAATCTTAAGTATACATCTAATTATATATTTTCACATTATCAACAATACATGACTCACCTCGTCACTGTGTTTAAAGTCATAAACGATTAGATAATCCTATAAAACTCTCTTACACCGATTAGATGAAAATTGTTCTACATAGTTAGTGCTACAAACTTAGGGCACATTTGGTTTGCCTTTTTACTTTCTATGTTTTCTGTTTCTTGCAAAGAAAGAAGTGAAAACAAAAAATAGAATTGTCAATTGTTTTCACTAAAGAAGAGTTATAATTAATGATATTTGGATATTTCACATAAAATATATCGAAATTAAATAATTTCATTAAATAAAAAAAGAGAACAAAACGGAAAATTAGTGAAAGTGTTACCAGTGGAAGGATGTGAGAGGGTGTCGTCGGAGAGGGCTTGGGAGCCGGTGGCGGTGAGGAGGTAGCCGGAAGAGAGGAAGGTGGCGTGAACGATAAACGCTGCTTTTGTCGTGGTCGTTTAGAAAGGAAGGCCTCGCCGCCCTTTTGACCGCCATCACCGACTTATCCATAGCCATTGTCAGTTTATGATTCTAATGTTTGGGACACTACGTTTCAGCTTTTAGCTTCCGGAGTGAAGAGGAGTCAACAGTGTGTTGTGGTTCTTTTCTTTCTTTCTTTTGAATTTTGACACAGAAGGTGTTTGTTTCTTCGGAGAGAAATTCGGGGAGAGAGGTTTTTAACGTGAAACGACGTCGTTTCATATCATTTTGGCGACACAACAAACATTACGCCGTTTCTGTTTTGCCAACGTGTCAGGAAGGAGGCCAACTCAGCTTTTCGGTTGCGCCAGATGGACAGAATGTGCCAGAAGGACGAGTCTGAGTTCCGGAGTGCAACTTCAAAGATGAATATGAGTAACTTTTAAGTTCAAGGACTATTATAAAACTAGTACAACTTCATAAACCACTTTAAGACTTGTCTCTTTATTAATTGCATTAATAATATTAGTATATACACAATACTTAGGATACATTTACATAAATGACAATTGACAAGTCAACATATAAATAATACACAAAGCCATATGAAAGAAATTAATACCAAAATAGCATTAATTACTAACCTAAATATCGTTGGGAAGTAATCTTTTCATGATTTCACCTATAGTAATTTGACTGCTGCGGATGCGAGGTGTAAAATGAGAAACTTTTTTAGAGAAATTTATTAAAAAGCTTATTTTGCTATCAAAATTTGATGTCGCACTTCTATACTCTTTACAGGTAGAGGTGACAAATGGGCTGAAACTCGCCGAGTCAGTTTACATAACTTACCAAAAAAGACGAGTCAGGTTAAAAATTTGAGATCGCTATAATAACAAAGTCTATCTAATCCACAAACTTTGGCAGATTTTAGCGAGATGGGCGGAATTGCCAAACGGACTTTTGGCTTTAAGATAATAATTGAATTTGGAACGTTACTTTTGTACTTGTATTTAAAATGTTTGTTCTTCGTTTTACTTTAAGTTATAATTTGGACTATATTTAATTGATTAGAGACTTGGACAATGTTTAATTATGTATTTGAAAAATGTTTGTTTGCTTTAAACAATGTTAGTTTTATTATTTTGTTTCAAATTTGAAACCGCCTCAATAAGTGGAGCGGAACTGGACAGACTAGACCGCCAGATAGCAAACTTTTGGCGGGACAGGATGGGGTGCTTGCCACCCCTATTAACAGACATAATCTTACCCACGATATACCTAACCATATTGAAGAATTTGCTTAGCCATTTTGGATAAATTTAATTAATATCTTCTCGAATTTTACAAAATAAAAATTTATATTAAATATAATTTATAAATAAGTTGTTTTATATTTAATTTTTAATCATAAAAATTCTTATTTTAATAGAGAAATGATAAACAATTTTTAAA
>NC_029792.2:111545477-111548614 GCF_000816755.2 Arachis ipaensis | reverse complement strand
TTTTGTAGTAGACGTATATTAAAAATTATAAATTAATTTTAAAAATTATACTAAATATTAATATTGTGATTTTTTATAATTTAAAAGTTATAGAAAGTAATTTTTCGACATTTACAAAAAGAGCGTTAAAACTATAGAGAGAGAAGAAAAAAAAAAGTAAGATTTAATTATAATTACAAGCAAGATTTAAAATTCATTTTCATTTCTGATTAAATTTCCATAGTACTTTTTGAGATTCACGACTTTTATCATTTTAGTCTTTTAAATTCAAAATTCACTATATTAGTCTCTGAGATCCAACTCCATACACCATATTAGTTCCTGAACCTTTTTCAATTTGAGTCAACAAACAGAATGCTGAACTAGCTCAGTAGTTCTGACTTGTTACGTTAGACACATAGTTAAATAGCGTCTTTTAGTTTTGGATCATAAATAAGACAAAAACAAAGTCGTTTTAGAGAATGAATAATGAAGATATAATTATTTGCACATTATATAAACTCTTCTTTTTTACTATGTTTAAATTCCAAAACAAAATGACATTGTTTAGCCATATATCCAACATGACAAGTTAGAGCCAATTCAGCACTTAATACGTTTGATTCATTATTAGAAAAGGATTTAGGAACTAATATAGTGCCCAAAAATAAATTTTGCAGACTAGTATAGATAATTTTATATTTTATTAAATGAGTCTAACGATTTTTAACTATTAACTTCGTATGAAGATATCTATAAATAAGTCTTCACGGTAAAAGTTAAAAATAATAAATAAAATTGTAATTTAATAAAATATAACATGAGACAAATTTTTATAAAATTGTGAAAAAGGTCACTTGCCTCTTTAGAGAGGGCCACCAAATTCTTGGCGTGGAAACAAAACGCGGTTCCAACTGACTGATGGGACAACTAAGTAGTCAAAACGGCATCGTGCCAAGTCAATTACCAATTATGCTGGAAATAGGAAATCCAACGAAGAGAAAGTCCACATAGACAAGAAACAGGCTGGAAATAACCCCTCAAATTAAAACCCACCTATATATACGCCTCGCCGCCGCTCGCTCTCTTCCTCACACAAATTCGCTGATTCTCATTCCAACAATCTCTCTCACATGCTTAGATGTCTTTCATCTTCTTATAACACCTCTTTTTCTTTCTTTTCCCTTTTGCTTTCCCATTTCCGTTCCACTTTCCTCCAAGAAACTCTTGAGAGGGAAAAAATAAGGGAATAGAGGTAGTGTTTTTTATTTTTTATTAATAGAGGTAGTGTTTTTTATTTATTCTTTTTTTTTTTTCAATTCACAGAGATTAGGTATTACTAATATTTATTATGGGGAAGTTTGTGGAGATTTTAGACCAAGGCGTGAGGATTGCCTGGAGGTCCTACTCCAATTGCTCCCATACAGGGCGCAAGTTCTACCACCCTCCGCTGCACTCCGACAACAACGGCAACCAATCCCAAGGCGGAGCCACTGGTGCTGACGGCGGAAATCTCAAGGAGGAATCAGCTGACGGCGGAAGCGTTTATATCATTCTTTATTCTGTATAACCGTGCAAGATTTGTTTTTCATTGATGAGTCTTTATTATTAGTTCTAACTTCTAAGCGGCTCTTTAATCTAATTCCTAACGAAGGATCACATACTCAATTTCAATACAACAGATTTTTATGTATATTTTCTTTTCTTTCATGAGTATTGATTATTGAATATCGGTTTTATGGTCTTGTTTATTCATTTATAATACTGATTCGTATAGATTAATTGATGAATTCATCGATTTTATCGAGATTGTTGTTATTGATTTGGATCCCCAGGTTATTCTTGCAATAATTACCCAAATAATTTTCTAAACAATTTTAAATCAAATATTTTAGTCTTTAAAAAGTTTTAATTCTCCAAAATTTTTAAAAATTTATTTGACAAATTAATTTTTAATAAATTTTATTATAAAATATCTAAATTTAAAAATATATAGGTTAATATCTAGAAATATCTAAGCCTTAGAATTATTTAGAATCAACTTAAGAAGCCTATAAATAGACTATCATGGAGTTCATTGTAATCAACTAACAAACACAAATTCCACTAGCCTTTGTACTCTCTCCTTAACCCATTAATAATATAACTATCAATTTTCTCAAACCATTCATCCAAACTACTTGTTCAATAAAAACTATCATTGCTACAATATTTCAAGTCCATAATACACTAAACCAACATCAAACTACGTCATAAAACTAACAAAAACCAAACAATTTCTTCTTATCCACAAACCACAGACCAATTTCTTCATAATTTGGCACTTCATGTCATCAAAATTAATTTATATAATAAAAATAATTTTTAAAGATTTTTAAAAAATAAAAATTTTTAAATACTAAATATTCGATCTAAAATGCTCTTAAATCAATTTTAGCAGAAATTATTTTTTATATGGCCTACACAGGAATATTTTTTGCTCAATATTGAGGAAGGAAGTGTTTTGCGGGATATGAAGGTCATTTAACACGCAGAAGGCATGGTGACATGATCCTTCAGAAGTGTGGCGAATAGTGACGGGTGGCAGTGTCTTGCCAATACGCCGTGGGCGTGTTGTCCTAGAGTCCCTGAAGCATTGCAGGTTTTCGTGCGTTTTTTAGGAAGACTGTAGCAACTCGGAGGGAACGTGTTGCAGGTGGTCTGCATGCAAGGGACATCCTATCCACTCTGGTAATCAGCGATGAAGCAAGCTCTATAAATTAATAAATCTTGTGATCCATTTCATGCATGATAGTGAGGCTGCTTATGTGTTAGTGTTAGAAGAAAAAGAAAAAAAAGAAGAATGTAAAGAAAAAATAATCTCACCAAGAAAGAAGAAGAGAGTGTTAGTGTTAGCAGTGTCTTGGTAATAGTAGTGCGAGTAGTGTGTTAAGAGAAAAAAAATTATTAATATATAGTGATTAAAAATGGTACGTAAATTATATAGCACCTGAAGATCATATTATCAATTATTTGGATCATCCAATATATGTAAGTTGATAAATTTTATTTTTTTTATGTATTTAAATTTTTTAAATTTTTGTTATTATTAATATCATATAAAAATATATTATTGTTATTTTAGTTTTTTTTTTTTGTATTTTATGAATATTTTCGAA
>NC_029792.2:111542034-111545195 GCF_000816755.2 Arachis ipaensis | reverse complement strand
ATTTATATTGATGTGAATTAGTATTATAAATAAATATTTATTTGTAATAATTATTATTTATTTAAACTAATAAATATATTTTTGTTGAACCAACCTAACAGGAATTCGATGGTTTGTAAATTGGATCTGCCGTAGACGTGGAATCCGATGGTCGAAAACTATTTATGCTCAACGGGATTCTACCACGTTTTTAGAATTGGGGTGATAAGAGGATTTTACCCCTTATTAGCTGCTCTGGTGGAAAGGTGGAGGCCAAAAACTCACACCTTTGTATTACTGGTGGGTGAGGTTATTGTGATACTGAAAGATGTTGCTCATATATTTGGCCTACCCATTGATGGAGAGCTTGTGAGCGGGTGGACAGATAGTAATAGCGACTTCCTACAGAGGCAGAGCATCGCAATATTCGGTCGCAAACCAGTTGTCAGTAATTCTTCTAAATCTTATATAAAGCTGGGTTGGGTTTGGCATATCAGAGATGCAGAGCCAGTGGACACTGAGGAGTCTATTAAGAGATACATCAGATGCCAGATTTTCTGTTTCTTGGGTTCGATTAGGGGTGAACACGGGTAATCGGGTCCGACCCGAACCAAACCGATGACAATTGCTGATGATTGGTTCGGGTATCAGTTTTGGGGGTGCGGAACCCGAACCAACCCGTATACCCGATTATAATTAATTAAATAAAATATATATATATGACTTTGTAAAAACGCATAACCTGATAACCCTAATACACAATCTCACTAACGGCGCAACCAAAGTTACCAAACCATGGCGAAACCCTAGCAGAGGCAGAGGTGCAGAGCTTCCTCCTACCACGTAACCAGCTTGGCAGCTTCTCCAATCTTCATCGTCTTCTCCATTAGGCGTCAGGCGCATCGTCTTCTCCACCTCATCCGTGGGACCATCTGGTGTATCGTCTTCCTCGTAGCGGCAGCGACGCAACAATCAACTTTCTCCCGGTCGTTGGCATCTCATTCGGTATCTCTGTCAGCATCGTTGTTCGCGGTTCCCTCTCCAGCAGCCAGCTTCGTCTTCAGTCAGTCGTTCCCTCTCCAGCAGCCAGCTTCCTCCAGGGCCCAGGCTCCAGCGTCGTCTTCTCCGGTCACTCATTCAGGTTAGTCTATAATTTTTGGGGAATGTTATATGTTAAACTGTTAATTGTTTTATTTTTTGTTCAATTTTTGAAATTATACATTCTTATTTGTTGTTGAATAAAGTAATCTTGATCACTCTGAAACAATCGTACTGTTTAATATTTTAAATATTAATAGAATCTTGCTCTTATGTAAAAGCTAGATTTGATTTTGAACTGAGGATCTTCTATAAGCTACTTTTGATTTTTAACTTCAAAAATATTATGCTAATTGCTATGCAGTTACTATTATAATTCATGGTAGCAAATATTTATAATAGAGACCAAACCCTTAGAGTTTGATAATTGATGTTCACTAAAAACTACTAGAAGCCCCCTTAGAATTTGAAGTTGAAACCAAACATAAAACATTACGCTGAAGGCAAGGTGACATTAAGGATGACATTAAGGATGTAGCAAGTGATGATGGAGTGCAGTTATTATGATATTTGTATTCCTATTTGTATATGTATTTATTCTTTTTTTTTATCTATCATGCAATTTCACTAATATGTGATTTTATCTTGTTAATTGAGTTGATTTGATTAATTTAAACCGGTGTCTGTAAAGTAGTATCCATCAGAAGGAGTTAGGTGCTATCAAATTGTGACATTAAGTATTAATTTTCCTCTCCAGCAAGTTGATTTCACTAATATGTGATTTTATCTTGTTAATTGAGTTTATTTTGTATTGAATCATAAGATATACCGATATAGGATGACATTAAGGATGTAGCAAGTGATGATAGAGTGCAATTATCATGATATTTGTATTCCTATTTGTATATGTATTTATTCTTTTTTTTATCTACCATGCAATTTCACTAATATGTGATTTTATCTTGTTAATTGAGTTGATTTGATTAATTTAAACCGGTGTCTGTAAAGTAGTATCCATCAGAAGGAGTTAGGTGCTGTCAAATTGTAACATTAAGTATTAATTTCCCTCTCCAGCAGGTTGATTTCACTAATATGTGATTTTATCTTGTTAATTGAGTTTATTTTGTATTGAATCATAAGATATACTGATATAGGATGACATTAAGGATGTAGCAAGTGATGATAGAGTGCAATTATCATGATATTTGTATTCCTATTTGTATATGTATTTATTCTTTTTTTATCTATCATGCAATTTCACTAATATGTGATTTTATCTTGTTAATTGAGTTGATTTGATTAATTTAAACCGGTATTTGTAAAGTAGTATCCATCAGAAGAAGTTAGGTGCTGTCAAATTGTAACATTAAGTATTAATTTCCCTCTCCAGCAGGTTGATTTCACTAATATGTGATTTTATCTTGTTAATTGAGTTTATTTTGTATTGAATCATAAGATATACTGATATAGGATGACATTAAGGATGTAGCAAGTGATGATAGAGTGCAATTATCATGATACTTGTATTCCTATTTGTATATGTATTTATTCTTTTTTTTATCTATCATGCAATTTCACTAATATGTGATTTTATCTTGTTAATTGAGTTGATTTTGATTAATAATCGGCTTAGTTATCAAGACTCATTTTATTTGTTGGCGCTTGAGTCTGAAGGAGGACCTCCTGATGCTAATGATTGAACAAGGGCACGTGTGTTTGTGAAGTTCTTGAAGATATTTTATGATGCAACTCTTACTTTTTCTGGTTCTTTGAATGTTACATGTAATAATTTTTTCAATAAGTTGTGTGACATTCAAAAAACTTTGAATAAGTAGAGAAAGAGTAATGATGTTGGTTTGCAAAAGATGGCGACACAAATGAAAGTGAAACTAGACAAATATTGGGAGGGTGATGGGATAAATTACTTTCTCTGTGTGGCTGTTTTTCTTGATCCTCGATACAAGTATGAGTATGTTGAATTTTATTTTAATCGGGTGTATGGGTTGAATCAAGCCAAAGATATGTTGAAAAAATTGAAGGATATCATTCATAAGTTGTTTGAGTATTACTCCATGATGTATCCCCTTCCGGATGGTAGTTCTTCTGGTAGTTTTAATTCTAGCATTGCCTCTCATGATCATGGT
>NC_029792.2:111536784-111542024 GCF_000816755.2 Arachis ipaensis | reverse complement strand
GGTAGTTTTAACTTGTTTTTTTTTTTTTTTTAATTTCAAAGTCATCGGGTACCCGCTACCCGAACCGAACCAACCCACTCTTAATCAGTTTGGTTAGGTTCGGGTACAAGCATAAAAAAACGCAAATTCGAACCAAACCGAACCAATTACTTTTTGATCAGTTTGGTTCTAATTTTATCTTGAACCCGAACCAAACCGACCCGTGCTCACCCCTAGGTTCGACCCTATTCACAAATAAGTCGACCGCATATGCCCACGCAAAGTATCTACCGTTGCTTTGCGATTTCGAGCGGATCCATACTTATAGTTGGGGGTCAGCATGTCTCGCGCATCTTTACAGGGAACTATGCCGTGCATCACGGTATGATGCTAAGGAGATGGATGACCCTCTTAATCTGTTATTTGTTTGGGCATGGGAGCGACTGCCGTGTATTGCGCCTGTACCGAGACAGACCCTAGATACCAATTGCCATGAGGTAACAGCTACTATTTTAGTCATGCATTATATTCATGATGCATATTTTATTTATGATGACTTTTTTTTAATTTTTTCAATAAACCATTTTTCAGGTGGAGTCATTCGGCACGGACCACAGCGTAATTATCGAAGACCATAGTAAGATTTAGGCAGGATATAGACTACATGGACGAGGTAAATATTTAGGGTTTGTGTGATTCTCATTTCCAAACATTAGTATTAGGGTTTTAATTTTCTAATAATATGTGGCAGTTTGAGTGGCGGCCGTACGAAGGATTGATCATACCCGACGAGTTACATGGACACCTTGAGGTGTGTGACATCATTGCTTCGTTATTGTTATTCGAGTGTGTCGAATGGCACCCTGGAAACCGAGTGATGCATTAGTTTGGGTATGCACAACCACCCCAGCAGTAGCAAGAGACATTCCACTAGCACAGCATTACATCACTCTTCGCGGAGTGCAACTGCATGACTGGACAATTTTACATGGGGATGGATAAAGGAACGGGGCAACCGGCAAAACACTCGGTTGCGGGATCTGTACCCCCTTTCAACTTGGGACTTTAGACCGTCGGTGGAGTACCAGGATTGGTACATGGGTTCGTACGGACATCTGCTGAGATTGTCGGAGCACGTTCTTCAGCATCTACCACAGCCACCAGCACCTCAGGGTCCACCTCAGTATGTAGTGTTTGAGCCGTTTTCTTATATGTACCACAACCACCAGGATATTTCAGTGCATGCATGGCATCAAGATCCAAGTTACACATAAAAGGTAGAACATTCATCGGTTCCCTAACTGAGGGATGAACCACTACATTCTCCGCTGCTGCCTCAACTCCCACATCACCATCCTTGTTTTCGTCGTCGGCTTCATAAGTGGCTTCGAAGTCATCTTCGCTGTCACTTTTCATTCCTTCGTACACTGCAGCTCTATCATCCTTTATATCTAAATCATTTTGAATCCCATCTGCCTCTACGTTTTAAAACTCAACATACAGTTCAATCTGTGGTTGTCGCATCTGAGTCTGCCGGTGAATTTGGAACATATTCTGCATACTTACTTCGTCAATGATCAGCATAATATCAAACTGTATTAGACCACCAAAAACTACAACCGGATTCTGGTACGGAATACTGCTCACTCTCCTCAACGTACCATTTCCCATGCTTTGATAGAGATCGTTCTAAAGCTCTATTAATGTCATGGTGCATGGAACCACAAACGAAAATAGATTCTGACACACAAACTTTTCTCCCTCGTGAGTATTCCGTATAATCTCACCGTTGCGATACATTACCAAGTTTGTGGTATCCACTATTACACTACCAACACACTCAAAGAACTCTCAAAGAACACTCTTCTTCGCAATGAAAATGGTACCGAGCTTTGTCTTATATAGAGGGGAGCACTCAACACTCCCTTCACGTGTTGCCTCATCAGCCAATCAGAGTGTGCCATGTGTCAACACACCCCATGCGTGTTGAGTCAGCACACCCCCTATGTGCTGCAAATCCAATCAAGCAGACTTCACCACGTGTCAACCACGCCCCCACGTGCTGCATGCAATACGCCCCGCGTGTTGGAGCTTGAATCTAACACGTCCACTAAACTGTAAATACACTTACTATACCCATTTCCAACAAAAACACCAATAATAAATCCATAATCAAATTCTTGAGCCCAATTTTAGTGTTTATTTTTATTTTTGTTAATGTTGGAGTGTAAGCGGGTGTGGTAACCTGATTAATCCAACCAAGCAAATTGATTGAATAGTCCGGTTTAATAATAATAAGGGTTAAGTATGATTTTTATTTATAAGATATAGGCTGAAAATTTTTTTCATCTCTAATCTTTTTTTGCATACAAAATCGTCCCTAAGGTTTAACTTAGTTTTAAAATCATCATTCAGACTAAAATACCCTTCTCCTTCTTCACCAAAATACTTAGTTTCCTACTTCTCCATTACAGCAGCATTTCTTTTTTTTTTTCTTCTTCTTCGTCACAATATGAACAGCAACAATGAAATCAGAAGAATATCCAATGCAATAAAAAATAGCAACAGTAGCAATAAACTCAACTAGTAGCAACAACAGAAGACAATTAGCAGCAACAGCAGAAGACAAAAAGAGAAGAACAAGCATCACCATCTCTCTCAATCCGAAGAACAAAACAAAGATAGAAACAGAAGCAGAAGAACCAACAACAATAATGAAATCAGAAGCAGAAGAATGGAATCAGAATCAGAAGCAGAAAAACAATGGAATCAGAGTCAACAACAACAACATGATTAACAAAATCAACAAATCAATAAATCAACAATGTAACTAACAAAAGAAACAGAAGCTGAATAATCAACAATAATGTAATTAACACAATCAACAAATCAAAAACAGAATTGGAACCTTAGGGAGGACCAGTGGCGAGGAGCAGCGACGAAAACTGGTGGTGAGCGACAAGGAGCAGCGGCAATATGCGAGGAGGAGGAGGAGCACGGCGACGTGACAAGCTAGCGAGGATGACCAAAACGACAACGCGGCGGACGTCCTCCCTCGCCGATCTGCTGGCGTCGACGTCCATCCTCTCCATCACAGGTGGCGTCGCCACCTTCCCGTCCCCCTTCCCCCCTCCTCATCCTCTTTCTCCCTCTCATCGTTCTCTTTCTGTTTTTTTCCTTTTTATTTTATTGATAATTTTTTTACTTAGGGGTATTTTGGTCATAAATTATAGGATTTAAGTAAAAAGGACGATGTTAAAACTAAGTTAAATCTTAAGGATGATTTTATAAGGAAAAAAAATTAGGGAGGAAAAAAGTTTCTGACCTATACGTTAGGGACTAAAATCTTACTTAACCTTAATAATAATAATAAGGGTAAATACTCAATCTAGTTATTGTCCATTTTTATATAGGACAACACGATTTTTATCCAAAAAAAAAGGACATTGCAGTTAGAGTTTTTTATTTTGGGATAATATGATTTATCTTTTAAAAAATAATAGTAATAAAAATTAGTTTTGTGGGAATTTTATTTTAAATCCCACAAAGTTCTTTTTAACAATATAATCAACTATAACCACTATTGCCATCATCTTTTTCATCCTTAACATTATTAATTTAGGGTCGTCAAAATGGGCTAAACACATCGGCCCAATCGGTTTACCTGTTTAAATGGATAGATTTTGCCTCTAAAATTAAATCCGTTTAAATTTTGGGATAAATGGGTTGAATTCGATTTTTCAGAAAAAAAAAATTACAGGTTAAACGGGAAGTCCATTTATTTATTTATTTTTTATTTTTTTTAAAAAATAGCACGCTTAGCCAATATTTCTTTCGATTCGACCCGAAAATCGGACCCATCAACTAAAAAATACTGTTTGTTTAAAATTTTTACTTAAAAGTGATATTTTTTGTCAAAATTTTTCAAAAAATAAAATAAAAAGATAAACGGTACAACCCATTTAACCTATCGAACTGACCATAAATGGTCCAGCTAAAAAATTATGGCCCGTGAATGGTACGGGCTTAAATGGATCAGACCTAAATAGGTCGGACTGACCTGTTTGACAGCCATAATTATTATTATTTCTATCTCTATTATTTTTATTGTGTAACTATACTTTATTATCATCGTTTTCTCTTTTACTATTATCATCACCACTACTAATACCATCAACATTAATTCTCTCTTTCTTTTATTTCTTATTTGATGTTATTCTTTTTTTTAAAAGTTCTTCGTATTGCAGTTTTTTTTTTTTTTTGTGATATTATTTCTATTAATGGTCTTTTTTATTTAACCACTACGGATGAATGATTTTTTTAAAAATAAACTTAATTAATAATTTATGGCATAGTTATCAAAATTAAACCAGACGACTAATTTGACCGAAAAATTGATGAACTAATAATCTAACCGATTTAGTTTGTACATAGGACCGTTTGAGTATTTAGACTGGTCAAAGTCAATCAAAATGGTTGAAACCGGCCGGTTCAGTTTGATACAAACCGCATTAAAAAACTATACCATTCACAGATAGAGATTTTGTAACAGAGGCACACGGGCGCGTGTTGTACAATTTTGCACGTTAATGCACCTCCAAGCCTTATAACGAATTTTTTCTTCACGAAAATCAGCTATCTGCAATTTCATACTCGAAGGTTTTCTTTTTCAAATTTCTTACTTATTTATTATTTATTAATTATTAATTAGAGGGGTTATGTGACTCAGATTCTTGTCGTTTTTCTTCTTAGGAAGCATGGACACATTATTGTGCGATATGAAACATGAAAAGGATCTATCTGCATCTATCATTAGTAAGCATCCTACCAAGAATATGGACTAGAGATATAAAGCTAATCAACTTCATATATATTTGTGTATAAACTATGGAAAGGTATAGGATACTAATATATTATCTACTAACTTATTACTAATAATAATAATTAATTATTATATTTTAAACATATATATAAAGAAATACATTTAAGAAATATATTTATAAAGATATTTTTATTAGACATAGTTATAAAAAGGATATTTTTATTAGACACATTTATAAAAACACTTCTATTAAACACAGTCATAAATAAGAGTTGGCAAAAGTTAACAAAAATATTGTTGGTAACATAGGGAAATTAATAAACTAATTGAATAATATAATATAACATGTATAAATTAATTTTTTAAAACAAAAAATAATAATTAATTTAATATAAAAATAAAATAAAAATTATTTGTGATGAGAAAAAATATATACAAT
>NC_029792.2:111536051-111536540 GCF_000816755.2 Arachis ipaensis | reverse complement strand
TTTAATCGAAATAATAAAAAAAAAAACCTCCATTAAAAAATTCGCACGCACGGGTAAAACGCTTATTGTGTTTGGTAGCTCCTAAAATTAAACGAAGCCGCCAAGCTTTCAAGTTTCAAACTTTCAATGCACTGAGCCACCGACGTACCTGCTGTTTAATAACTATATCTAAACCAAATTGATTGTTTTGGTGTTAGGTGAATGTGAACACTGGAGAGCGAACACCCATTGAGTATATATTCGGTGAATGTGAACACCCATTTACTCAAGGACAGCCTTCATTTGTTTTGCAGTACATTACCCTTGCTTATAAGTAATTATTATCAAGATTAATACCTTAAATTAGTCTCTAACAAAAGAATTGATAAATTGGTCTTTATTCTTTTGGATATTAGAGAAATTAATCTCTACTGATAAAACAAAATAATAAATTACTTTCTAATATTTTATAAAAAGTGACAAATAAATCATAGTATAATAAAGAGATTT
>NC_029792.2:111507792-111535872 GCF_000816755.2 Arachis ipaensis | reverse complement strand
CCTTGTAAAATTATATTTTGAATCTCCACTTTTAAAAGATTTTAGTATTTAAGATTAAGATTTAGAATTTAGGATAAAAAAATAATTAAAAAAATTAGTTGATATCGGCTAAAGAATAATTAATTCCTAATTAAACTCTTGGTTTTTTTAATTTAAATAAAAACGTTTCTTATTTTACCAGCATACATCAGTATACAAAATTTTGTCCATTTGTATATTTAGTGGCATTTTTGCAGGAATAAAATTTGAAGACCAAATTCACTATGCTTTTCGCGATTATGCCAATGAAAATATGAAAAAATTTGAACTCCTATCTCTCTATTATCTATTATTTATTACTAATTTTATAATTAAAATATGTCACATATTATATTTTATTATAATTAAAATTAAATTTTTTATACAAAATTAAAGAATTCTCTCTTTTTCTTTACTAATTTTATAATTAAAATATGTCACATATCATTTTTTATTATAATTAAAATTAATTTTTTTTCTAAAATTAAAGAAATTTTCTCTCCTTTCTATTAATTTTACAACTAAAATATATTACATGTCACTCTCTTATTGTGATTAAAATTAAATCTTTGCCTTTAAAATTAAAGAGTTCTCCCCTCTTCCCTCTTCCTTTCTCTATCTCTCTCATTCCTACAATCATTCTATCTCTTTTATATATAATAATTATTAGGGATGGCAAAATTCCCCAGACGCGGGGATTGCCCCAAATGGGGATTCGATTGTGGAAAATTTTTCCCGCGAGAATGGAGATGGAGGACAAAATTCCCTCGAAGCAGGCGCGGGGACCCGAGCGGGAATCCCTGCCCCGTCCCGTCCCCGCTATTCCCCAAAATTTATGAATTCCTTAAATTATCCTTAATAGTTTATTTCTCATATATATTTTTTAGTCATTTCTCACATACACATATATATAGAAACCCAAAACTACTAATCTTTATTTGCATAACCCTTCTTCAATTCAGAGATCTCTAAGGCTGTCCATACTCCATTCAACCTCTCTGCAGCCACCCCCTCGTCACCCTTCTCACCGCATCGTCACACCTCACCGTGCCATCACCCTTACCGCGTTGTAATTTCTATTTGCGGCGTTCCTTTTCGTAACTATGCCGTCGTGTCCATTCTCTTCTCTGTTGTCGCGTCTCCCATCTCGTCCACTGCTTTTTTCTTTGGCTCGTCGTTGCGTCCCCCCATTGCGTTATTTCGAAAGAAGTCACCATCGTATCATTTAGACTTTTTGTATAAAATCTTGCAGTAATGCTAATGTAGATAAAAATATTAGTTTTCGCTAACAGTACTATCGAAAATGATGCAGAAGCTTCAACCAAAAATGCAAAGGGAAATGGAATTTTATTTTTGAAAAATGCATTCCTAGAAATGTGTGAAACTGGCATGTAGGTAGGAGTCAATTTCACTGATGCTATTAATCTTTCGGTTCAAAGTTTTCATTTTAGTATAGATTATTCGTTTCTTACAAAAATTATGTGTGATTGATTTGGACGTTTTTATTTTTATTTTTGATAAACATAAAAATAAAGTATAAAAATATGATTGATGGAATATTTTAAAAATATTTTTAATAAAAATATTTTTAAAAAGGAGTATCAAATTAAAAATGATATTTTTTTGTTTTTAATTTTTTAATTAAAAATGATAAAAATATTTTTAATTTAAAACACGGTATTTTTAATTGAGAATTTTTTGATTGATCGTATTCGATTCTTGACTATTTTTTTTTATATCTTACCACCAAAATTAAAAATACTCTCTCACGTTATGATGGAAATCGTAGAGACAACATTTTCAATTCTTTTTTTATTAGTTCTTCTAATTTCGTAGTTTTCTTCAATTGAACTTTTTCTTTTTCAACTGTACAGTGTACACTGAAAGGTATCTCTTTTAAGTTAGTTAAAAAATTTCTGTTATATTTTTTAAAATTAGATTTTAACATGGTATCAAATTTGAGTTCTTTATAAGCATTTTTATCTCCTCTTTCAGTTTCTACTCACATTGTCATTTGTCATTTACTAGTTGTTTACTTGTAGCTAGTTCTCTTTTATTCAAAAATGTTTAACAAAATAAATAAAATATTGTTATAATTGAATAAAAATATAATTTTTAAATCTAAAATATTAGAAATACATTTTAAAAATAGACTAACCAAACATATTTTTATTATTTTCAACGTTTAGAAATGAATTCTCTTTTCACATATCAATCGTATTTTTTAAAATGTGAAAAGTTGAAAAATAAAAATTATTTTTAGAAAATAAAAACAGAAAATATTTTCGCAAACTANTGTTTTTAAGCAAATATAGTAATGATTAATTAATGCTTAAATCTTTGTTTAAGCATTTTTTTTCTTTTTAATTCGAGAGAAAAAAAGGGTAAATTTTTTCAAAAATAAAATCCCATTATCTTGCATAGAAATAAATGAAAGCGTGTTGGAAATGCCTAAACATTTGTGATTTGATAAATTCTATTATCCTTGCATTTTCGCTTGCAGCTTCTATAAATGTTATTTCGTTCTCACGTGTACGGTAGTATTAGCAAAAATGTGAGTTTAAATTTTTCCCAATTTTTGCTAGCTTAGTCACCAAAAGCATTGTAAATTTGATTTTTGTATTTTATGTCTGCAAAACTGTCACTTATATTGGTAAATATTTTTTTATTTAAATTAAAAAAAGTCCCTTAAACTCTTCCTATTATTTTTTTTTTAAACAAGACATTTTGAAAACCTGGCTAATAATTAGTTATAAAAAATATATTCATCCAGCATTTTTCATTCTCATAACACTATTGGGCACTAATAATATGAAAAATATTACTTGAATCAATTTTACGGAAGAACTCTAGAAAAGGATTGAAATTTTTTTTTTTAGTTATTAATTAGAAACATTAGAGTGGTGAGAAGAACCAAAAATTTTATACTTTTATAGTTTCCTGGGCAGTTAATAATAAAATTCTACTTTTCATTTTTAATTTGTAAAATTTTTCCTTTCTTGTTCTTTTATAAAAATGCTTTTTTCTTTTAGAATCACTAATCTACCCAATCCTGAGATAGAAGATAACTTAGAAATCACGCACCACAAGCTTCAAGTTTAAAGCATTGTCAAAATGAGGGAATCTTATTCCAATAGTGAAAAGTGTCCTATTCTTTGCTGCTCAATCTCCACTGTTTTATTCATGGTATAAACAAGAAATAATAAAATATATGGAAAAACAAAAAGGTGTGGAGAGGGAATTTGGGATGATGGGCAGACCATTGAAATCAGAAAGGATAATAAATAAAGAATAAAAAAAAAAGAAAAAAGGAAAGAGATTCAAGGTACTTGGATATATGTCTAGGTGTTCCAAAATCAATATTTATTTTGTTTGAGAAGTTAAAATTGTGATTTTGCATAAATTTTCATGGTATAGAGTTCTCTTGAGAAGTTTTTTTTTAGAAGCCATAGAAACTAATGTGTGTTTATTAATATATTTTAAGGATGAGATTATATTTTATACCATATACAAAACAATGTGTGAAATTTACTTGTGCAAGTCTAGTATTTTTTATTATTCCTTACACGATATGACGATATCATTTGTAGAGTTACAAAGTAGACTATGCCAACATATATACGATGATTTGTCAAACAGAGTTAGCAGTATTTTATACAAGCAACCCATGTTAGTTTTTAGTGATGTAATACAGTTTCAAGTAATGAATGTGACCGCTGAATCCATCATGTTAGAAATGTTAGTGATTTATCGACAGAATTAAGCTCATGTGTCGATGATCGAGCTGTATGTTGAACTCGAGGAGTTGGCTATTAGTCACGAGGTTGACGAATCCTTCCTAAATGAAGGGGGCAACACAGACTGGGAAAAAAAAATAATAGTGACAGTGAAGAAGAGTTCTTATCCAACAATGACATGTTGGGAGAAAACAAGACTATTGACATGGAAGTTCAGGCTACAACAAGCATGGTAAGAAGCCAACATTCATTTGGTGTTCCATCTTTCATGCGTGCTTTAGATCTTGAAACTATGAACGCACCTAAATTTTCTGAATCATCAAATTCAGGTATGTCAGCATATCATTTTTGTCATGACAATTTTATTTTTAATCTTCAAATTTCGGTTATACATTTTAATTTTATTTGTTGAATTATTTAAGATATATTTGTTTTTAAGTTATCAGTTAAAGTGTGTTTCAAAAATTGTTAACTATTTAAAAACGATAAATTTTGCTCAACTTGAGAGTACTTTTTAATAAGATTGTTTTGTACGAAAGATAAAGAAAAACCCAACTTACATTATTTTGCTAGATATTGTGACTGCTTTGATGAAATATTATACAAATCATTGAAAATTGAAAATCCTTTAAATACAATTAGATATATTTTCTTAGAACTTAGAAATTGTTATTCCGCATACACAGATGTTTCTTTTGTTCAAGATGGTGAGTTTGTTGTTGGAATGGAGTCCAGTTCTAGAGAGGCTGTAGTCATGGCAATTAGGAATTACACCATTTTCAGGGATGTCGATTACAGGGTGTTTGAGTCTGAGCCTTTAACATTTTATGCAAAATGCATGTAGTATGATAGAGGTTGTGATTGATTGATTCGGGCTAGTTTGATTCAGAGAAAATATTGTTGGAAAATTAGACGATACAATGGAAGTCATACTTTCACTATTGGCACAATTTTTCAACACCGTTCAAAACTAGATTCCGACACAATCGTGGACGCTATAAGGCCTCTAGTTGAAGCTGACCCATCTCTGAAGATCCGAGTCGTGATCGCAGATGTTCAGTTGAAATTCAACTATACGATAAGCTATCATAAAGCATGGTTGACAAAGTAAAAGTCGATTGCAAAAATCTTTGGTGGTTGGAAAGCTTCCTATGAGTGTTTGCTGGCATGGGGTATGCAAATGTTTGCTGAGAACTCAGGATCTATGGTTCAGGTTGATACTATATAGGTATATCGTGGATCTAAGGTGGAGGAAGGTGTTAAGATAATGCGCCAAGTTTTTTGGAGCTTCCATCCATGCATTAAAGCGTTTTGACATTGCAAACCACTCATGCAAGTTGATGGCACACATTTGTATGGGCGATATAAAGGAGCTTTTTTGGTTGCTGTGTCTCAAGATGGAAACCAGAATATTGTGCCACTTACTTTTGCCATCGTTGAAGGAGAGACCGCTGACGTATGACACTTTTTTTTGAATAATCTACAGAGGAATGTCATTAGGAGGGACGATGTCGGTATTATTTCTGATAGGCCCGACTCTATCAGTGCAGCAATGGCTAGATGTAATAGTGTGTGGAGTCCTCCTAGGGCATTTCACCTATTCTATGTCAGGCATATTGCATCAAACTTCCTACGAAGATTCAAAGCACCTTAATTGCAAAAACTCATCATAAACATGGGTAAAACATGTTCTTTATATTGAGTTGATCTTTGTTGAACTTAAAATTGCTATATACTATTTGAATTACTGATGAGTGGTACTATGTTGAAATGAATTTTTCTGTAAGGTATTGTAAGATAGAACAACAATACAACAAGCAGTACCAGTGGTTGTGGGATCGAGGAGAGGCATATACTCAATGTTGTGACGCTATTGATCGTCGTTAGTGGGTTATGGCTTTTGAGGAAGGGCATCGCTGGGGTCACATGACGACCAATCTGGTGGAGTGCATAAACTCTGTGTTAAAAGGTGTCACAGCATTGGTCAGGGCAACCTTTTACTACTTAAATGAGCTATTTACCTAGAAGAGCACTGAGGCTCAAGAGTGCATCAATGCTGGACATGCTTTCTCAGAATTTACCACCGTGAAGTTGCAGGAAAATTTACAAGCATCAGGGAACATACAAGTGCATCATATGATAGATGCAACAAAGTTTTTGAGGTTCATGTAGTGGGGCTGAATACACCATCAATCTAAGGCACAGAGTCTACGGATGTGGCAACTGTAACACCCTACCACACAGAGTCTTACGCTTAAGTCGTAAAGCAGAGGTGGCGAGGTATTACGACCTCTAAAAGAAAAGACGTACACATATATAGTTGAAAAAAAAACTATAATGATATCATCTATCGATTATATAGCCAACCCGACATGTCCTGGTAGCTAACCGGTGACAGTCTCTCTGTACACGCATCCCCAAGCTCAATTATATCCATGGAAAAATCCCAAGCTCATCCATAGGGGAGACAAAATTCCAAGCTCAACTTATAGGGGAGACACCCCAAGCTCAAATTCACATATATATATGTATGTCCATGGGGGAACTCAGGGAGTTAAAGTGCCCGGTCACATCTTACGATAGATGGTCAATAATTTGTCTCAATTATATAAGTCAAGTAGATTTTTAATTCATCATTTATTAATGTTATTATCATCATCAATTCATATCTCATTTCATCTCAATTTCATCATTATTATTATCATCATTGTCAATTACATATCATGTATCATTCATTCACTTTATTGCCTTAACAATTCAACCATTCACTTCTCAATATTTTCCTCAATTTTCTACCTAACTTACTCAACCCATTCGCCCTTGGTTAAAAACTCGCTAACGAACCTTAAACAGGTGTTAAAGAGGTTTGAAAAACTCAAGGAATGGTTTAAAACTTAAAAAATGCACTTTTCATCAAAATAGGGGTCATGCGTACGCATGTCCACTCTCGTGTATGCATGCTTACTCTCGCGTACGCATGAGCGTTAAAATGCCAAAGTCGCATACGCGAGCTACATCTGCGTATGTGAGCTGCACGTTCCCACGTACGCGTGGTTGAAAAATTGACAAGGTCGCATACGCGTCCACCCCATGCGTACGCGAGTATATTGAACAGAGAGAATTCTAGCGTACGCATGCATGTTTCTGCATATGCATGCATTACGTTTTTCCAAAAAGCTTATAAGTTTGCAGAAATCAGTTTTTCATACCCAACTTCGAATGCGCAACTTTTTCATTAAAAATAATTTTTAGTCCGTTCTTTGAGCGTTATAATCCTAACGAATCCAATTTTCATTCAAAATAATTTTTACAAAATTTGGGGATCCAGAAGCCAAGTTATGACCCGCCGAAGTTGGTTAATAATCACCTTTTACCAAAGTTTACAAACTCTCAAGTTTTCCAAATTCTCAATTCCAAACCAACAATTTCACAACCAAGACAATCCTAACAGTCCCTAACTAGGTTCATACACTACTCATTCATACCACAACATGCCAACATACAAATTAACTCAATCTATTCAATTCAATTCACATTCCACCATCAATCCTCAACAACAATAATAATCATCATCATTTTATACTTATCAAAATCACACTCCAAATCATAAAAAATTATACCTCACCACATACAAGCTCATTCATCCTTCATTCACAATTTATATACCACAAACACATTTCAATCAATAACTCATTTAGTTCATTCCTATCTTAAAGTCTTCTAGCCTAAGTTTTCACATGATATTAAACATTAACTATGAAAAATTAAAACTATACCTTGGTTGATTCCTCCTTAAGGCCAGAACACCTCAAAACACCTCTTTTTCACCAACCACCAACCACCGGACTTGTGCTACATTCCACCTCTACTTTACCTTCTCTGGTCCAGCCCCATTCTTGTTTTTGTTCATCTTTCCAGGTTCCAATTTTCCTCTATTTTAGTTCTATTAAAAATTTAGCTTGCTTAATCTGTTAGATTTTTGTTAGTTAGATTATTTGAAAATGCATGTTAGTGGATTATAGGGGGTTAGGTAGTTAATTGGTTTTGTAGTGGATATAGGTTTGCTTGATTATTATGCTGTTTGATGATGTTTCTGTTTTATGCATTTGCCATGTTGCTGAGATGTTTTGTTTGATGTTGTTTATTGCTATTTTCTTGTATATCTTATGATTGATGCCGTTGGTGCTGTCTTTATGTGTTAATGCCAAATTCATATGAGTTATTGTGTTTATTGGCGTTTAAATTTGTCTTAAGCTCATATGATTTGAGTTTGCTACTTGTTTACATTTCGGGAACGTCTAATTTACTGCCGGAATGCTGCCGAATTTTTCTAAAATTTTTGTGCTATTAATTTCCAATGTGTGAATTGAATTTGGTGCATTCTGACTTTGGTTTCATTTGGTTATTACCAAACTCAATTCATGAATTGGTCGGCTGGCATTTCCGCTCTTTTTGGTTCCCTTTTATTTGAATTAATGATTGACGGCCATTCAATTTTGAACCTCTTTTATGTTTTTCATTTTTCAAGTTAGGTTAATACTTTTTCTTCTTCTTGGTTCTATTTCACTTTTAATTTTTTCTTAACCATTGAAGTTGTTTTCATAGATTTTTAAAATTGGCCTAATCTTGTTCCTTTTTTATTAAGGTTCTTTTAAGTTGTAATTATTGGTGCATTTTTACTTTTGTAACCGTTTTCAATAAATTCTTAGTTTTCAATTCACTTGGGGTTGCATGAGTACATGTTTAATTCTTCCACACCAATTTTTGCACTTAAGTGATCAAACGCATTGATGATGACTTTCATTTCTCTTTTGTGCTTATGTGCATTACATATTTCATCATCAATGACTTGCATTGCATTTCATGAATGTGAGTATGCTTGTCTCTCAAAATATTTGAAATTATCTTGGTTAAGATCATTAATTGTTATGCCTCTAACTTCTAACTTTTGGTTTAACAAACTTTCTAACTTTTCTTTTTAATTTTTCCTTTTCCAATCGACTTTTTTTAAATTCTTTTAAGGCATAACAAATTTTATTTCTTAACGGACAAGCATTCTAAATCTTATTGTGTTTAATTTCTTGGAATGCGATTTCTTATTGATTTTGAATTCTGTCTTCCATCCATTCCAAGAAATTACATTTTATACACTCACTTCATGTTTTAGTTCTAACTCTTTTGTTTCTTATTTTCTATTTGTTTGATTGGATACTTTTTGCTTTCCATTCCTCTGCTTTTATTTGATATTCTATATCCTGTGAATTCTGTTTTTCAAGATGGCTAACAGAGGAAAATGCAAAGCTAAAGCCACCTCCAGTAAGAGAAAAAGGTCACAGCCATCCGCTGAGTCAGCGAATGTGGATTTGTTTGAGCGGCAGCTTACTGAGAAGGAGAAGGCTAACCTAGCCACGCCTTCCTCCAACCCAGTTAAGTTTGCCAATCTTAACTGTGAGCTCAGATTTCTGCAGTTCTTGGAGCGGAACCTCATTCTGGAGAAGAAATTAGTTGTACCCTCCGATATGAAGCAGTTTACTGAGCGTCGGATTGAGGAGCACGGTTGGGTATTCTTGGATAGAGATTTGGTGAGAGTGAACCAATCTTAGGTCTGAGAGTTTTACAATAATTATTACCGGGTGACCCTTGATGCAGTTCACCCCAGAGACAGACAGATTCTGGTGACAGAGGAAGCTATTGAGGAGATCCTCCATTTTCAGCTGAAGATCAGTGATAAAGATGACTTCCATAAGGCTGAGGAAGCGATTCATTGTATGGATTTTGATTGGGACGCAGTGCGCCAGGTTGTTGCTATTCGTCCTGATGTCCCTTGGGAGTATGGTCATTCTAAACCAACTCCCAAAGGCATCAAGTTTGATTATCTGACGCAGGAGGCTAAGGTGTGGCAGCAGATCCTGGGTATTTATGTCATGCCTAGCACTCATGCTACTGATGTTTCGGCCAATATGGTTGTTCTGATATGGTGTGTCTTGGATGGGAAGGAACTCTACCTTCCAAGACTCATCAGAAGATATATGGCCCGGGCCTACATCAGAGGTAACCTGCCATTTCCGTGTTTGATCACACAGTTAGCTCACCAGGCTAAGGTACCATGGGAGCAAGGAGATGAGACACCAGCATTTCATGGTAAGAAAGAGAAAGTCATTCCCTATGGGAACTGGTTTGGTGATCGTCTAGTAGCCCAGTGCCTAGACCGAGCTGCACTTGCAGCAGCTATTTAGCCGGCTACTTCTTCAGCTGCCGCAAGACCTTTAGCAACACCATCAGCACCTTCTAGACCAGCACCATCATCCACATCTCAGCCGATCTACCATCTAGTGCAGCGTCTCTTTGAGCGCATGGATCAGATGGAACGTTGCAACAAGCGACGTTACCAGCACTTGAGGCGGATTGTGATTTCCGGTGGCACCGATATTCCCTATGACCCCGACACTTCATCCGACCAGTCTGAGGAGGAGGCTTAACAGGAGGATGCCTAACAGGAGGAGCCACAGCAACATGTGATAAGGGATTTAATTGGGGTTTAAGGGTTTAATACATTCAAAGTAATAAAATCCTAATGGAAGGGGGACAAGAAAAGAATGACATCAAGAAGTGGAATTTATTAGCATAAAGAGACACAGCGAAAACACAAAAGATAGATAAAGGAAAAACAAAGGATAGATAAGGTTTTCCTACTAGACCTCTAAGATACCTGTTCTTAGCAACCTAGGTCACTGGAAAGGATTCCCTGCTAGACCTTCAAAGAACATGTCCTTGACAACCTAGATTAGAGAGACGAAAATTGAAAGAAACCACCACGCAGATCACCTTAGTGTTGGATCCTCCAATCTTCCTCATACAACAAGTGAAACAAATCACTCACCTCACTTCTCACACAATAAAAAGTGCTTAAAAGCAACTGAAATTTATTCATCAAAGTTATGTAAATTGTCTCACCAAAGGTGTTTAAATAGGCACCTAACAACTAACTAAAAGATAAGATAAGTAATTTAAATCAGATTTGATCTTATTGGATTAGATCAGATTTGATTTAAATTTTAAAATCCTAAAGATATGATAACTAATTTAAATCAGATTTGATCTTATTAGATTAGATCAGATTTGATTTAAATTTAAAATCTCTAAAAATACTACTAAGCATAGCATATTTAAAATAAGTCTTCTAACAAACTTTTGACCACATAACAAACTAAAACAAAAGTCTAGAATTTTGAAATTTAAAGATAAATTATGCCTCTCACTAAATTCGGAAAGCATTATTGGGCTTCTTGCTGTCCTGACTTAGCCCAATGGGCCTTGCCCATTCTTCCTTGGTTAGAACTTGATGTAACTCCATATGCACAATCGCTGCCAGGTTCCCAAAACTCTCCTTGAGCTTCTTTGCACGTGCTCTAGTGATGGGGCCCTCTGAAAGTGTGAAATTTCCATTCTGTCCTTTTGTCTTAGAATGCCCCTGTTGTCTTTCCGAGCATGTATCATTCCCTCCTTCCTCAAAAAGATTCGTCCTCAAATCTGTGTCCATATCAAAAGGAGAGAGATCAGAAATATTGAAAGTAGCAGAGACATTATACTCACCTGCTAGGTCAATCTTGTAGGCGTTGTCATTGATCTTCTCAAGCACTTGGAATGGGCCATCCCCTCTAGCATCAAGTTTAGTCTTCCTCTGAGTAGGAAATCTCTCCTTCCTCAAATGTACCTAAACCCAATCTCCTGGTTCGAAGACTATATGCTTTCGGCTCTTGTTAATCCTTTCAGCCGTGGTTTTGTTCTTCCTCTCAATTAGGTCACGAGCCTTTACATGTATTGCTTTAACTTTCTCAGCCTTGCTAGCTCCATCTAAACTAATAAGATCACTCAAAGGTAAAGGCATTAAATCTAAGATAGTGAGAGGATTAAAACCATAGACAAGTTCAAAGGGTGAAAAACCAGTGGAAGAATGGATTGTCCTGTTATAAGCAAACTCAATAAAAGGTAAACAATCTTCCCAGGTTTTCAAATTCTTACCAACAATAGCACGCAATAAAGTTCCCAATGTCCTATTTACGACTTCAGTTTGACCATCAGTTTGAGGGTGACAAATAGTTGAGTATAACAATTTTGTTCCCAACTTACTCCACAAAACTTTCCAAAAGTGACTTAAGAATTTGACATCATGATCAGAAACAATAGTTTGGGGAACACCATTTAAGCACACAACTTATCGAAAGACTAGGTCAGCAATATGTGTGGCATCATCAGTTTTATGGCAAGCAATAAAATGAGCCATTTTACTAAATCTATCTACCACAACAAAAATGCTATCTCGACCTCTCCTAGTTCTAGGCAAACCAAGAACAAAATCCATAGAAATATCAACCCATGGATGCACAGGAACAGGTAAAGGAGTATACAAACCATGTGGTAAAGACTTAGATTTAGCTTGTTTACCTGCAATGCATTTAGCACAAAATTTCTCAACATCTTTACACATGTGGGGCCAGTAAAAATGCTCAGATAAAACATCCAAAGTCTTATGCACACCAAAATGACCCATCAAACCCTCACTATGTGATTCTAGAATAAGTCACTCCCTAATAGAACAAGTAGGTACACAAATCCTATTACCCCAAAAAAGAAAGCCGTCATGCTTATAGAATTTGTTATATGCACCATGTTCACATGCAGCATAGATAGAGGCAAAAGCAGAATCAGTTGCATACAATTCCTTCATACACTCAAAACCTAACAGTTTAGAAGTAAGGGTTGTGATTAAGGAATACCTTCTAGATAATGCATCAGCAACCACATTCTCTTTACTTTGCTTATAGGCGATTACATATGGAAGGGATTCAAGGAATTCTATCCATTTTGCATGTCTCTTGTTCAGATTCCCTTGGCCCTTCAAGTGTTTGAGGGATTCATGGTCAGTATGTACCACAAATTCCTTAGGTAGCAAATAATGCTGCCACACTTCCAAAGCTCGCACCAAGGCATAAAGCTCTTTATCATAAGTGGAGTAGTTGAGACAGGCCCCATTCAACTTCTCACTGAAATAGGCAATTGCTCGCTTTTCCTGCATCAAAACAGCACCTATACCAATTTCGGAAGCATCACATTCAATTTCAAAAGTTTTAGAAAAATCTGGTAAAATAAGAATGGGGGGCAGAACACAATAATTCTTTCAAGGTGTTAAAGGCAAGTTCTTGTTCTTGATCCCATTTAAAGTTGACATGTTTCTTGATGATTTCAGTTAAAGGTGCAGCAATAGTAGAAAAATCTTTAACAAACCTCCGATAAAAACCCGCAAGACCATGAAAACTTCTAACATCAGAGACACTCTGAGGTGTGGGCCATTCTCTAATAGCCTTCACCTTCTCATCATCTACCTCAATTCCTATAGAACTTATCACAAAACCTAGGAATATGACTTTACTCAAACAGAACGAGCACTTTTGGAGATTAGCATACAATTTTTCCTTTCTAAGTACCTCTAAAACAGATTGAACATGCAAAATATGATCATCAAGACATTTACTGTAGATAAGGATATCATTAAAATAAACAACCACAAATTTACCTAAAAACTCTCGCAAAACATGATTCATTAGTCTCATGAATGTACTAGGTGCATTAGTCAAACCAAATGGCATAACTAACCATTTATACAAACCATATTTAGTTTTGAAAGCTGTTTTCCATTCATCACCAAGTTTCATTTGTATTTGATGATAACCACTCCTTAAATCTATTTTAGTAAAAATAACAGAACCGTGCAATTCATCAAGCATATCATCAAGTCTAGGAATAGGATGGCGATACTTTACCGTAATCTTATTTACAGCTCTGCAGTCAACACACATCCTCCATGAGCCATCCTTCTTGGGCACCAATAGTACCGGAACAGCACAAGGACTCATGCTTTCTCTCACAAAACCGTTAGCCAAAAGGTCCTCGACTTGCCGTTGCAGTTCCTTCGTCTCCTCAGGATTGGTCCGGTAAGCTGGCCAGTTAGGAATGCTTGATCCGGGGACAAAGTCAATCTGATGTTCAATGCCTCATAATGGAGGTAAACCTGAGGGCATCTCATCCGAAAATACATCGCCAAATTCCTGCAAGAGTGAAATAAAAGCACTAGGCAGGTTATGATTAATTTCAATGGTAGAAAGTAAAAACTCTCTAAATCGTACTAACACCAATGCTTTTTTTCCTAAACTAGCATGCTTCAGATCCCTCTTTTTCATAAAAACATATTTTGTGAGCACTCTCACTCTCCACAGATGCTTCTCTTTTAGAACTCTCTTTTTCACTCAGACCCTGACTCTTTTTCTCACACGTTTCATCTCTCAAAGCCGTCTCTTTACCCTCTTGTTTTTCAATTTTCTCACATCCTAAAGACTCTTTAGTAGATTTGCGCATGCTCAGCTACTCCAGGTACACTTCTTTAGGTGTCAAAGGTGCAAGGGTAATCTTCTTCCCAAGATAAGTGAAGGAGTATCGGTTTGTGAAATCATCATGGACCACCTTCCTATCATACTGCCATGGACGGCCTAGGAGTAGATGACAAGCCTGCATGGGAACCACGTCACAAAGTACCTCGTCACTATATCTCCCAATAGAAAATTGTATGCGGGCTTGCTTCATAACCTTCAATTCACCAACATCACTTAGCCACTCCAGTTTGTAAGGGTTATGGTGTTTGGTGCATTTCAACCCCAATTTTGTGATCAAAGTAGAGCTAGCAACGTTTGTATGACTTCCAGCATCAATGATCATGAGTCCAACCTTACCTCCCAATAAAACTTCTGTATGAAAGATGTTCTCTCGCTGTTCTAGATGATCGTCCTTGGCTTGTACATTTAAGATTCGCCTAGTAACAAGGGTCTTGCCACTAACAGCATACTCAACTATATCTTCATTATCTGTAGCATCATCCGCATGTGGCATGTCTTCATACCCATATGAGTTATCAGATTCTGAGAAAATATCATTTGCTTTAATTACCATGGTCCTTTTATTTGGACACTCGGAAGCATAATGGCCTAATCCGCGGCACTTAAAGCAGGTAATATCACGATGTCGTGCAGGAGGTTTAGAAGTGGAATTAGGCGTGTGCGTCTTCCTGTGCTGCTCTGTGGGCTTCTCCTTTGATTCGGTAGGTTTGGATCCAGTCTTCTTCCCGAAATTAGCACCTCTCGAATACCACCTTGAAGTAGAATTACGCAGCCCTTTCGCCTTTTGCTGTCTTTCCACCTTGATAGCTAGGTTCACCAAGTCTTCCATAGTCACAAATGGGAGATGTTCTACAATATTTGCAATGTCTCGGTTCAGCCCACTCAAGAAACGTGCCATAGTAGCCTCAGACTCTTCCTCAATGTTTGCTTGGATTAGCAGCATCTCCATCTCCTTATGATACTCATCTACAGACTTAGAACCTTGGTATAACCGTTGGAGCCGTTGATGTAGCTCCCTGTAGTAGTAAGAAGGGACAAACCATTGTCGCATGACCTTCTTCATCTTCTCCCAAGACATAATTGGTGGTTTTCCATTCCGCCTCCTCTGTTTGTCCAGCTCGGCCCACCAGACAAGGGCATAATCTGAGAATTCTACAGCCGCTAGTCTTACCTTTTTTACATCAGAGTAGTTATGACACTGAAATAAGAGCTCTACCTTGCGTTCCCATTCCAGGTACGCCTCAGGGTCACTTCTGCCTTTAAATTCTAGGATGTGCATCTTGATAGCATTAAGGTTATTATCAACATCTGCTGGTTGTCTATGATGCCGGGATCTGGATGAAGTCTCCTCTTCAGACTTCATAGAATCATTATGAATAGATTCTCGTGACCGTGCTTTTCGCCTAGGGGAAAAAGAGTTAATTCGAGAATCCATGTCATCAAGACGTTGTTGAATCCCTGTAAGGATGCTGGTAAGTGCGTCGAGGTGGAAAGTTAGTTGTGGATCGGGGTTCCCTTCAGTGTTAGCCATCAATGAACCTATAAAAGAAAAGACCTTACAGCACTCTTCTCACGTGTATCACTCGGAATAGGACACTCGTGTTTCACTCAATACGTGGCTTTTACCCTCTGATGAGCTCACCACTCTTACCTTTTTTCACTCTTGGATTGCTTTAACAAGTTGTACTTCGGAAGATGAGGAATTGAGACACCAAACTAAGATAATCTGAATGATAGAAACGTTCAACTTGACAAGAAGACAATTAAAGTATGTGAAAAATGAAATAAGGAGTGATACTAGGATGACAAAAACTAGCAAAATTGAATCCTAAGTGGAACCCAAGGAAAATTTGAAAAGATAAAACAAAGGAAAAATTTAAAATTTCGTTTTTTTTTTCTTATTTCTTTTTTTTTTGCTTTTTTTTTTTACATTTTTTTTGTTAACTGGAATAAACAGAAATTGCAGTAATAGAATTTAAGGAAGAATTTTTTCATTTTTTTTAATCTAAAGTAAATTTGTAGAAATTGAAGAGAAAAATAAAGAGATTAAACAAGACCCATGGAACGTGTAGATAAATAAGAATTTACCTACGACCTGTAACTAATACCAGATGATAAGAAAATAAAAAAAAAGATAGATAAAGGAAAAACAAAGGATAGATAAGGTTTTCCTACTAGACCTCTAAGATACCTGTTCTTAGAAACCTAGGTCACCGGAAAGGATTTCCTACTAGACCTTCAAAGAACCTGTCCTTGACAACCTAGATCAGAGGGACGAAAACTGAAAGAAACCACCACGCAGATCACCTTAGTGTTAGATCCTCCAATCTTTCTCATACAACAAGTGAAGCAAATCACTCACCTCACTTCTCACACAATAAAAAGTGCTTAAAAGCAACTGAAATTTATTCATCAAAGTTATGTATATTGTCTCACCAAAGGTGTTTAAATAGGCACCTAACAACTAACTAAAAGATAAGATAACTAATTTAAATCAGATTTGATCTTATTGGATTAGATCAGATTTGATTTAAATTTAAAATCCTTAAAAATACTACTAAGCATAGCAGATTTAAAATAAGTCTTCTAACAAACTTTTGACCACATAACAAACTAAAACAAAAGTCTAGAATTTCGACATTTAAAGATAAATTATGTCTCCCACTGAATTCGGAAAGCATTATTGGGCTTCTTGCTGTCCTGACTTAGCCCAATGGGCCTTGTCCATTCTTCCTTGGTTAGAAGTTGATGTAACTCCATATGCACAAGCGCTGCCAGGTTCCCAAAACTCTCCTTGAACTTCTTTGTACGTGCTCTAGTGATGGGGCCCTCTGGAAGTGTGAAATTCCCATTCTGCCCTTTTGTCTTAGAATGTCCCTGTTGTCTTTCCGAGCATGTATCAACAGGCCCCTGCATAGCCACAACCGACAGGGCCAGAGGCACATCCACCCACAGGCGATGGTGGAGATACAGGCGTTGACCCCTCTCACCCGACTTGATTTGAGGAGCATCGAGGACGATGCTGTCATTTAAGTGTGGGAAGGTCGCCGTCATCGGCAGAGTTTATATTTTGGTGAACCATTCCAGACACTTCTACTTTTATTTTGTTTTACGTTTCAGTACTTGCATTTTTACTTTATTGCACTTTTGGATTCTTGTATATATGAGTTGTTTTGGATACTTTTTAGTTTGTTGCATTTTGCACTTTTTCTTGTATATACCTTAGATTTTTAGTTTAATCTGCACTTTTTAGTTTGATAGTATATATATAGTTATTTTGGTTTATTAGTTGTGATTGAAAAAAAATGCGCATAATTGAGCTTAGTTTATTCCGTTGCATATGAGAAATTGATTTGGTTGAAAATGGGAAATAAACTAAGGATTTTTAACTTTTCACAATCACACCATATCATTTAGTTAGTATATAATAGATGTTGGTCGATTTGATGAAATTTTCAAGAAATTCTTTTCTCTTAGGCATTAAGATTCAAAATTGATTGAGTTGAAACTTCTTTTTGAAACTTGCATGATATATATATATATATATGTATGTATGGTTTTTGAGCTAAGAACCCACAACTTGTGAGTTTTTTAGCCTAATTGCATGGTTACATTATTTAACCATGATTTTGATTCTTGTGTGTTTTCTTCTCTATGATTGCAATATTTGGTTTGTTCCATTCTATATGTCCATTATTTAATGTATATTCATGCATTTATGTGATTGAGGCCATCATTTGATTATAGCTCACTTGATCCAAAGAGCCTACCATTTCCTTTACCTTTGTTTGCCACTTTTGAGCCTTTTTATCCCCCTTTTGTTCTTTATATTACCACATTACTAGCCTTAAGCGAAAAAATAATTAATTGTCCTATTTGAATCTTTGGTTAGTTTAAGATAGTGAGTGTGTGTGTTAATTAAGTGTGGAGAGGTATGGAAACTTTGGTTGATGAGAATGTGTTTTATTTTTATTAAGAAATATTGAGAATTTGGGTGTATACTCATGTGAAAGTATAGAAACCATATGCATTGATGTCCTTTGTATATATTATGCTTACATATATAAAAAAAAGAAATAAATAAATAGGGGACAAAATTACCCCAATGTAAAGTTTAATAAAAAGATCAATTCATGTGTGTGTGTAAAAGTGAGATTTTGGGTAGTTAAGCTTGATTTTAGAATTGCTTAGATTGTGTGTGTGTTAGGTGAGAACTTATGTTAGTCAAAGATTCAAATGATAGCTCACTTGACCATACATATATCCTTACCCTTACCTTAGCCCCATTACAACTTTGAAAAGCCCTCATGATAGTTGCATATGTACACTAAATATTTGTTGATTGGTTAGATGAAGAACAAACTTTTAGAAAGTATGATTAGAGGAGATTTGAGTGGATTAACCCTAAACACTTGAGCGATTAAAGTGCATATATACATCCGGAGAGGGTTCAATTGCTCAATTCCATATTTCCATCTTTGATCATTGCTTACCTTGCAAGTTTTTAAATTCTTTTGAATAACTCAATTCAATTGTGAATGTGTTTTGATATGATTGATTTAGCCCTTGATTGTGCATATATGATTTCTTGGAAATTTGACTCACTTTGACCACATATATATATATATATATATATATAGCAATTAGAATAGTTAGATGCATGTAGGTCACTTGCATTTAGATAGTTTGCATTGAATAAATTGATTACCCCTTTTGTCTTTCTTGAATTTAGCATGAGGACATGCTAATTTTAAGTGTGGGGAGGTTGATAAACCACAATTTTATGGTTTATTTTGTATTGTATTTGGTGGATTTTGTTAACTTTTCTCCCATTTGTTCAACAAAATAGCATGGTTTCATGAATTTCTCCTAATTGTGCTTAATGGTTAAAAACATGCTTTTTAGGCTTTTAATTAGTTAAATTTACTTTACTTTGATTCCACTCGATTCCTTGATATGTTTGTTAGTGATTTTAGGGTTAAGAGGCAAGGAATGGATCAAATGAGTGAAGAGAAAAGCATGCAAGATGGAGAATTCATAAAAAATAATGATTTGGAAGATTCAAGGCGACGCGTACGCGTGAAAAAGAAACTCGTCAAGGCGACGCGTACGCGTGACAAGCGGCACGTGACCTCATTAAAGGCAACATGCTGGGGGAAATTTATGAGCTCACTGAGGCCCAAATTCAACTCAATTCTGAAGTATTTGAGGCAAAATTCAAGAAGGAACAAGGGAGAGCAATTAGGATAGAATAGTAACATGCTTTAGGTTACATTATAGAGAAAGAAGCTCTCTCTTCTCTCTAGAATTAGGGTAGATTTAGAGTAGATCTCTCCTTGGTTTAGTCTTTAATTCTTGCCTTGATTTAATTTCCTTGTAATTTATTTTTCTTACATCTTTGTTTTTTTAGTTTGATTTGCTACTCTTTTTATTTTGTTACTTGTATGTTCATGCACTCTTGTTATTTTTTATCTTTATTAATACAATTTATATTTTCATGTTATTATTGCTTTCTTTAATTGTTATTGTTATTTTCTTGCATTGGATAGTTGTAGATTTATATTTCTTGCAATTTTAACATGCTTTCCTTTTAGTGCCTTCCAAGTGTTTGAAAAAATGTTTGGTTGGATTTTAGAATAGATTTTGGTACTCTTGACTTGTGATTGAGGATTTAGGACCATTGAGATCATTGATGTCCAGTTCCATTGGCCATTTAGGGTTGTTAGTAGTTTTTGGATCAACTATCTCCACTTGACTTAATCCTCCGATGTTAGAGGACAACTAAGTGGAATTAACTCTTTTTAATCGCTATGTTGTGGTCAATAATCCAAGATAGGAGCCCTTGACTCTTGATCCTTGCTAAGACCCATCTTAGTTGTTAGTTTTACTTTCTTGTCATTTTTATTTTCTTGTCAATCAAACCTAAAACCCCCAAAAGATACAATCATAGCCAATAATATGCACACTTTTCTGCAATTCTTTTGAGAGACAATCCGAGGTTTGAATACTTCAGTTTATTTTTATTGGGGTTTGTACTTGTGACAAACAAATTAAACTTTGATCGAGGATTGTTTATCGATTTAGATCTATACTTTGACGAAATAATTTTGTGAAATTCCTAACCGACATTAATCCTACACAAAAAATGCAACTTTCTTATCTAATTGTTTAGATGGTTTTGAAGAGAATTCTGAGACGAACGCGTGGCTGCTGACGACTCGTCAATCAGAGCTCCGAATTAAAAGTTATAAGGATTTGAAATTGGAGGTGGAAGGGTTAGGGTTCAATGGTTGTTTGCTTCTTCCTCAACGTGCTTCAGATCATTTGGGGAAGATGAGGCTGAATTATGTGTTATATATATATATATATGTTATGATTTGGGTCCGGTTTGGACCCAATCCAATCAGTTCGGCCTGTTGATCCAATTTTGGGCCAAATTCTTTAAAATCAGTGTTAAAATTTATATTTTAAATATTTTTACTTCTCTAAACTATAAAATTTAATTTTTTAATGTCTTTTAATAATATTTAATTTATTAACTAATTATTCATCAGTTTTGCGGGATTTACAGTAACTTCCAGGTGACCCGACTTCTGTGTCGATACGTTTTTGCATGTTGTGCAGACCAATGTTTAAATTGCAGTGTTTATGTGCATGAATGTCTTCAAGATGGACGAAATTCAAAGAGTTCACCGAACTGAGTTTGTACTAGTTGGAGATCTGAGCACATGGCCAGCTGACACTGGTCCACAGTTGATCCCTAATCCGGCACCTAGGCGAGGTGGTAAGGGTTGACAGAAATCAACTCGATACTTGAGCGAAATGGATGCTTGCCAGATGCATGGTCTGCGACGATGTAACTTTTTTAGAGGTGAGGGACATAGCCACAGTTGATGTCCTTATCGTGCCGGGTCGAGCTCAGGTTGGGGAGGACCTGTTACATAGTTGGTTATGTTAGGGTCTTCTAATTATCAATATGTTCATAGAGTTTACATGATTAATTTAGATGTTGTCTTTCTATTCAATGTTTTGTTGTAGATGTCATTACTTTGTTATTGTCTAACTTGTTGACATTAGTTTTTGGTCCTTCCATTTTTGTCTAGGTTTTACAGTACATGTAGTTTTGCAGTGACTTATACTGTAACATAAAAAACCACAGCTTGCATTTCAAGTCACTAGACAAACGATTAATTATGGAAAATTAAATAACGTTATACATATGATAGTTGGTACAAAAGAGTTCATAGTACATAAAAGGTTTACATCACATCGCACACACAAGAGCTGCTTAAGAGTATACTACACTATAAAATCACTTGAGGTTCATTTTTTCTTTCTTTTTTCAAGCCAACTTGGTCTACCGACTACAAACTTCTTTTTCTTCTTAAGCATTTTCATGAAGGGCGATGGACTGAGTTTATCTGGAGGTGCTATATTAGTCTGAAGTAAATATGCCGTCTCATGTCCACTATTGCATTGGCGGTTGCCACCTGCACTACCACGTGGGGAGTCATCATCGCCACCATCACCGCTGTCACCCATGCTTGCGTCCTCAGATCCCTCGTCATCCTCTTCGTCGGAGTCGCTACATACTTTTTTTTCCACCCATTTGCCATGCTTGTTCATGCAGGCGTGTATCAAGCTTCTCATGCATGTACCTGAAGCCACCATTTGGGCAACTATCCTTGGAATCTGTAGATGCTTGTGCAGTAGACTAGCCAATATCTAAAGGAACACGACCAGACCGAGTATCTAGTGACATACGACCAGGAACTAGTTGACTAAGAACGAAATGTGCATGTAATTTCTCGTTATTCTGTGGTTCCTGTTGCTAGATACCAAAATGGAAACCAAAACTCGTCTCATCCCAATTCCATTAACCAAGATATTGACAAACTTCCAATATTTCCTTCTTGTTGTTACCATTGTTTTTGTTGCGAATGAGGTGGTGCTAGTCGTCCTTGTGGTGGTTAATATGATGGAGGAGGTCGGTACTATGGTGGATAGTAGGGTGACAGTGGTGAATAGTATGGTGTATGGTGTGGTGGTGGAGGTGGATACTGCATATAATAGTCCGCTGGTGGAGGTGGATGTTGTGGTTCAGGCAATGGTGGGTAGTACGGTGGATACTGTGGTGGTGGTAGGGCCAGATAGTATGGCTGTAATGGTGGTCATTGTCGGGGTAGGGGTGGTTATTGATGTGGCGGGTGTGGTTGTTGTGCATCAAATGGATCGACCCAAATTTTGTCACATACAGTCAGATGATCACCAAACTCTCTTGTATACCAACCGATGTATTCAACACTAGGCACATAAGGATCTACCTGAAAGTCATCAATGGTGTAATGGCATCGGTGCACCTCCCACGTTGCGACCCAGTCACTATGATATAGTCTCCAGTTGGTATTTTGCTCACCACGCAACATGACATTGTGTGCCTCCTCCAAATTCTTTGGCGGGCCAGGTTCAGGCTGTGGATAATGAAATTGCCGGCAAACGTTATCAGCTGGGTGCCATTCTATGATCTTAAAGTTAATCAATGGGCCCATAACAGTTCATATCTCATGATGACATATACATCTTGCGACACCTCATGTTGGATGTGTACAAATGGTCGCCACAGAAACTGCATTAAAGTGTTTTGTCAGTCAAATTGAAGTTAGCAAATGCAAATATACTATTTTTTATTTTATCTCACGGTTTGTAATTATTACCCCTTTAGACTGGATATCGTCCAGCAGCTGCCAAACTTGTGCTACTTTCATTTCTCTATGGATCTAGCGTTTCCTCCAATTATTCCACCTGAAAATATTAACATATCTATTACTAACATGACAACAAGGACTTAACACAGTAGTATACAATTCACCATGTAATAATACTATTTTTCAAGTGAAAAAATAATTTTACCTTCGTGCCAACAGAAATACTCCACCTGCAAGAATGGGTGCGGGAATTGGAGCTAGCCAAGGAATTCGCTCCCATGCCCAGACATACAACAGCACTAGGGGACCTTCCATCTCCTTCGTATCATAACGCGAGGTCCGACACAAGGACTTATACAAATATGCCAAACATGCCGATCTCCAATTGTAAGAACTGATTTTTCTGCAAAATTCCTCAACAGGGGCAAGTACTTGCAGCTCATCATTGACGTCGACTTATCAGGAAACAAAGTGGTCCCAATCAAGCAGAATATGTGACAACGGACATAGTGTAACACAGACTTTGGAGTGTCCAACGCCTCTGTGTCACGGATTTGTCTGATCCATGACAGCTTGATCACACTAGACACATGATCGTTTTCACCTAGCGGTATCCGAAAGTTGGCCACGCATTTGTCGACCAGGTGGGCAAAACTACTATCCATTCTTCCACTTACAACACCGTCAGTCGAGAGGCCATAGATATGTGCCACATCCTCTAGACTGATTGTATATTCACCCACTGGAAGACGAAACGTATGTGTTTTCAGCCGCTATCTGTCTATTAATGCCGTTATTAAGGATTATTTACAGTTTACTCTTCTTATTTAAAAAACATGATAAAAATCTGTTTCTCGTAATGTTTTCGTCACCAATTAACTATATCAATATGAAGAAACTAATGTTCTAGGTCTTAAAATTCTCTGTGCCCGAATATGAATAAAGATAAAAATAAAAAAATAAACTAACATACAACAAAAATAACACAAACTCTACTCAAAATAAGTATATAAATTAATAAATAAATTAATAAATAAAAAGACTAACTAAAATTAATAAATTGGATCCAAAGGTGAAGATCTGAATATGCATTTGGATTGAGAGAGAATGGTGTAGAGAGCGAGAAAGAGTTGTGAAGAGGTATAACAGAGAAAAACAGAGGAGCTTGGATTGGATGATTAGAGGTTTGGTAGTGGTAATCAGCTTTCACATAAACTTTGTTTTATTATTTTTCCTCACACTGCAGGAGGCACCACCCATAGTTGTCAGAATCGAACCAGTGATCGAATCGGTCAAGTTAATGGGTTATTGGATTATTGATTCAACCGTGGATCACCGAATCGGTTAATCCGGTCCCATATAAATAAAAAAAAGTCAAAAATTTAAAATTAAAATTTAAAATACATATTTTCACTAACATTTTAAGAATATCTAACTATTTTAAAATAATATGGAACAGAAACGATAAGTATTTTGTTAATTTTACTCTATCATAAATATTTTATTTTATTTTTATATTAAAATAACTATTATTTTTAAATTTTAATAATTTATTAATTAATTTATATTTATTATATTATTATATAATATAAGTATTTATTAAAAAGATAAATTATGATGAGTAGAGAATTTCTTTTGTTTTCTTAATTTGTATATATTTAAAAAGATAGCCTACTGGCAATGCTAGTAGCTTGCTATGCTAAGGTAAGTGGTTTGAACCACAATCTTTGTATTTTGGAATATTAAAACAACACAAGAGGACAATCCGTTGGAGCACGGAAGACCTTCAGAGTACTGGATCATTGTTGGACCCGTTCGACCCAAACCAGCTGGTTTTGAGTGGTCCAATTGTTTGTTCGGTCCGGTCTACACTTCCACCAGAATTAGTCAGATTGAATATATTAATATAAATATATTTTACTAACATGAACATAAAAAATACTTTAACGTTAATAATATACGATAATTTGAAATATGACTATTTTTTTTAGATAATTACATCTTTACCCAACTCCAAATAAAATTGGCATAGTTCCAAACAACAGCAACAAAAACAGGGCAATAATTACAAAGAAAACATAAAAACTAGCATTAAACAGCAAACAGGAAGTAAAAGAATATGATGATTTTAGCTCCTCTCAAGACCTTTAAAGTGAACCTGCTCAAATATACAACATCAAATCATGATCATACTCCTTCCAATTTTTACTCTGCAAACTTATTTGCCTTTTCCATAAATCAGAAAATCATGCATCAAAAATCAACTTCATATGTCTTCTAATTCCCCTTAAACTTGATATTTGCGCTCATAAGTACATCAAATACTCCTAAATTGTCGATCTTGACACCATCGATTTGTGCATTCGACAACTTCCTCCTTTAACTTCTTTAATACCAACACTCCATTATTAAAGACAATGTTATTTCTACATTTCCATGTGCACCATATTACAGAGAAAAATAACACCATTCATACTTCCTTCATATCTTTCCTTATTTTTCTATCCATCCACACCTCAAAGCGTTCTTTGGTGGTTCCTGGCCAAACCCAAATCACACTCCAATCCACCAAGATTGATCCCCACAACTTCCATATGTGATCACATGAAAAAAACAAATGATGTACCGTCTCCAACCTATCCTTACATAAGACACAACAGGATTCCGCTTCTAGAACAATCTTAAACTTACATAATCTATCTCTAGTATTCAATCTTTCCAAAATTACAAACCACATCAGCAACTCAACCCGTGGAGGCACAATATTCGTGAAATTATACATATTAGGTTCCACTCCTATCTCCTTATTCTTATAAACCACATCTAAAAAAGATTTAACAGAAAAATTACCTTGCTTATCATGCTTCCATTTCAAAGTTCCACCTCTTCTTGTCTAATTCCGATTTTTGACAAAATTACAAGAAGCTTTACAAGGTCTTGTTCCTCCCATTCCCATAAAGCTCTTCTCCATTGT
The DNA here is from genome assembly GCF_000816755.2 of Arachis ipaensis. Classification (NCBI taxonomy): domain Eukaryota; kingdom Viridiplantae; phylum Streptophyta; class Magnoliopsida; order Fabales; family Fabaceae; genus Arachis; species Arachis ipaensis. The sequence continues at coordinate 111,509,990 of NC_029792.2, read as the reverse complement.
AGGCTCCATCTCCAAATATAACCATCTCAAATGCCACACTCACTGATTGAGCACTCCTTGTTCAGCGTCATTCTGTAAAGACTCGGAAATACCTCTTTCAATCTACCTTCCTGTACCCAAAGGTCGTGCCAGAATTTGGTTTTAGTTCCGTTACCCACTTGCAATATACCCACAAGACTACTCTCACTCATACGTATGTTGCCAATGTCAGCCCATACACCCCCAATTCTCTTCAAATTTTGATTTTCAAAAGACACACCACCATCAAGGTTATTGCAAGAGCAAACTACTTTCTTCCAAAGCGGACATTCCTCCTTATTGAACCTCCACCACCACTTAAACAATAGAGCAGTATTCTTCAAAGATATGTCTTCAACCCCCAAACCTCCTTGATTTTTTGATTTTTGTACAACACTCCACTTTACCGTTGGCATACCCTTTCCACCATCTGCCTTACTCCAAAAAAATCTCGACTGTATCCATTTTTCTTTTTCTGTCTTGTCTTTATTTTATAATATCTAATCAATTTTTTGCTGGGTAGTGCGCTTATAAAATCCCTATCACCCTTAATTTCTTACTTTAAGTATTATTATATCAATTAACATACCCTTCCGAAATGAAAGATAAAGATTTGAAGTCCGTCAAGAAATCCAAATTCAGAAACATTGTCAATACTCGAGTAGGCAATACAACAATCAAGAAAAATGCGTAAATATAGATGTTTGAACTTTGAAAGAAAAGTATTGAAGTTTCAAAAAACAAACAGAAAATTTTCACAACAACAATGGCTTGCTCATAGAAGCGTGCAATATAATGGGAAAAAGATAAAGCATAGAAACACTTGTCAAATATGTTTGTGCTTGTGCTGCTATGCTATTGCGATCCACCTACTCACCTGGTAATCATCACGCCAAATAAAATGCTATCCAAGTTCTTGAGAAATTCCACAAATCTCAATTACATGTGCTAACTATTTACTCAAGAATGTTTCAGCTAGTTGGATAATGTCATGCATGCATGTCCTTCCTTGAGATTGTAACTTAATGTCTAATTTGTAAAGAATTTCAATAGAGGCAACATTAAATCAGACTTGTTGAATTACCATCTTGAATTACAAAAGAACATACAGAAACTTGAAAAATCACTGAAGACATATAGTTCAAAACAAAACAAGAACAATTGTGTACATTATGGAAACTGATGAAGAAACAAAAGGCACTTTGACTCCAATCCGGGTTGTTAAGACAATTCTTTTTCATCTTCCATTAGCTATTCCCATGTGTTCCTAATGTCAGTATGCTTGATGTGAGATATCATGGGCCAGCACTCTCCAACTTGTGGCTCGTATTTTCTATATAACTCATGGCAATTTATGATTCGCAAAACTTGCAGACTTGTTAGACGGTGGATATCACTGGAAAGAGACTTCAATTTCGGACACCGGGAGATATAAAGAAATTTCAAAGAACTCAGATTCCACAGCCATTCGGGCAGTACCTCCAGCTCGTAGCAACGTGAAATCATCAAACCTTGTAACGTGCTTGCATATTGTTGGAGAGAATGAGGCAATGTTGCCATTTCAAAAAGAACAATGGTTTTTAACCTCAAGACAGCATTAGTATCCTCTGATCTATGAAGCCAATCTTCATTGCCAACACTGCTGATTCCCAAAGTTTCTAACTGAGGAAAATGCTGAGTATCAAGTGGCAAAGACTTTAGATTCGCACAGCCACGAACTTGCAAAGTTCGAAGTGTAGGCAATCTTGTCTCAACAAACAAGGACTTCAAATTATCACAATTTTCGACAGACAAATGTTCAAGACAATTCAACTTTGCAATGTCACTCTCTGGCAAAATAGATTGCTTTGTGGTTATATCCAATCTTTGCAGACTGATCAACTTTCTTATCTTTTTCGGTAAAGTTTCCAGATTTGAACACCTATCAAGAAGCAAAACTTGCAAATGTTGCAGCTTGCAAATAGAATTAGGGAGCCTCTTTATTCTTGTATTACCCTGAAGAGAAATATATCTTAAATGTTTCAACTTACCAATTGACTCAGGCAGAGTCTCACATGTAGAATCACTTAAATCCAAATATCGCAGGTATTTGCAGTTTAACACCCATGCATCCAAGAAAGCTTCACTGGCTCCCTGATTGTCAACTGGAAACAGAATGCTTCTCACACCTTGTAAGCTTG
>NC_029792.2:111475519-111499856 GCF_000816755.2 Arachis ipaensis | reverse complement strand
TCAATATATTTAATTAAATTAATTAATATAATATATAATAATATTTTAAATATTATTTTCACATAAAACATCATTATGTAACATAGATATAATATCATTATTGGTGACTAATCTATATATTGCATATTTGCATCAATTATTATATCTAAAGACATATAGTTCGAAGTCAAAAGAAGCTATATTTTATATCTAATCAATATTTTGCTATGCTTTTGCGATGCACCTACTCACCTGGTGATCATCACACCAAATAAAATGCTATTGCCAATGAGCTTTAGCTCACATGGCATATTTCCCATTTCTCACTTTAAAGGTCTCAGGTTTAAACCCTATCGGTTGCAAACAAGGAAAAAATGTGGTAAGTGTGTGAAGAATGTGTGGGTGTGTTGTGTACTTAAGATTGTGGGTTATCCAATTCATGGTTCCACAATTTCAATTACCAGTGCTAAGTATTTACTCAAGTATGTTTCAGCAACTTAGATAATGTCAGAGAATTTCATTAGAGACAACACTAAATCAGACTTCATGAATTACCATTTTGAATTACAAAAGAACATACAGAAACTTGAAAAATCACTGAAGACATATAGTTCAAAACAAAACAAGAACAATTGTGTGCATTATGGAAACTGATGAAGAAACAAAAGGCACTTTGACTCCAATCCGGGTTGTTAAGACAATTCTTTTTCATCTTCCATTAGCTATTCCCATGTGTTCCTAATGTCAGTATGCTTGATGTGAGATATCATGGGCCAGCACTCTCCAACTTGTGGCTCGTATTTTCTATATAACTCATGGCAATTTATGATTCGCAAAACTTGCAGACTTGTTAGACGGTGGATATCACTGGAAAGAGACTTCAATTTCGGACACCGGGAGATATAAAGAAATTTCAAAGAACTCAGATTCCACAGCCATTCGGGCAGTACCTCCAGCTCGTAGCAACGTGAAATCATCAAACCTTGTAACGTGCTTGCATATTGTTGGAGAGAATGAGGCAATGTTGCCATTTCAAAAAGAACAATGGTTTTTAACCTCAAGACAGCATTAGTATCCTCTGATCTATGAAGCCAATCTTCATTGCCAACACTGCTGATTCCCAAAGTTTCTAACTGAGGAAAATGCTGAGTATCAAGTGGCAAAGACTTTAGATTCGCACAGCCACGAACTTGCAAAGTTCGAAGTGTAGGCAATCTTGTCTCAACAAACAAGGACTTCAAATTATCACAATTTTCGACAGACAAATGTTCAAGACAATTCAACTTTGCAATGTCACTCTCTGGCAAAATAGATTGCTTTGTGGTTATCTCCAATCTTTGCAGGCTGATCAACTTTCTTATCTTTTTCGGTAAAGTTTCCAGATTTGAACACCTATCAAGAAGCAAAACTTGCAAATGTTGCAGCTTGCAAATAGAATTAGGGAGCCTCTTTATTCTTGTATTACCCTGAAGAGAAATATATCTTAAATGTTTCAACTTACCAATTGACTCAGGCAGAGTCTCACATGTAGAATCACTTAAATCCAAATATCGCAGGTATTTGCAGTTTAACACCCATGCATCCAAGAAAGCTTCACTGGCTCCCTGATTGTCAACTGGAAACAGAATGCTTCTCACACCTTGTAAGCTTGGCTTGATGGAATTGTAAGGCAAACCATTCTCAACAAAAGACAAATGCAGCACATTTTCTGATATATCTTGCGTGTTTGAATTGACCAATTGGCACACATCTTTTGCAACATATACTGCAAGATCATGCACTAAATCATGTATGTCAAATATATAAAAGGTGCCACAATAAAAAACATCATGAAGAAAAGATCTTGCCATTAAGTCTCTCAAATATTGATGTGCAACGTCTACTATTGTTTCATCTTTGCTTTCCAATGAAAGCAAACCTGCTGCCCCCCAAAGTGAAGCAACGCCAAAAGAAATGTAATAATGATTCTTTGGATAAAGGGAGAGCAAAGCAAAACATTGCCTCAAATGGGATGGCATTTCATCATAACTTAATTTTAATGCAGGTAAGATATCATCCTTTTTTTGTGGCAAATTCCAAATCTCCTTGTCTCTCAATGATTCCCACTCTTGTCTCTCGTGTTTGGAAAATAGTGAACTTCCCAACGTTCTCACCGCTAAAGGAACTCCTTTGCACTTGTCTACGATTTCTCTTCCAATCCTTATCAAATCTGGATATTTTCCCTCTTCTCCTTCTTTAAAAGCCCATCTAACGAACAAACGCAATGAATCCTCGGGAGAAAGACTTTTTAAATGGTGCGAGTAGGCAACGGTACCCATCATGGAAGCGATGGATGGGCTACGTGTTGTGACTATTACTTTGCTTCCTTGAGCACCCACTGAAATGAGATCTTGCAGCGCAACCCATTTAACACGATCTTCATTCCATACATCGTCCAAGACTAGGAAAAACTTTTGACCCTCAAGCATGTTTCTTAGACAATATTGCAATTGTTCAACCTCTAATTCTTTTAAATTTTGGTGGCCCGGAAGAGCACCAGTAGAAACAAAATTGCTAGCAGCATTGATGATCTTAATAATCAATTGCTTGAGATTAAAGTCTTCAGACACACACACCCACATTTTCAACGGAAAGGAGTCAGTTATCCTTTCATCATTGAAGACAAGCTTAGCAAGTGTGGTTTTTCCCAAACCTCCAATTCCCACAATGGGAATGACAGAGATATGTTTAGAGCCAGCATTGTTGTCAAGACTGGGTTCCATCAAGAGCTTTACAATCTTTTCTTTATCATGAGCACGTCCTATGACATCAGACTCAACAACATGGGAGTAAGTCATTTCCCTCCTATGCACAACTCGCCTATCAACATCAATTACTTGAAGCCCAAACTTATCCCTATCAGCCGCGACTCTGTCTAATCTCATCCTAATATCTTTGATCTGAAGAGCAAGCTTATAACGAAACACAAGTGGACTAGAACTCGAGAAGAAGCGGCCTACCTTGTCCTTGGGAGTGCCGTAGTCTCTGATGACTTGCTTGCGCAGTGTTTCACAGTCAACTTGATCAAGCACGTTCTCAGCATCATAGAAGATGAGTTTGATCTGCTTCAGCCACTCCCGCAGTTCGTGGTTCTGCTCCTGCTTCTGCTCAGCATCCAACAGCACAGCTTTCACATATGAGAGACTGCTTTTCATGTCTTGGAGGTCATCGTAGACACCAACCACCTGAGATGCTTCTTCGTATGCACGAGAAGCAAGCTTAGTTATGAGTGATTCAGCGATGCTGAAGATGAATGATTCTGCCATGATAGTTAATCTAAGAAAATATGAGAGAGTATGCAGAAGATGAACGCAGTCAGAGTCTTCAATCTCAGCAGCGAAGTCTATAAATTACAAATTTTAAAATCCAAAGTCTTCTTGGATCATTGGATGCTAATGCAGTTTTTTATTTCACTAAAGTTTAAAGAGTTAACCAATCACATATTAAGAGATTAATGTAATTGGCGGAAACACGCCATCATCACATGAAGCAAACTCAAGTGTCTTTAAAATATTCGTTAAACAAATTATTTAAAAATGTTAAATTAATATCACAATTCATAACATTATATATTTATATGTATTTTCAAAAGACTAAATTACAAATTGATATTCTTTTTTCATTATTATTTAATTATTCGTATGAATACTATGGGCACATTTTAACTAAAATGAAATCCTTTGTTTTAATACAAAGAGATAAATAATTATAGCATGACCCATTGAACTTTTCCTTTTTTATTGGATTATTAGATGTGAAATCTCCGAGCATGATTATGTGTTATACATTGCTATGCACATTTACAACATTTGGTGAACCAAGAAGGATATTACCCACTGATTTACGAGATTTGTTTTAGATAAATAAAATAAATATTTTAACTATGGAAATAGATAATTCGAAGAATTTTTATTGATTTTTGTAACATTACTTACCTAGTTTACAAAATAAATAAAATAAACATAGGCGTATTTTATTTACACTATAAACGAAATAAGACATACTCAGATCGTATTACATGTGCACACATATTATGTGAGGAAGAACGAACTTCACGTATCTCGTTTATACAATATATGAACAAACTAATTTTGTTTATTGTGTAAACGAAATATAGTAAGATAAAAATCAATCAGTTATAAAAAGATCTTCAAATGTTGGTATTCTCCACAAACATCTCAATCCTTCTTCTTTTTCGTTTTTCTTCGAAAAATTTAGTAAAAATGTCTAGTACTGACCATGAAGGGCCTGACACCTACGATCACCTCTACGTACTCCCATGTCGGACGCCGGTACCAAGTCTAGAAGTCACGCAAGCACTCACCCACTGGCTCTCCGTATGTGCGTAACCCGAGGTGATAGCAACATCCTGCAAGGTGATAGTGCACTCATCCCGTGGTAGGTAGAAAGTGTGGATCTCCGGACGCCAGTGCTCAACGAATGCAGTGATTAGGGAATTGTCAAACACGAAGTTTCTGAGCTGTACCGTATCGCCAAACCCAGCTTCTCTCAGGCAAGGAACAATGATGTTCGACGGTGCAAGAATGTGACTCACCCACCTAGATAGTAGCAGGCCAGGCTTCTGTTTAAAAATAAAACTTTTTAAAAATTTGGATTTCAACTTAAGTTCTCTAACATTATAAACATTTTAAAATTAACAATAAGTAATTTTTATATTATTAGACATAATAATGTCAATATATAACAATTATAAATACGAAAAAAAATTAAAAAATTCTACCTGCATATTGCAAAAAATACTTTTTTTACTAAGTATTTTGTCTTCGAATAAACTTAATCATAATATTAACATAAGTAATTAATTGTCTGAATATTCAAAATGACAATAATATTAACATATTAAAAGAAAAATAACACTAATAATATAACACATATATTGATATAAATAATTCTGACAAAATAATAAGTTATATATTGAGAATAGTTTAGATGTGCAATAATATATTTTTTTGGTAAAATTAAATTTCATATCATTTTAATTCAAATCACACTTTTTTCACTAATAACTACATTTTTATTATCATAAAAATAAGTACATAAATTTTCTTTTTCCACCTCTTCCTCACTCTTACTTTCACAATCTCACTTTAGATAAGTGTAACTACATTTTTCTCTTCGTGTAAATACAACGAGAAGGAAGACCTGAATTTATAAATGCGGAGGAGGTGGAGACATCTACTTCCATACATGCTTACGTGTATCTTCTTCTGTCTTTTTCACTGGTCACAAGAAACGAATTATGCATGCTGATTAGAACTTGCAGCATGTTTGACGGTGTTCGAAACATCACAAAAGTTTGCATCTTATATAAGTTCTCACTACAAGCCAAAGAGTAAGGTTGAGAGAATGAAGAGACAAATGGCCAAAATGATGCGTAGAAACAAAAAAACAGCCGTCTTTGAACATCAGCAACAACATATCAAGAATTTTGGAGGAGGAGGAGATCTGCTTTGCAGGTGAACGTGGAAGATCAAGCTCATCATAATAATAATTATGATGCTCCTCCTGGTTTTGATGTTCGTTTTAGTGTTGGCAAGATTAAGATAGAGCCTTTTCTATAGATGTTATATATTATGTTATGTATGTTCTTCATTTCCTATTTGCTATTTGAATTCACAAGTTCATTAGTGTTTAGTTATGGGTTTTAATTGTCATGGTTATGGAGTTATATATATGTATTATTAATTATGTTATATTTTGTTGAATTGTGTGGTTTTAGTGATATTATGTATGTATTTGGACATTGGTCTTTTATATGAATTATTATGTTTAACTGAATCGTGGATTCGAGTTATGTTTATATGAATGATTAGAATGATAATGACGATATTGATTTTGTTCTTCTGTAACTCTTTAATGGCAAAAATATTGATGGCAGTTTACAGGTTAATAAATAGTAATAAATCTTTTAAGAAGATCGAGAATTTAATGAGATAATAGCAATAAATTAGAGTGAAAATGTTATTCAATGTTTATTTCTTTTAATTATTTCCATTCAAATTCAATATTGGAGGAATGAAAAATGTGATATATATAATTATTTTTTTAAATGGTGCCTTTCAGTCACTCTTATCAAGACCCTGAGCCCAATCACCCCATTCCTACCCTTTGTTCAGACTTGACCTACTTAGCTACGTAGAGACTACTCGCTACTCGTCGCCTGTAAACTCTGTAAAATTAGTGAATAATTAGTCAATAAATTAATTTTTAACAAAAAATATTAGAAATATGAATTTTATAGTTTAATGAGATAGAGCTAATTAAAATAAGAATTTTGACACTAATTTTAAAGAATTTGGCCCAAGATTAGATCAAACAGACCAAACCGATCAAATCGAGCCCAAAACCCAAGTATATAAGCCACACTTCAGCCTTTTCTTCCCCAAAGGATGAGAATCATGCTGAAGGGGGCTGAAAAGGTGAAGAACACACAAAACACTCACTTAGATATTCAATCCAACGTAACTTTTGATCCGGAGCTGCGATCGCTGCACCGTTTGCGGCCACGCGTCTGCAGTGTTGAGTTCTACAAAGTCCAATAGATAAGAAAACCACATTCCCAGTTTCAATTTCTTCTTCTCAAATCCAAAAATGTTATGGTCTTGGTTGTTATGATTTGTGGTTAATTTGATGTTTTAGGGCCAAATTGACTTGAGAAATTAGTGGGTCTTGGCATCATTGAGGCACATACAAGGTAAGGATCCTCAACCCTAGTAAATCCCTTAGTTAATTGTAATTTTGGTATTAAGTGTGTATGTATGGGTTCAATGATATGATATAGGTGTTTATATGTGTAAATTGGAGCTTAATTGTGTATGTTGGATGCTTGGTGAAACTTTGGAGGCTGAATTTTGGTGGTGGAACTTGTGAGCTTGCCTTGTGGGGTTGTCTTAGGTTATACGAGAAAATCGACCAAGGTATGGTTTTGATTTTTTGTATTTAATATATAATGTCTTATGAAAACTTAGGCTAGATGACCATAGGATAAGTGGGAAAGCATGAATATGTTAATTGCTTAGTGCCTTGATGATAGTTGTTAAAATAGGTTGGGCATTGGTTTAGTGATTGATGTTGGTGATGAAAATAGAATGCTATATGATGATTTAATGATGATTAACAAGGTGTTAAGAATGAATATGTATATGTGATGAATTATTGATGATCTTGTTGGTTAATTGAGAAATTTATGTATGAGATTGTGTAATATTGAGATATGGTTGATTGTGGTAAGTTGTGGAGATTGTGGTGCTTTAAATGGTATATTGTGGTGCTATTTGTATGAGTGGAATGTTGGTATTGAGTTTGATTTTGGTGAAAATAGAGGTTTAAGAACTTTTGTGAAAAACTAATTTTTGGCCAAACTTTGGCAAGCCATAACTCAGCTTCTAGACTTCCAAGTTCTTTTCAACTTATTTCATATGAAAATTAGATTCGTGAAGTTTACGTTGTTCAAAGAACGAATGCAAAATATTTTAAAACGAGAAAGTTATGTGCGCTGGAAGTTTGGTGTGCAAAATTGAAAATTTTGTAGCACTTAGCGTTTTTTACCTATTCTGCAGAGCTTGCGTATGTGACCACTGCACATGACGTGACCAACCCTTTTGAGTTTGGCATCTCGCATACGCAAGCAGGGTGCATGCGTGCGCCAGCAGTGATTTTGAGGGGTTGGGTACGCAACCACCTGCACGCGACGAGACCAACCCTTTCGGGTTGGACATATCGTGTACGCGAGCAAGGAAAAATACACTCCCACGGCCACACATACGCGGGACCCTTGTTTTCAACAAACTTAATTTTATCATTTCAAACCTAATTTCGAACCTCAACCTCTATTTTTACTCTTTTAGCCCTAAACCTTAGTTATGTGTTGATTGATGAGAAGAAGTTAGGAGGGGTGGTAACTTGGAGATGAAGAAAGCTTGAGAAGTGATGAATTAGGTATGAGGAGATAGGTTGCATAAATATATACATATATATACTTCTTATATTATAAAGCCGACTAAAGAAAGGAATGAATGTTACATCTGAGCACTATTTTTTGAAAGTGCGACCCCAGGAGATGGTGGAAGGTGAGGATCCCCTTCTTTGTTCCTCCTGGTATTGTAAAATCGCCTCCAGCAAGATAGTGGGAGGTTAGGATTCCCTCCTTTGTTTCTCCTGAGAATATGAGAATGTACCTCCTGGGTAGACGCAAGGGTTGTGGTTCTGCCCCACTTGCTCCAGGTTGGTTAGTATAGAGGCTCCCCGAGTAGATGCAAGGGTGTGGTTCGCCCCACTTGCTTCGAGTTATGGTGAATTATGTATAAAAAGTGCAAATATATGATGATAAATGATGTTATGGCTATAATGGATGATTATGAAATGATTATGAATGACAATGAGGCGTTTTCACTTATTTTATCTGAGATACGAGTTTCCCTGGGTAAAGGGCAGTGGCTTGCCATCACGTGTTCCAGGTTGAGACTCGATACTCTGTTGACCCTACATCGTAAGGGTAACCGGACACGTATAAATTCTCGGAAAGGATATCCCCCAATGAGCAAGATTTATATATGAGAAAAAAGCTATGCATAGACTCTTGCGGATGCGCGACGAGGGATAGTCCAGGGTTTAGCAGACGGACTTGTCGGGTTGGCTTGATAACTGACAGATGAGACTCATCAGCCATAGGACTGGCATACATCATATACATATATTTGAATTGCTTGTTCATGCTCTAATTGGGAGTGCCTATGTGATTTTAATATGCTTATTTGTCATATGTGTTATCTGCATTACTTGTATCCTAATTGTGATTGTCATTGTCTGCTTGCTTATCTGTGTGATTCCACCGGAGATGGAGGTTTTGGAGGAAAGTGGATAATGGAGGGTTAGGTTAAAGTTTTGGTTAAACTTAGGAAGCCTTAGAGAACCACCCTGATTTATAGTTTTTGTTTAAATTTTTAAGTTTTGTAATCTGAGTGTCGGCGTTCTAGGATTTCTTCTGGCTTTTCCAGGAACTTATATCTTATGTATGCGGCACATTTACCATGTTGAGAATCCCCGGTTCTCATTCCATACGGACATTTGTGTTTTTCAGATGCAGGTCGAGAGGCACTTCGCTAGGCGTCTGGAGTTCTCTGCAGCGAAGTGGGCTTTTGGGATTTTGATATTTTGTTCTATTTTGCTATATCGATATGTATAGACTCTCCTTATGTATATGTGCTTTACTTTTGCAACTCATAGAGGTTTATGGAGAACTAGGGTCTCTTTTATGTATTTTTGGGTTATGAATTTCTATATGTATGTATATAAATATTCTTCGACCAGCCTTAGCTTCGCAGGCTGAGTTAGGAGCTTGATTATTCTGTACCCTTGACCTTCTTTTCTCGCTTTCTATACATATATGTTCATGTACCTTAGCTTTCTTCGTACGCAAGTAATCCTTATTCCTGAGCGTTGCACTTTTAATTTTACGATTTTTGCTTTACCTATTCTTCAAGGCTCCTCGTATACTACGTTCTTTCAATTATATATATATTATTTTAGAGGTCGAAATACCACACTAGCTTTGTTTTATGACTTAAGCGTAAAGCTCTATGTGGTAGGGTGTTACATTATGGTATAAGAGTAGTTCGTTCTTGTAGAGCCTGAGGAACGGATTGACTATGCTTCTGAGCATACTCTGAGTCATGTTTATGTGCTATTTAGGATATCTAACTGATATACATAGCATAAAGTTCATGAGCATGCATTTGAAACTTTGAAGCACTAGACTTGAGTTATTGAGACTAATCACCTTGATATCACTTGTTTGGTATGAACAAAAACCAAATGGCGTCTGGTGGGCATGGTCATGGGCGTAATTGAGGTCGTGGTTGGAGAGGTAACGAGGTAACCATATCGGTAGGGAGTTTGACCGATTTCATTACCGCTATGACGAGCGCTACTGCTGCTATTAGTGCTGTTGCTGCTAGACCTGCCGAGCGATGGGTATGATGGGACAACAAATTGGAGATGGCAACGAAGGTGGTAACTAACATGAGGGCGGAGATAATATTTCGAGCGCCGTGGTACCAATGGAGATGGTGAGTTATCCGGAGTTAGTTAACACGGGTCAAGTAATGGGAGTTGAATTGTGTGGTTTTAGTGATATTATGTATGTATTTGGACATTGGTCTTTTATATGAATTATTATGTTTAACTGAATCGTGGATTCGAGTTATGTTTATATGAATGATTAGAATGATAATGACGATATTGATTTTGTTCTTCTGTAACTCTTTAATGGCAAAAATATTGATGGCAGTTTACAGGTTAATAAATAGTAATAAATCTTTTAAGAAGATCGAGAATTTAATGAGATAATAGCAATAAATTAGAGTGAAAATGTTATTCAATGTTTATTTCTTTTAATTATTTCCATTCAAATTCAATATTGGAGGAATGAAAAATGTGATATATATAATTATTTTTTTAAATGGTGCCTTTCAGTCACTCTTATCAAGACCCTGAGCCCAATCACCCCATTCCTACCCTTTGTTCAGACTTGACCTACTTAGCTACGTAGAGACTACTCGCTACTCGTCGCCTGTAAACTCTGTAAAATTAGTGAATAATTAGTCAATAAATTAATTTTTAACAAAAAATATTAGAAATATGAATTTTATAGTTTAATGAGATAGAGCTAATTAAAATAAGAATTTTGACACTAATTTTAAAGAATTTGGCCCAAGATTAGATCAAACAGACCAAACCGATCAAATCGAGCCCAAAACCCAAGTATATAAGCCACACTTCAGCCTTTTCTTCCCCAAAGGATGAGAATCATGCTGAAGGGGGCTGAAAAGGTGAAGAACACACAAAACACTCACTTAGATATTCAATCCAACGTAACTTTTGATCCGGAGCTGCGATCGCTGCACCGTTTGCGGCCACGCGTCTGCAGTGTTGAGTTCTACAAAGTCCAATAGATAAGAAAACCACATTCCCAGTTTCAATTTCTTCTTCTCAAATCCAAAAATGTTATGGTCTTGGTTGTTATGATTTGTGGTTAATTTGATGTTTTAGGGCCAAATTGACTTGAGAAATTAGTGGGTCTTGGCATCATTGAGGCACATACAAGGTAAGGATCCTCAACCCTAGTAAATCCCTTAGTTAATTGTAATTTTGGTATTAAGTGTGTATGTATGGGTTCAATGATATGATATAGGTGTTTATATGTGTAAATTGGAGCTTAATTGTGTATGTTGGATGCTTGGTGAAACTTTGGAGGCTGAATTTTGGTGGTGGAACTTGTGAGCTTGCCTTGTGGGGTTGTCTTAGGTTATACGAGAAAATCGACCAAGGTATGGTTTTGATTTTTTGTATTTAATATATAATGTCTTATGAAAACTTAGGCTAGATGACCATAGGATAAGTGGGAAAGCATGAATATGTTAATTGCTTAGTGCCTTGATGATAGTTGTTAAAATAGGTTGGGCATTGGTTTAGTGATTGATGTTGGTGATGAAAATAGAATGCTATATGATGATTTAATGATGATTAACAAGGTGTTAAGAATGAATATGTATATGTGATGAATTATTGATGATCTTGTTGGTTAATTGAGAAATTTATGTATGAGATTGTGTAATATTGAGATATGGTTGATTGTGGTAAGTTGTGGAGATTGTGGTGCTTTAAATGGTATATTGTGGTGCTATTTGTATGAGTGGAATGTTGGTATTGAGTTTGATTTTGGTGAAAATAGAGGTTTAAGAACTTTTGTGAAAAACTAATTTTTGGCCAAACTTTGGCAAGCCATAACTCAGCTTCTAGACTTCCAAGTTCTTTTCAACTTATTTCATATGAAAATTAGATTCGTGAAGTTTACGTTGTTCAAAGAACGAATGCAAAATATTTTAAAACGAGAAAGTTATGTGCGCTGGAAGTTTGGTGTGCAAAATTGAAAATTTTGTAGCACTTAGCGTTTTTTACCTATTCTGCAGAGCTTGCGTATGTGACCACTGCACATGACGTGACCAACCCTTTTGAGTTTGGCATCTCGCATACGCAAGCAGGGTGCATGCGTGCGCCAGCAGTGATTTTGAGGGGTTGGGTACGCAACCACCTGCACGCGACGAGACCAACCCTTTCGGGTTGGACATATCGTGTACGCGAGCAAGGAAAAATACACTCCCACGGCCACACATACGCGGGACCCTTGTTTTCAACAAACTTAATTTTATCATTTCAAACCTAATTTCGAACCTCAACCTCTATTTTTACTCTTTTAGCCCTAAACCTTAGTTATGTGTTGATTGATGAGAAGAAGTTAGGAGGGGTGGTAACTTGGAGATGAAGAAAGCTTGAGAAGTGATGAATTAGGTATGAGGAGATAGGTTGCATAAATATATACATATATATACTTCTTATATTATAAAGCCGACTAAAGAAAGGAATGAATGTTACATCTGAGCACTATTTTTTGAAAGTGCGACCCCAGGAGATGGTGGAAGGTGAGGATCCCCTTCTTTGTTCCTCCTGGTATTGTAAAATCGCCTCCAGCAAGATAGTGGGAGGTTAGGATTCCCTCCTTTGTTTCTCCTGAGAATATGAGAATGTACCTCCTGGGTAGACGCAAGGGTTGTGGTTCTGCCCCACTTGCTCCAGGTTGGTTAGTATAGAGGCTCCCCGAGTAGATGCAAGGGTGTGGTTCGCCCCACTTGCTTCGAGTTATGGTGAATTATGTATAAAAAGTGCAAATATATGATGATAAATGATGTTATGGCTATAATGGATGATTATGAAATGATTATGAATGACAATGAGGCGTTTTCACTTATTTTATCTGAGATACGAGTTTCCCTGGGTAAAGGGCAGTGGCTTGCCATCACGTGTTCCAGGTTGAGACTCGATACTCTGTTGACCCTACATCGTAAGGGTAACCGGACACGTATAAATTCTCGGAAAGGATATCCCCCAATGAGCAAGATTTATATATGAGAAAAAAGCTATGCATAGACTCTTGCGGATGCGCGACGAGGGATAGTCCAGGGTTTAGCAGACGGACTTGTCGGGTTGGCTTGATAACTGACAGATGAGACTCATCAGCCATAGGACTGGCATACATCATATACATATATTTGAATTGCTTGTTCATGCTCTAATTGGGAGTGCCTATGTGATTTTAATATGCTTATTTGTCATATGTGTTATCTGCATTACTTGTATCCTAATTGTGATTGTCATTGTCTGCTTGCTTATCTGTGTGATTCCACCGGAGATGGAGGTTTTGGAGGAAAGTGGATAATGGAGGGTTAGGTTAAAGTTTTGGTTAAACTTAGGAAGCCTTAGAGAACCACCCTGATTTATAGTTTTTGTTTAAATTTTTAAGTTTTGTAATCTGAGTGTCGGCGTTCTAGGATTTCTTCTGGCTTTTCCAGGAACTTATATCTTATGTATGCGGCACATTTACCATGTTGAGAATCCCCGGTTCTCATTCCATACGGACATTTGTGTTTTTCAGATGCAGGTCGAGAGGCACTTCGCTAGGCGTCTGGAGTTCTCTGCAGCGAAGTGGGCTTTTGGGATTTTGATATTTTGTTCTATTTTGCTATATCGATATGTATAGACTCTCCTTATGTATATGTGCTTGCAACTTGCAACTCATAGAGGTTTATGGAGAACTAGGGTCTCTTTTATGTATTTTTGGGTTATGAATTTCTATATGTATGTATATATTCGACCAGCGACCAGCCTTAGCTTCGCAGGCTGAGTTAGGAGCTTGATTATTCTGTACCCTTGACCTTCTTTTCTCGCTTTCTATACATATATGTTTATGCACCTTAGCTTTCTTCGTACGCAAGTAATCCTTATTCCTGAGCGTTGCACTTTTAATTTTACGATTTTTGCTTTACCTATTCTTCAAGGCTCCTCGTATACTACGTTCTTTCAATTATATATATATATATATATATATATATATATATTATTTTAGAAGTTGTAATACCACACCACCTCTATTTTACAACTTAAGCGTAAAACTCTGTGTGGTAGAGTGTTACATTGCCCTTAGCTCATCATGGTTTAACTTCTTCCATGTCACTCCTCTCTTCGATGTCACTGATTGCTTCTTTTGTTCCTAACATTCCTTTCTTCGTCTATCGCTGTGGGCCACCGTAGCGTCTTTCACTTATGTCGTCGCGTTGCTGCCCCCACCGAATTTTGCATATATTCTCACCTTATCGCGCTTCTCTTCTCGCCTAAATGCGATCATTATTATTGTTGCATTGTCGTTTGCTATTATTGCTGCATCGTTAGAGCTACTTGTGTCTTCTGTTCCCCTCTTTTGTGGTGTGCTCTATTCCTACATTACTTCATTCATGACGGTCTTTTTTATTTAAATTTAGATATAAAAGAGGTTATACTGGAAAAATAATTATTGATTCAATTGTTTATATTGCACTGCGATAATTTTTTTAAAAATAATAAATTTCAATCATTTTAGAAATAAGGTGTCAGCAAAGAATTCATTTGGCATATTATAATTTTGTGGTGCTGTTCAGAGGTAAAAAAATATTGAAAAAAAATAGTGACTTTGGCTAATGGTACGAACATATTGAGGGACAACTAACATAGGAAGTAAATTAGGGAATTGAAACAATTTTTATGGTATTGAAAAGAGGAACTAACACAAGAAAAAAAAGAGTAAAAAAAGGAACCAACACAAAAAAATACAAAAGTGAGAGAAAATATATATAAATGTATTTGTCTCACATTCTTAAAGAAAATTTATTTATGTGAGATAAAAAATATATTATTAAAATAATGATAAAATATTGTATATAAATTTAATCTGTTGAGATTAAAAAAATCAAATATTCTCAAATCAAAAAAATAAATAAATAATAACAATCCAACTATCCAAAACAAAGTTTTGTCTCTCAAATATAATTGATACTATTAGTATTTAATAATTTTTTTATTGATTGAGATAACTTATATATATATATATATATATCATTGATTTATTTTAATTATTTTATGTAATTTAGTTTTAATTTAGTCTTATATATCTAATAATGAGTTCTGTAAAAAAAAATATTTTTCACAAATTATTATAGAATATCAATTGTACTATGCGATTAAATGGTGAAAATTTGTTGAATAATTACTCAATAAAAAGAAAAACATTATTTATACCTATATATAAAGAGAATTGGGATGGTTTTATTTGAAATTTTGTTGCTTTTTTCTCTCAATTTTTTGTCCCTCTCACACAATTATAGTAAAGAATTGAAGTTGATCTATCGGAACTATACTTGTTATCGATTCTTTAACGATTAAGCTATAATTTTTTTGTAATGAATAAAAAATAATAAATAAAGTGTGATTTGACAGATACAATATCTCAAAAAAGCCAATATTAAAAATAAATATATTAAACATTGCCAAAATATTAAAATAAGAAAAAATACTCTTAAGTTAATATATTTTTGATATGTTAATTAAATTATTAGAAACTTGATTAATATGTTTTAAATTTTAATATTATAATATTTTATATTATTTTCTTGTAAAATATTTTGTATATCAAAATTAAACACAAACTAAATATAAAAGAATACGTGTGAACATAGTTTATATTTAACAAAATAATATTCTAGTGGTATAGAAGGGCTTTTAGTAATTAACTTGGTGCAATGCACCTTTCTCTTGATACCATTTGCTTTAACCCTGAATTTCAATTTTTTTCTCCAGCTATCATGCCCAAATTTCGTGACTTTTATTATCCCAACCATGAAAATGGCATTGATGATGGTGGTGCTGTCAAGAGCTTTAACTTTACCATTTCACCTCTTTCTTCACCCAATTCTACTTGTGATAACACTCACAACTAGAAAATTACTTAATACAGACAGATTTACAGACATATTTAGTTTTTATTACAGACAGATTTTTGGTTACCGACGAAAACACCAACGGATTTTGTCCCTCTGTAAAAGTCTCGTCGAAAATTATTTACCGACGAATTTTTTTCGGTCGGAAAATTACCGACGGATTTTTACCAGTTACCGACAGATTTTTCCTCGATAAATTCTCCCCTCCATTTCCCTGAAACGTCGAACTTTTCGACGGATTTTTCGTCGATAATTAGAGACATTTTTCGACAGATTTTCCATCTGTAATTAAAGACAGATTTTCCGTCGGTAATTAAAGACAGATTTTCCGATGGATTTTTTGTCGGTAATTAGAGACAGATTCTTCGACGGATTTTTTATCGGTAATTGGCAACAGATTTTCCGTCTGTAATTAGAACTTTGGAAAATCATCTCAAACTCTGAATACTGACAGAAAATCCGTCTGTAAATCCATTAGTATGGTAAAATAGAATTTTTTTTAGATTTTTCTATTGCAAAATAAACTTTTTTCATATAAAATAAATATAAATTTAATACAAATTTTTATCTAATTTGTATTCGAATATTTATAATATTTCAAAAGATAAAGAAATTTATCGTATTGTCAAACTAAAAGAAAAGTACTATAAACAAGCAAGTCAATATAATTCAAAACATAAACAAAGTGTATTGATCATCAACTATAATTCCTAGTATATTGTTCAACCATACTAAAACTATCAGCTATAGTTCATCATCAGAATATAGCTGATAGCTCATCAGGAAGTGCTGATAGTTCATCATCAGAATCTTCAACTTCAGCTAGGAGTTCCTGTTCTTCCAGCTTCTTTTCAAGAATTTTAGCTCTTTTAATTCCTCTTTGGCCTCTGCAAGCCTACCCTCACGCTTCAATGTAAGATCCTTTCTTTTCAAAGCAACAACCTCAGTCTTGTCAATTCTGCTGCCCTTTTCTTCACCAGTCTTCGGACGAACTTTTCCAATGATTGATGATAATTCACCCTCCAAACTCAAGCTTGCTGGCTTTCTATCTTCACAATGTAGATCCATATCAGACCAACCCAGCTCTCTAAGTTCAGACATAAGATCATCCTTTTCTTTACCCGGATGAGGAAGTGACTTTGTTTTACTGCCAACCTCTTTTGGACTACCTTTGTTATGCATGTCAGACAAGTTTCCAGAAGATAACATCTTCGTTATCTTCTTACGGTTCTTCCTTAAATGAATTTCCAAAGAATCAGCCTGCCCCTCAAGTTCCTTTCCTCTCGTAAAAGATCTCAAGGCCTCCTCAGATTTCCCATCTCCTTTCAGAATTTTGTACTTCCTTTTTTCCTCCAAAGCTTGCTGACGTAACTCATCAGGAGTGGTGGATCCAACATCAATGCCCAGAATATCAGGCTTATCATTTGAGACAAATTGTTGTATGTCGCTGTCATCAATGCCCAGTATATCAGGCTTATAACTTGAAGATGATGCAGTGCAAATTGATTTTTGACTGCTGGGAGCTTTTTCCTCTCTACCAGAACCAAGAATCTGGCTTAAAACTTCATCCTCATCTCTAGAAGTTGATTTCACGTTCCCTGGATGAATTGAAGTGAATATTTGAAAATATGGAGAGTACAACTCCAGTGTAAACTAGTACACATACAAAAGATTTTGTTTTTCAAAATAAAATTGTTGCATAGATCATACACGTGATGACAGAAAAGAAATTATGATCATATAAAGAAACACACACACACAAACATAAGCGAAATGCAACATACCGCAAGGGATTCTTGCAGGTAAAATTATTCACAACCAAGAAGAAGATTCAGTGACTCACTTTTCACTTCATAAAATCGCACATTATATCAACCCGAAACCCAAACTTATATTGCATGTACATTTCACGCACAGATTTTATTTAATTGTATTGAATGTATGTATTGAATTGAAATTGATAGGTATTAAAATCAGAAATTCATAGTAGCATTCATCAAGATTAATACTAGTAGTATAGTGGAGTACATTGTATTGCGTGCTACTCTAAGAAGTCAATTTTTTTGGTTAATATTGGTTAAAATTTTTTAAATTATTTTATTTATTTTAAATTTTAAATTCTAAATCATAAATATTTAATTTTAAATTCTAAAAACTTAAATATTAAAATTAACTAAAATTTAGTTCCTATAATTTTTTTCTCTTATTATAGGATATAATATAGAAATTGAGAAATATTAAATAAACAACCTATTTTTGTAATCAAGTCTAACAAAAAATCTTTATAAATGCATAGCTCCACTTATATAAATTTTTAGTATATAATCAATTTTCAGCACTCACACACCTAATGATTCAAACTCAGATACTGGTGGTTTCTATGCAGCTTTTCCCGCACAGTCTGCTCCTTTTGGAGTTACTTTCTTCTAAAAACCAGCTGCCGGGCTTCCGATGGCAGACTCATGATTGATTTTCTTGGTAATCTTTCATATTCTTTCTTCCTTAGATTATAGATTATAACATCTCATTTTGTTTCATTGGATTGATCTTACCACTAAACCAAAAGCTATATCTGTTAGTTAAGATGTAATTCTTGTTGCTTTAACTTATTTGGTCATTATTTATTTGGATCCTGCTAAAGCAGAATACTAGCCAATAGCCGACATTATCTCATCCTTATTGATTATTAGATTTGTATCTTTCTTTTTTCTTAAGCAGTTCTCACTATAAGACAAGATTTTTATAGCTGGAAATATTTGTATGTATAGTAATGGATAGATTCTCAATCTTTATCTTTACGCCCCACCAATAATTTCAAAATGACTTTCCTAAAGCTAACTCCAAATCA
Source organism: Arachis ipaensis (assembly GCF_000816755.2). Classification (NCBI taxonomy): domain Eukaryota; kingdom Viridiplantae; phylum Streptophyta; class Magnoliopsida; order Fabales; family Fabaceae; genus Arachis; species Arachis ipaensis. The sequence goes on along the minus strand of NC_029792.2, from coordinate 111,481,106 downwards.
ATGTGTAATAACTAATAAGCAGTATTTCTATAGGAACCACTCAATTATGATGAAGAAGAAATCTGGTTATTCATTGATACTAAATTACTAATATTAACAATTATATTTTACCTTTGATTTGGAAGCTCAAGCTCTTGGATTGCCATTTTTGAGTCCCTATCTGCAATCAATAGGATCAAACTTCAGACATGGGGCATAGTTCCACTTATAATTGTGCATAGTTCCACTTATAAAAATGTGCATAATCCATTTTCAGCACTCACACACCTAATGTTTAACTTTAATTGTGCATAGTTCCACTTATATAATTAATTGCCTCCTTTCCTCCAAGTCTAAGAAGAAAGAGAAAACTGCAAAGGAATAAACTAAAAAGGAAATGATCTGATGGTGAGTTGTCTAAATTTTACATTTCAGGTAGATATTGTAAAAGGGGACCAAGTTCAGCAAGAAGGAAAAACTGGAAATAATAATGTATAATTAATTACCAGATAATTATAATTAATCCAAAAGGGAATGAAGGAATAGTGATTTATATATAGCTGATGATTAACACTCCATGTAGTCGTTCCTTTCATCGATTAACCAAAAAAGAAAACAGGAAAAATTTTAATGAAAACAGAGATACCAACAGTACTTATTTAAAGTTTTTCTGATCCAGACCTCTGAATTCAAAATATATAAACAACTCACTATAAATGATGCATAACTACCACCAGCGTAAATTAAAAAGAATAAACTATGACCATGGCAACACCCATAAGTTTCCACACCGGTAGTGAATAGAAAATTTTGATTAAAGATAAAATCTGACAAAAACTAAGTTTTATATATAAAGAATAGCTTTCCAATCTCTTAAGTCATAACATATCCAGGGAAAGTCCTATATACATATACACTAGATAATGTATTATTATTGTATTGGTAAGATGTTAGAGGATATTGGTACACAAAATTGGGTAAATACAGTCCTGGAGGAGGCAAAGACCATCACACAGTATATTTATAGACATGCATGGATTCTTAATATAATGAGAAAATTCACTGGTGGAAAAGAACTAATCAGACCAAAAATTACTAGATTTGTCACTAATTTCCTTTCCTTGAGGTCCTTAGTGATACAATAGGATAATTTGAAGCACATGTTCGCTCATTCAGATAGATTTTGGAAATATGAACATGAAGCTGTGAGCATGGTTGATGGGGACATGCCTGCTATGGATTCCATTTATGATTTTATTGACATGTTAAAACCATGATTGCAGCCCTTACCCAAAAGTGGACACGCACGATACCAACGGAAAATGTTGTGAATCAAATATGCTATTATTGAATAATTAGTTATATCCAAACATAATCCCCCAAAGAACATTATATTTTACGGGAGCAACTCCAAAAGAACTTGGAATGACCCATCTTGTTTCTGAGGCTTTTCATCAAACAGCTTATGTGCATCATTCCAAATGCTTTGATTAAATAAAAAATTCATCACAGCAACCAAAAAAATCACAAAAGCAAAGGCAAACGCTAGCTTAATCCCAAATCAGAAATGAAATCAAGCACCAATTAAACTAACACGACATGAAAATTACATTGTAATAATGGAATTCCATTGTATCAAAAACTGGAAGAAAATATAGTAGAACACAGATGATTCGGATGAAGAAAATTACTTTTGTGCAAGACGAGAGTGATGAAGTCCCAAAGGTGTTGACGATGGTAATTCAGATGAAGAATACGTGGATGAAGGCGCTGAGGAGAAAGGTTCCAGTGTGAATGGAGTGTGGAGCTCGTTTGCCTGTGAAGCTCGAGAGGAAAGGGGTAGAGTATTAGGTTTAACTCTATTTTGGACCCAAAATTTTAAATTATAAAAAGATTTTTTTGTCTATAATAATTTAATAAAATGCAGCGTTTTCGTCTATTTAATTATAGACGGATTTTTTGTTGATAACCATTTTTCACGGAAAGAAAATACTTTTTTCGGACAAAATTATTGACGAATTTTTTTTTTCGTATATAATTTATGCTAATTTATTTTTTTGGTTTCCGAAAAAATTTTTTTTCGCAAATTCTGTCTTTATTTTCATGGGATAAAATCTGTCGAAAATATCCGTCTTTAATAACTAATTTTCTAGTAGTGACCATCATTACAGTGATTCGTATCACCCGTTAGCAATCATTGGTAGTAATAAGAGTGAACCAATGAGTGGAATTAACCAACTTGACATGAATCAAAAGTTGAAAGAAAAGAGAACACGTGGATATAATAATGATGATGATGTGAATTCCAATTTCATTCATCATGCATCATCATCATCATCCAAAGGTAAAAGTATGAGTGATCATGCAGCAAAAGAGATGCTAAAAATTCATCAAGTTGAACATGCATGTCCAACGAAGGAGAGTCTAATTTGGACACAAAAAAATCTCAAAATGTATGATAATGATTTTCTCTTTAAAACAATTGATGAGTCTAGTGTTTATGAAAATTTTTTTGAGAAAGTAGTGTTGAAGCCATAAGGAGGAGTGAGAAGAGGAATAAGAATAATTAATCACAATGATAATAGTAACAAAGGACCAATTAGAAACAATATCAATCAGCAACACCATCACCACGATGATCCAGATAATAATAATCAAAAGAAAGTAATTGATGATGTTGTTGTTAACGATGGTGAGAATGGAAGAATCCAAAGCCTTCCTTACAAGAAAAATAGGCCGTACACATGTTCAAAGTGTATGGTAGTGTTTGAAACATCACAAAAATTTACGGCTCATATAAGTTCTCACTACAAGCTTAAGAGTAAGGTTGAGAGAATGAAGAGACAAATGGCCAAAATGATGCGTAGAAGCAAAAAAACAGCCATACTTGAACATCAGCAACAACATATCAAAAATTTTAGAGGAGGAGAAGGATCTGGTTTGTAGGTGAATGTGGAAGGTCAAGCCCTTCATAATAATAATTATGATGCTCCTCCTGATTTTGATGTTTGTTTTAGCATTGGCAAGATCAAGATGGAGCCTTTCCTATAGATGTTATTAGGTTATGTTCTTCAGTTCCTATTTGCTATTTGAATTCACAGGTTCATTAGTGTTTAGTTATGGGTTTTAATTGTCATGGTTATGGAGTTATTTATCTGTATTATTAATTATGTTATATTTTGTTGAATTGTGTAGTTTTAGTGATGTTATGTATGTATTTGGACATTGATCTTTTATATGAATTATTTTGTTGTGGGTGTGTGCTACTAAATTGTGGATTCGAGCTATGTTTATATGAATGATTAGAATAATAATAATGATAATGATTTTGTTCTTGGATAACTTTTTAATGGTAAAAATATTGATAGTAGTTTACAGGCTAATAAATGGTAATAAATATTTTAAGAAGACCGAGAATTTAATGAGATAACAATATTTATTATCATTTATTAGCCTGTAAACTACTATCAATATTTTTACCATTAAAGAGTTACAGAAGAACAAAATTAGTATCATCATTATCATTCTAATCATTCATATAAACATAGCTCGAATCCACGATAAAGTAGCACACACCCACAACAAAATAATTCATATAAAAGATCAATGTCCAAATACATGTATAATATCACTAAAACCACACAACTCAACAAAATAAAACATAATTAATAATACATATTTATAACTCCATAACCATGACAATTAGAACCCATAACTAAACACTAATGAACCTGTGAATTCAAATAGCAAACAGGAAATGAAGAACATAACATGATAATATCTATAGAAAAGGCTCCGTCTTGATCTTGTCAATGCGAAAACAAACATCAAAACCTAGAGGAGCATCATAATTATTATTATGATAGGCTTGATCTTCCATGTTCACCTGCAAAGCAGATCCTCCTCTTCCTCCAAAAATCTTGATATGTTATTACTGATGTTTAAGGACGGCCATTTTTTGCTTCTACACATCATTTTGGCCATTTATCTCTTCATTCTCTCAGCCTTACTCTTATTCTTGTAGTGAGAACTTATACGAGTCGCAAACTTTTGTAGTGTTTCGAATACCGCCATACACTTTGAACACATGTACGGCCTATTTTTCTTGTAAGGAAGGCTCTGGATTCTTCCATACTCACCATCATTAACAACAACATCGTCAATTACCTTCTTTTGATTATTATTATCTAGATCATCGTGCTGATGGTGCTGCTGATTGATGTTGTTTCTAATCAGTTCATTGTTATTGTTATCATTGTGATTAACTATTCTTATTCCTCTTCCTATTCCTTCTTGTGGCTTCAACACTACTTTCTAAAAGAATTTTTCATAAACAGAAGACCTATCAATTGTTTTAAAGAGAAAATTATTATCATACCTTTTGAGATTTTGTTGTGTCCAAATCAGATTCTCCTTCGTTGGACATGCATGTTCAACTTGATGGGGTTTTAGCATCGCTTTTGTGCATGATCACTCATACTTGCACCTGTGGATGATGATGATGATGCATGATGAATGAAATTAGGATTCACATCATCATTATTATCATATCCACCTGTTCTCTTCTCTTTCAACTTTTGATTCAGGTCAAGTTGGTTAGTTTCACTCATTGATTCACTATTATTACTACCAATTATTGTTAATGGGTGATGCGAATTAGTGATGGTGGTGGTAGTGTCATCACAAGCAGAATTGAGTGAAGAAAGAGGTGAAAGGGTAACATTAAAGCTCTTGATAGCACAACCACATCACCAATGCCATTTTTATGGTTGGGGCTATAAAAATCACGAGATTTGGGCATGATAGCAGGAGTGAAAAAATGAAATTCAAGGTCATAGCAAATGGTATTAAGGGAAAGGTGCAAAACCATCACCAATGCCATTTTTATGTTTGGGGCTATAAAAATCACGAGATTTGGGCATGATAACAGGAGAAAAAAATTGAAATTCAAAGTCATAGCAAATGGTATCAAAGGAAAAGTACATTGCACCAAGTTAATTACTAAGAGCCCTTTTATACCACTAGAATATTATTTTATTAAATATAAACTATATTTACACATATTCTTTTATATTTATTTTGATTTTAATTTTGACACACAAAATATTTTACAAGAGAATAATAAAAAATATTAAAATATTAAAAATTTAAAATATATTAATCAAGTTTCTAATAATTTAATTAACATATCAAAAATATATTAACTTAAGAGTATTTTTTATTTTAATATTTTGACAATAGTTAATATATTATTTTTAATATTGGCTTTTTTTCAGGTCCTGTATTTGTCAAATCACATTTTATTTATTATTTTTATTTAATACAAAAAAATTTATAGCTTAATCGTTAAAGAATCGATAATGAGTATAGTTCTAATAGATCAACTTCAATTTTTACTATAATTGTGTGAGAGGGACAAAAAATTGAGGGAAAAAAAGCAACAAAATTTCAAATGAAACTATCCCAATTTTCTTTATATATAGGTATAAATAATATTTCTCTTTTTATTGAGTAATTATTCAACAAATTTTCACCATTTAATCGCATAGTACAATTGATACTCTATAATATTTTGTGAAAAATGTTTTTTTTATATAGAACTCATTAT